>NC_135481.1:96161791-96482907 GCF_052094955.1 Ictidomys tridecemlineatus
TTTGTCTCTTTTACCATGCTTTTCTCTGAATACAAATGTTACCTTTTTCAATTTCATTATGTGGCAATGACAGATATTTTTCTGCATCATCAAGGTATTCTGAGGTTCTATAAGATCCTAGGTTTAGGGCTGGGGCTGCAGCTCAGTGGTAGAGCACCTGCCTCACATGTGTGAAGCACTGGGTTCGATCCTTAGCACCACATAAAAATAAATAAAAATACTATGCCCATCCACAACTACAAAAAACTTTTAAAAAAAGAGATTCTAGGTTTAAAAAAAATAAAAGGATTAATCTTGATTATGAAATACTAAGAGCTAAAATTCCTTATAAGAGTTAATTCTATTACAAGCAATTAATAAATTATCCACATGATACAACTAAAACGTACCAGAGCTACACATATGCACAACTGACCCAAATGAAGCACTGCTAACTTTGACTTTGCCAAGGCCAAAGGTATCCAAGATCAATCTTAACTAAGTCATAAATTTACCTGATTGCTAGTTCCTGGCTTTCCTGACTGCCTTTATTCAGAGCCATGCACTATTCTACATATTTCAGTCCTGCTTCTTCCCTAACTAAATGGAAAAAAAATTAATAATCATTTTCAGATAACTATATATATGTTAGTATAACCAAGATTCCATAATTAAGATTTGGTTGTTAATCAGAGAATTTGAGACTGATTTTAGTTAAAAGAATCTAAAGTAGCAGCCAGCAAATGGGGAGAAATAGAATTTGGATGAAGAGAAAGGGAGAAGTCACTGAATATTAATTACTAACAGCAATTCCTTGATTAATCCATTCCATGACTAAGGGGAAGCCTGGCAGAGTGGTGCACATCTGTTATTCTAGCTATTTGGGAAGCTGAGGCAGGAGGACTGAAAGTTCAAAGCCAGCCTGAGCACCTGGTAAGACCCTGTCTCAAAATTAAAACATTAAAAAGGGCCAGGGATGGGCTGGGGATATGGCTCAAGCAGTAGTGCGCTCGCCTGGCATGCGTGCGGCCCGGGTTCGATCCTCAGTACCACATACAAACAAAAGATGTTGTGTCCACCGAGAACTAAAAAATAAATATTAAATAAATAAATAAATAAAAGGGTCAGGGATGTAGTTCAGTGGTACAGGTACCTGCTTGCTAGTTCCTGGCATTCCTGACTGCCTTTATTCAGAGGCATGCAATGTTCTACAAATTTCAATCCTGTTTCTTCCCTAACTAAATGGAAAAAAAATTAATAATCATGTGTGAGGCCCTTGGTTCAATTCCCAGTAGCACAAGGGGAAAAAAAAAGGATGACTAGGGAGTCCCTCTAATCCTTTTCTCCACTGGAGAGGACAAGTAGGAAGGCTTGCCCTAGCTATGGTTGCTATTCCCAGAATTTGCAAAAGCAGAGATAATGTTGAGTCCTCTTCCAAACTCACATGCTCAAGGCTGGGGATGTAGCTCAGTGGTAGAGCACTTGCTTAGCATGCTCAAGGACCTGGTTCCATCTCCAACACTGCAAAAACAAACCAAAACAAAAAACAAAAAACCCAGTGATAAATCAACATGGTCCTACACAGCCTCTCATTCTCTAGGACTAGCACTTCTCAGTCTATTTATTTGCATTCTGACATGATTTTTTGAGTGGAAGAAAACAAAGGAAGATTTATAACAATTAAAGCTGCAGAGAACTAAGAATAAGTACATGGAAGAATGCTGCAAATAGGACCATCCTCCTTTACATATGTCACTCCAGGAAAACTGCCAAGAACCACTCACTTCTCTAGACATACTTCCTGCAGATTCTCCAGACTCTTCCTTAAGCACATGTCTGTATTCTCATTCTCTAGTATTCCTTATTTTTGCTTTAAGATCTCTAAGGGCATAATTTTATATTCTCCAAAATATATGGAAATAGTGTACTAGTATTTAGTAACAATACTAGTACTAGTATTTAGTAACTATTCATCATTATCTGTGTCTCACTTCTGAATATAAATCCTAAAGTCCTATATAATATTTCTACCTATAATAATGAAATTTACAATGTTATGCTTAAATTTTGTTACTAAAGCATTTACCATAATGTCAAGATAAAAATAAGATGGCAAAAAAAAAAATTCTTTTTGATTTAGAAAGTTTTTTTTTTTGGGGGGGGGGGGTCAGAGGTTAGCCCTTTTTATTTTTAGACAGGGTCTTAATAATAAATTGCTTAGGGTCTCATTAAATTCTGACATTGGCTTTGAATTTGTGAGCCTCCTGCCTCAGCCTCGGGAGCCACTGGGATTTCAGGCTGCACCCTGTGAGAATACATTATTTCATTTCTCTTAGCCCTTCAAGAAAAATACAAATTAGGGTTCAGAAACTTCCAGAATTAAAAATCTTCCTAAAAATCAAAATCTATTAAACACAATGTATGTGTTTTAGAAAATCCAAAATAAAATGTAGCTTTTCAATTACTTTATTACATAAAATACTTTTTTTAAGGTGGTAAGTTTACTAAGTGACCTTTCCTTTTTTAAAAAATTTGTTCTAATTAGTTATATATGACAACAGAAGGTACTTTGATTCATTGTACACAAATGGAGCACAACTTTTCATTTCTCTGGTTGTACATGATATAGTCACACCATTTGTGGAATCTTACATGTACCTCGGGTAATGGGCCAAGTGATTTTTCTGATAAAGAAATTCTTCCTCCATCCCCCAACACTGGAGATTGAACCCAGGAGTGCTCTACCACCCAGCACTTTTTATTTTTTTTCGCCCCCAGACAGGGTCTTGCAAAATTGTCCAGGCTAATGTTGAACTTGCAATCCTTTTGCTTCAGTCACCCAAGTAGGCAGGACAACAGATGTCAACAACCACACCAGACTGACAACAGAATTCTTGAAGCAAGCTAAAAACCAGATACAGAGGTTTTGCGCTTTACATAACTATATTTTTAGGCACCAAAATTTCCATTAAGATTTAATGTATGAGCCAGGCACAGTGGTGCATGCCTGTAATCCCAGCAGATTGGGTGGCTGAGGCAGGAGGACCGTGAGTTCAAAGCCAGCCTTGGCAACTTAGTGAGGCCCTATAACTCAGCAAGACCCTGTCTCTAAATAAAATATTTCTTAAAAGGGCTGGGGATGTGGCTCAGTGGTTAAGTGCCCCTGGGTTCAATCCCTGGTACAAAAAAAAAAAAAAATTTAATGTATGGGTAGTTGACAGCAGCCAGATGCCTGTAATCACAGAGACTTGGGAGACAGATAGGACGATCACAAGTTCTAGGCCAGCCTGGGCAATTTAGGGAGACCTTGCCTCAAAATGAAAAATAAGAGATGTAGCTCAGTGATAAAGGCCTACATTCCATCCCATGGGTAGGGGTTGGGTGAAAAAGGATAAGATTTGGGCTGGGGGTGTACTCAGTGGTATAGTGCTTGCCTATTACATGTGAAGTTCTGGGTTCAATCCTCAGCACTTCATAAAAACAAATAAATAAAATAAAGGTTATAAAAAAAAAAAAAAAGAAGAATGCAGGGCTGGGGGTCATAGCTAATTGGTAGAGTGCTTGCCTCACATGTGTGAGACACTGGGTTTGATCTTCAGCACCACAGAAAAATAAATAAAATAAAGGCATTGTGTCCATCCTCAAATAAAAAATATTTTTTAAAAAATGCAAAAACAGGGCTGGGGATGTGGCTCAAGCGGTAGCGCGCTTGCCTGGCATGTGTGCGGCCCAGGTTCGATCCTCAGCACCACATACCAACAAAAGATGTTGTGTCCGCCGAGAACTAAAAAATAAATATTAAAAATTCTCTCTCTCTCTCTCCTCTCTCACTCTCTTTAAAAAATAAAATGCAAAAACAATTTCTTTTATTTAAAAAAGGATAAAACTTCTATGAAATAGAAAATAAACTTGATTAACTCATTAATTAAACTTCCATTTTAAAAAAATCATTTATCTGAATAAATCTTGGTAAGTGAAACTGAATCTCACAAAATAATACAATTAGGAGCACACAGTTTCTTTGGGATTTAAAAAAACACAATTGATTCAACTATAGCTTAACAGATCTCACTGAAAAATGAGTTGAGCAATTAAAGCTATTTATAGATAAGTATGATTAAATTATGGATAAATAATAATTCAACTGAATAAAGTCCATTTATTAAGTAACCAAACTGTTCAAGGTTCACAATTATGTAGAATGAACTTCTAGATTTTTTCCCCCATATTTAAGATTTTACATTTTTCCATCACTTGGTGTAGAAATGAGTGATCTATATAAATGTAAAATGACTGAAAGTGTTAGGGATATTCCATTTAACTCAATTCAAGAAATCAAAAGCTTTCATCTATGGAAACTTTGTGACAAAAAACTCAGTACATTTGTTTTGTTTAAAAAAAAAAAAAACCTGCTTTTGCCTTTGATTTCAAATATGTTATTTGAAGGCTGGAAAGCATAAACTTTTTTAAAGAAATAGAAATACTTGTAATCGAATTATATTTTTTAAAAATTCCATTAGTTATTGATGGACCTTTATTCATTTATTTATATGTGGTGCTGAGAATAGAACCCAGTACCTCACACATGCTAGGCAAGCACACTACCACTGAGCCACCACCCCAATCCTCAAATTACATTTTTTAAAGGAAAAAAAAACTATCCAAAAATCTTGATGTAAAGCTATGGAAATAGTTTTTTCACAACTTCATAAAAAATTAATGAAAGGTTATATAATATCCTGGATTAAAAATTGTAAAGAAAGCTACAAGGATCTCTTTCAGTTTTCAATATTGATTTTTGTTCTCATATCCATAAAAACAGATCTAAATCAACTCTATCTTTTTTTCAAATAAGCCATCTAGTTTTCAAAAAAAAAAATCAAATCAAGAAAAACATAAAACATATTCTTCTTTTAAAATTTTTTTAGTAGATGGACACAATACTTTTATTTATTTATTTTATTTTTATGTGGTGCTGAGGATTAAATCCAGTGCCTTATACATGTGAGGCAAGCACTCTGCCACTGAGCCACAATCCCAGCCCAATGTACATATTCTTAATATAACTTTGCATAAATACTGTGGATTACCTTTAGGTTCCTCAAACAAGTTAAATTTACAACATATGCCACAACCAGTTCACTCTCTGGGGAGAAAACCAATGAAACAAAAGCTCCTCCTTAATAAACAATTGTCTTTGTAGGTAAGCCTCTATCCCAGTGCATTTTTCTGTCAAGTATTAACACCATTTTCTTCTCTCTACAGAAAGCTAGAAATCATATTGCTGGTTTCCTTAAAAATGTATTTTGTATTAGGTCAAGAAAAAAGCCAAGAAAATATTTTGACAGTCTAAACACAAAATACCTTTTCACTTTGTTTTGAAATGTTTCTTATTTTATTTTTGCTTACTTTCCATACCTGAAATGTTCTCAAATATTTCAGTGTCAGTTGTTTACTGTCAATACATCTGTGTATACTTAGGGTTTTTATATTTTATGATTATTATTACAGACAATGCTTTACAGTACAGTGTGGGGGGGTTAAACAAGAGGGCTCAAGTGAAACAAAAGTGGAAAAACAGCAATTTCTCTTAAGTCCTTAAGGCAAGATTCTCAATATCCAAAAATATGGAGTCAGAGGCACAACACAATATATAACACCAACACAAGAGAAACCAAATCAGAAACCAAAAAAATTAATGAAATGTCATCATCTGAGATAGGATAACCATGTAAAGATCTATGAGTAAATAACCCAGCGCTTAGATATTAGAGAGTTGCTCTTACTATACTGAATGGCTCAAGAGTTTCTCAAACTTTGAATTTAAAATTTCATTTTACATTGTGACCTAGTACAAACATGTTTGAGAAATTTCCCAAAATAATACTTTTCCTTACCAACTAGTTTATTCTGTTCTTCTTCATTGTATTTCCCATGCTGATGTAATCTGGAAATTTGATTTTATAAATTACTAACTAATCATGATCCAAAGTTTTAAAAACAGGCTTAATAAAGGGTATCCTGGGGCTGGGGGTGTAGTTCAGTGGTAGAGACTTGCCTAGCATGAAATATATTTAAGGGGGGGGGGGGGTGTCACCTATCCTTTATAATAGGATCCTTTTTGCAATTTGCCTCTAATTGTTTCTTTTGCAGGATGGGCAGGTAGTTTCAGGCTGCTAATTATTACTATTTCCTTAAAAGCAAGTAGTTCTTAAAGTACAGTCCCTTAACCAACATAAGCATCACTTGAGATAAATATAAATTCTTGGGTCCCACCCCAGACTACTGAATCAGAAACCCCAGGTGGAGCCCAGCATGGTGGCACCTGCTTGTAATTGCAGCTACTCAAAGCTGAGGCAGGGGGATCACAAGTTCTAGGGCTGCCTGGGCAATTTAGTGAGACCAGCAGTCAAAACAAAATTTAAAAGGGGTACCCACCCCTTTTGTGGCCCAGCTCAGTGGGATACTGCTCACCTAGCCTGCACCAGGCCTTGGGTTCAAACCCCAATACCACAAAACAAACAAAAACAAACCCCAGGTGGGGCCAAACAATCTGTAGTTAGCAAGTGATTCTGAGGTAAAAAAAAAAAAAAAAAAAAAAAAGTTTGAAGATCTCCACCTTAAAAACTCAGATCTTTAGCCTCTACTCAACAATCCAATTCACAGTGCTATGTTCCAGTCACTAGTCTAAAAGCTCTACAAACACTAACATGTAAAAATAAATAAAAATTTAGAACCCTATTAAATAAAAACTGTTAGTAATTGGGAGAATTCTGGCACCATGGGGCATGCCTGCAATCCCAGCTTTTCAGGAGGGTAAGGCAGAAGGCTCACTAAATTCGAGGCCAGCCTGGGAAATTTAAAAGACTCTATCTCAAAATAAAAATTTTTAGAAAGAGTCAGGGATGTTGCTCAGTGACAAAGTGTTTGCCTATCACGCCTGTGGCCCTGGGTTCAATATCCAACACTCCAAAACAAAACCAAAAAACTATCAGTCTCCCTAATATACAGATGAGAAAAAAAACACAGAGTTAAGCTGATCAAGCCAGGTGGTGGAACTAGAATTTAAATTTATTTTCAATTTAGCAGGGTATGCCTATCCTTGTCATGAATATCTTCCTTCTGATCAAGTCCCCAGTTCCATTCCCTTGGTTCAAGTACTCCTCCCCTTTCCCCTCTCAAATTCCCCGTCCTGTCAACGTCCTTATTTTCTAGTATTATGGCTGTCGTCCTAAAACAAATTTCTAAAGCAGTGGAATGCAAGTTACTTAACCTTGCTTTTTAGGACCTTTTCTCTGGTCCTAGATGGGATCTTAGTATTAATTATGAAGCTGAAGTTTCTAGCCTTTCTGAAGACCTTAGAACCTATTACTGGCACCACCATTAATTTCGCTTATCTACTGTCCTGGCTAGTCTCCACAGGACCACTACTCTCTTCCTGCGCAACTTTCTCGCTCGCTGGCGGCGTCTACTACTCCCTTCCTACAGGGAAATTACTCTTCCCCTCCCACCTCCACCCACCTCCACTCCATTTCGCTGGAGGGAACTTCCACTTCCCCGCGGAACCCTCACCCGATCTACTCCTCGAGGATTTCTTTCCTCGTGTCCCGGGGATCTTCAGATCCACAAGCTGCCGGTCCGGTCTCGGGTCTCTGATCCCAAACTAGCCGAAGGGGGGGGGGGGAGGGGGCAGGGCGCAGCGGTTCCTCCCCCGAGACGGTTCAAGGTCTCAGCGGGTCCGACCCTCGGAAGACCCGCCGCTCGCCATCTCCGCAGGGGCCCTTCCCCTCCGGACGGCCGCCTTTCTCAGGAGACTTCTCACCCGGCTCAGTGCCTTTCCTCAGACGTCCCACTCGGACCCAGGCCGCCCCCTGTCACTCCGGACCCCGGCCGCCCTCGGGCTCCCCACCTCCCTCTCTCTCCCATAGGGGCCACTCCCAGTTCCCTTGACCCCCAGCTCTGGCCGCACCCGCTGCTCCCGAGCTTTCGGGGTCTCCCCTTCTCACTCCCAAGTCGTCCTAGTTATTCCCAAATCACCCCGCCCTCGGACTAGTCACCCCGAGTCACCCCCCTCTCTCTGGGACCCCAGTCGCTAACGTCTCCTCAGGGAGCTACCTCTTACACAGCCGCCCGCAGTCAGCGCCCCAGACCCGAGCAGCGGGATGTCCCAAAGGACCTCCCAGCCTGACCTGCTGGTGTCCGGCGCCAGCCTACCTTCCCAGCGCGAACTCCAGGAACCGGGCCATTCTCCCACCAGCCCAGTCAGGGCGAACTCGCCTCCGCCCTGGCCCCGGCCCCAACCCGGCCCGTAGTCCAGGCCCCCTTCCTCCGGCCTCCGCCTCCAGAGCGCTGAGCTGGAGTTTCCACCCCACCACGGCCTCCAGACCTGAGGCCCACGTTACAGCACTCACCTGCCGGGGCCCCCGACCAACTCCCGGGCTGCTGCCTCTACCTCGGCCGCCAGTAGCCACCAAGCGCCACCACCTCCCCCATGACAACAGGCCCACCCTATATCATACTTCCGACCTATCCATTGGACCGTGGGGCGGCGGCTCTCTGCTATGATTGGTTCAATTTACCCGCCCATCATCGCGTCTTTAACGCCCCTTTTCCTGGACCGTGTATTCGCCCCCGCCCGGACTTGGAGAGCCTTAGACCAAGCTTTATTTGTAATTGGTTGATAGTTGGGCAGTTCGAAGTTTTGATAGGCTGCTTGAAGTGTCTGTTAAGTTAACTGGCAAAGGATGTGACCACCACGGTTGGTTCAAGCTTGTGCAGTTTGGTTGCGCAGTAGAAAGCCAAGAAGGGGCATACACTCACATCCGAGGTTTCTGGGGAAGGGTTAACTCTTTGTTGTGGAATGAAAACTCTTCCCCTTCTCCGGCTCCCTTCCTACAAGGCGAAGCTTATCAGTGCCAACTTACTCATAGAGGTAACCCTTGCAAAACACCAATACCAGAGGTTGTGCTTAAGAAGTATTTCTAATCCCCTGGAAGAAAGGTACTGTAGAGATAAAATTTTCCCCTTTCCTTGAGGTCCCAATGCTCCCAGTTTCCTTGAAGTTCTTTTCGGGAATCTCCATGCTAAAGGGCAAAGAGCAGCATTCTATTTAGCAGCAAACAGTCCACTTCAGTTGCGATTATATAAGTCGTCAATAAAATGAAGTGTAACCTCGAGAGCTCTCCAGCTTCCAGACTCATTCCTAAAGGGCTTCTGACAAGTGACCAGCCAGTCATCAGCAAGTTTTGAATAAGCGGGCCACATTTTACCCTTGTGGATGTTCTGGAAATAAGAATTCCTGCCCCCTCTTCTCCTTCCATCCTTGCTTGGTTTTTTTTGTTTGTTTGCTTGTTTGTCTTTTAATGTTCAGCAGTTTTTAAATAGTCCTACGAGCTGTGTGTCAGATACTTTAAAAGCTTGTGTTTTTTTTTCTAAACCTCTTCCTAGCAGTCTAAATTAGAGCCATTGAATGAATTGCAGTGTTTGTTTGTTTGTTTTTTTCTTTTCTGTCTCTCTTGGCACAATGCACAAGAATAAGTGATTGCATTTTTTATTCATTTGGGTACAAATCACAGTAGGCATTTTTGAGAAATCTGGTGTTGCTATAAAAACTCTTGTGCTCCTAGAAATATATTCATCATTAGCTTTTTTGCTTTTCTTTTTCATTTCCACCCACTTTTCCTGCTCCTGAATAAGAAAATGCTGTCCTAATTACTCTTTGAATTTCTAAATCATATTTAAATTTACCTTCTTCACATATCTACCTATATACTAAGCAAACCCACAGTCCTTGAAACATACACGAACTCCATCAAGGATCTGTTCACCTCACAAGCACTACTTTATGATTGAGATCTTTCTGTGGGACCAAGAATCTGGACTTTGGAAATTTTGTACTTTGCCCCTACCTTCTTCCTGCTAACTCTTTGTTCCTGTCTATTTTACTTACTAACCTATCCTTTGCAGAGCAAGCTACAAGGAAACTAAAACTGTATGGTTTGTTATACAGAAGAAAAAATAATTTTCTAGCTTATATCTTTAAAATGTAAATAAATTACACACTTCTATCACCAAACCAAGTGGAAATTATTCCTCCAGTAACTATACATAAAAAGTGTCTTTTCCTAGTTATTTTCCGGAACTTTACTCCCCCTTCTCTCATCCTCACCTTCCAATTTAGAAATAACCTCCCATTCAATTCACTGACTCAGAAAAAAGCCCATAAAAGGAAAGTGAAAAATCCAAAATAACTTCAGAGATGTCTGAATCATTCACTTAAAGGAAAGATCAGACATTGACCATGGTAAGCTGGAAGTCAAGATGAAAGCCTTAGCTAACATCCCACAATAAATGCAGTAACATGCAAATGTGAAGATGTCCCAATGAGAAGGAAACAGCAATGCATTCTTTCACACAGCCTTTTAATATATCACCAGCAGCTTTCTTCTCTCTAGCCTTGGCAGTGTGCTATACTACCAATTTTAGAGCAAGCTAGAAGGCAATTAATGTCCTGGCAGATAGGAAACAATAACGTCATAGGAGGGAATAGCCATTATTATGGTACTTTGAGTAATAATGGCTCTTGCACAGCCACAGTGACTTGGTGCCATAGAGAACATAGAATTAGGCCAGTCTCACTAAGAGGACCTGCCATCTAAGTTTAGGAACTCAACAAAATTACTATCACAAAATGTGGGGGAAAATTGCACAAAGGTCAGTTATTCATCCTGATTCAAACACTTAATGGCTTTCATAAATGCTTTTGCTCATACATGTATATGTACTTTTATGACCACCATTCTTTGTGAAAATCAGTTAAGAAAGAAAATGTAAATACATAAACCCAGTAAGAAGGAAAGCCTTTTTTATAAAACATGAAAGTTTTAAAATGCTTGGAACTAACAAAAGTCTATTGTGTTATCAAAGACTGTCAGTACTGAAGAGATTATTCCTTGAACCATACGTTTTGATCTTCTGTGCACGAAGTAACCTTGTAATGTAATTACTCCATCCAGCTTCTCTTTTCCTTCCTGTGTTCTGTGCCTCTCCCTGACTCTTGGGGCCCCCTCTTAGAAAGCAAGAACACTGGAGTCTGGGAGTCTGGAGCTTTGTGTTATGTGGCAGGCTTGTGTAGGTGGCAAAGATGGTATCTGTTCAGAGCTACTGGAGCAAGACTAGGATGGCAGGTATATGAAGGGCAAAAAAAAAAAAATAGCCTTTATAAATCCAATTAAGTGGAAAATGGAGGATTCAGAGCCATGTCTCAATATCTGAAGAGTGATATGGATGTTTTGGGCTTTGGTGGGTAGTAATGCTACTTCTTCTCCAGCTCTCTTTTCATAATGTCACTTTGCAAGAGAGCAGAATCCAAATCTCCTTTCATATCTATTTTAGTCCAGAGAAGCAAAATCTCACCATGGCAAAGTTCTGTTTTTTATTTTTGGGATCTCCCCCATACTGCACCCCCCTCCCTCCCCAGTATTCTATACACAATTCTAATTCCAACTCCAACTGGATTAGAGAAACAAACAACTGATGGAGAAGAAAATCACTCAGAAAGCAGACAAGGGCCAGAGCTGTCTGCCACTAGCAGTTGGAAGCAAGCCAAGACACTGGATAAGAGGTGGTTTCCTGGTTAGGGATCCCAGAGGGTGGAGGCAGAAGGGAAGTGGGAGAGAGAGAGAGAAAAGGGAGGAGAGAGAGATAGCCAGGAAAGACAAGACAGAAAAAGAGAGACATTGGGTCAGGAAAATAGAAGGTAAAGAAAACTAGAAAGAGAATCCAGAAGCCCAACTTGAGTGCTGAGCCAGCTTTGAGCCCTGCTCCAACCCCTCCCTGGCTGTGGACTTTACACCAGGTTGCATAATTGCACCAGCAAAGCACAGTCTCTGCCTCTGGTTAAAAGGGGAAGTGTGCCAGGGCTCCAGCCTATGAGACTGTTCTTCTGCCACCTGGAAATCCTCTGTGAGTTCAAAGCCTACTGCTCTGGCACTAAGGCAGACTGACAAGGAAGAATAGATTCATGCAGTCCGCTGAGGTCCGTATCTTCATAAAGGAGACCACTGGCAAAAAAAAAAAAAAAAGTTCTGACCAAACAAAGGCAGATTATCTGGGAGAAGATGTTTTTACCATCCCAACCCGGGCAGCCAGGCTGCTTTCCACCTTGGAACAAGGTACTGTAGTTTCAAGGTTTAAGGCTCTGTTTCCTGGATGGGAAGAAAGAAAAAAAAAAAAAAAAAAAAGACAATGGAAGGGGCTATTCTCTCAGGCAGAACCATTTGCTTTCTAATTCCAGGGCTTGTGTGACTTTTGAATACTATACTATGTTTTCTTATTACTAAGTACATTTATTTTCATCCTCAAGGGGAAAAAAAAAAACAGGAGGCTGAGGCAGGAGGATTACAAGTTCAAGGCCATCCTCAGCAATTTAGCAAGGACCTAAGCAATTTAATGAGACCCTGTCTCAAAAAATAAAAAGGGCTGGGGATATGGCTCAGTGGTTAAGCACCCCTGGGTTTAATCCCCAGTGAAAACAAAACAAAAAAAGAGAAAAGAAAAGAAAGAGCAGTTACCCCCTCAACCCACCTTGCATATTATAAGATGACTTTAAGGGCTTATAAAATAGTTAGGCAATTAGCTCTTAGCTCTGCCATTGTGCTTATTGAAAGGAGCCCCTAGTTACTATCACCAGATCTATGGGTGGATCCACCATTCTTCTGCAGCAGGGAGTGGGCTATACAGAGTACTTAGTACCATTTAAACTTTTGTTCATTCCTGTTTTACATGCGTACAAAGAGTTTCCTGGAAACATGGCTACTCTCCAAGGTTTCTCAGAGTAGAATGCCTTCTAGAACTCCAGTGACCCAATCACTTGGAACCTCATAAAATAGTAGACTCAAACTCGGACTCTCAAACCTAATGTATTAAAATGTGTGTGTGTGTGTGCGTGTGTGTGTGTATGTGTGTATCCTGGCTCTGCCATTTACTAACTGTGACTTTTTGAAAGTTAATTCATCTCCCGAGGCTTCGCTTTCTTCCTTAAGATGTGTATTAGCTATCTTTTGCTGTGTAACAAATTCCTCTACAATTTAGTAGCTTGAAATAACATTAGACAAGCATGGTGGCCTACATCCATAATCCAAGTTACTCAGGAGGCTGAAGCAGGCCAATCACTTGATCTCATGAGTTTGAGACTAACTTGAACAACATAGTGAGACTCCCATCTCAAAAAAAAAAAAAAAGTCACAATCACAGCATTTATTCATTTATTATCTCAAAGTTTCTCTGGGACAGAAATCCTGTTGTGGCTTAGCTGGGTCCTCTAGCTCTGGGTCTCTCAAAAAGACTACAGTTGGGGCTGGGGATGTGGCTCAAGCGGTAGGGCGTGCGCCTGGCATGCCTGCAGCCCGGGTTCGATCCTCAGCACCACATACAAACAAAGATGTTGTGTCCGCCGAGAACTAAAAAATAAATATTAAAAAAAATCTCTTAAAAAAACTTTTAAAAAAAGATGTTGTGTCCGCTGAAAACGAAAAAAAAATTAAAAAATAATTTTCTCTCTCTCTCTCTCTCTCTCTGTCTTTTAAAAAAAAATTACCTTAAAAAAATAAAAAAGACTATAGTCATCCCAAGGCTCATTTGGGTTTTGTTTCCTAGCTCATTCACATGGTTGTTGGTAGGATTCAGTTCTGCACAGGCTTTAAACTAAGCTCTTAGGTCCTTAGGAGCTGGTGGCTGGTGGCGTGCTAGGTGGCTTGCCTAGTGGGCCTTCTCACAGAGCATGTTGCAACATGGCAGTTTACTTCATCAGAGCCACAACAAGAAGGCAAGAGAGAGCACCAGCCAGAGAGAGTATAGCAAGACAGAAGTCACAAATCTTTTGTAATACAATCAAAGAAGTGGCCTTCCATCACTTTTATCACAATCTCTTAGAAGTAAGTCATTAGGTACAGTCTACACTCAAGGAGAGGGGATCACATGAGTATGTAAATACCAGCAGGTGTCATGTTAGAAGCAGCCTACTTTGGGCTAATAATAAATAATATATTATTTGTAGGGTTCATTTAAAAATTAAATGAGGGGCTGGGGTAGAAGCTCAGTGGTAGAGTGCTTGCCTACCACGTAAGTGTCTGAGGCCTGGGTTCATTCCCCAGAAAAATAAAATAAAATTATGAGAGAGCAGGGCATAGTGATACACACCTGTAATCCCAGGGACTCAGGAGGCTGAAGCAGGAGGATTGCAAGTTCCAGGACAGCCTCAAAAATTTAGCGAGGCCCTAAGCAACTTAGTGAGAAGTTGTCTCAAAATTAAAAATAAAAAGGGCTGAGGAAGTAGCTCAGTGGTAAGAAACCTGGGTTAAATCCCCAGTACAAAAATAGTAATACCAACAACAATAATAATCATTAATTGAGAAAATTTATGTTCAATTTGGGGTCATTGTGTATAACAGTATATAACTGGAACAACTATTATTACTATTAATGTTATTATACAGTATCTTTTTTTGGGGGGGCGGGGAGTACTGGTGATTGAACTCAGGGGCACTCAACCACTGAGCCACATCCCCAGCCCTATTTTTGCATTTTTATTTAGAGACAGGGTCTCACTGAGTTGCTTAGTGCCTTGCCATTGCTGAGATTGGCTTTGAACATGCGATCCTCCTGTCTCAGCCTCCCAAGCAACAGAGATTACAGGCATGCAGCCCAGCACTCAGTTTATTTAGTATCTTTAATAGCTCATTTTCTCTTCTAACTACCAGAAGAAAATCTTTTATGAGGACTACAGAGGTAATATATATAATTCAGGACCTGACCATAGTAAGTGCTCCATAACCATTAGTAATTATTAGCATTATTAATGTGTAACATCTAACTGCCTCTCCAAGCTATTGGAAGGAAATTCATGAACTCTGGTAACTCTGGCAACTTTACAAGATTGGTCTTATTTCCATATATTTTGTTCCATTTTTCCTTGAGCATTCTATACTTGCCAGAGTACAAGTCCAGATTTGGGGTTCATAAAATATTATCAACAATATCTAATTTCCTGCCTGCCCTATACCACGAAGGGTATGCTCAAAACCTATAAGATGGACTAATTATAGCAGCACCTCCTACAAAAGTGCAAACCTAGCGCCATTCAGGTTCCAGAGATAGGGAAGTATGCCTGGAAGAATGAGCAGAGACTAGGATGTGTGACCTTTGTTTCTTTCAAAAAGTGCTGGTCACTGGAAGATATGATGAGTCAGTCCTCACCTGAGAATGAAAGGAGAAGGAATCCTGCATAGGATCTATAGACTGGATAAGACAATCAAGAGGAGGCTCCCATACCTTCCTTGGAAGTAGTAAGAAACACGAGATTGAATAAAGAGCAATTTTGCAATTAGAAAGTTGGAAGAAGAGAGTCCAGTTTGCAACATGATGCCTAAGAGCTTGGGGTGACTAGGCAGGGCTGGATTGAAGCTGGCTTCCTTATAAGGGAAGAAGAAATTGAGGGTTGGCCTGTGGCCAAGGAAAACAAGGAAGTATAATTAAGGAAACCCCATTATTTAGGTTTTGAGTAATTTCTTAGGGCACACATGATTATTACATAAGACGGGGCGGGGGGGGGGGAAGAAAAAATCTCCTGAAGTATAAATGTGTCTTAAACCAAAATTCTCTAGAAAGGTCCAAGTCTGCAACTCATTCCATCTCATCTTTTCAGACCAGGAATGTCTATTCAAATTATTTCCTTCACCCCCACCCCCTGTCAATATTTGCACATGTTCTTCTGTGTCCCATGCAGAAGAAAACTATCCTTACTAAGAAATGTCTGGAATTCTTTCCAGATCCAGAGTTACCTTCTCTAGCAGCACCTGCTATGGTGTCACACATCAAAGCTAAAGTAGTCACAGGTAATAATGACCTGCACCTCTGCCTCCAAATCAAGTCACCTGTGCAGCTGTGATTTAAAGAAGCTTAGCAGTTTTCTGGGATACACTATTCTGGGCCCCTTCTCCTCCTGACACATTCACAAATGTTATCACATTGTGCACAGAAATACTCAAAGCAGAAGTTGCTGAGAAAGTGCTGAAAGGATAAAAGGAAGGTATGTACCAATACCAAGTTCCTCTTCTGATGACTCTTATCTTCTCTCATTCCAATTCTGTGTTTCCTCTATGTTTTAGACAGAGGAGATTGAAAGTTTCAATACCTCTTAATAACTCAAAAAGACCTCTGTCTGCCCCTTGGCAGTTTGGCCCATTTTAGAAGGGAAAGAAGCGGTCTGACTACACAATAGGAATGGTGTATTTATTTACTCAGCCCTTTCCTATGCTGCAGCCAGAGCATCAGCCATTTCATTTTGCCTTCAGGAAGTTCATTTAGTGGTAAGCTTTCTTTCTTTTCCTGTTAGTTTCCTGCAAAAGGACATCAGTATCTTCCTCAGGACAGCAGCTGATAAGAAGGATGTTGTTGCTCAAGTGAAGACAAACATATTTCCTATTACAGACCCAGACCATCCCAGGGCATTGGGATTTGATTGTGGAAATAACAGAAGAACCTGATTACCACGCCTACTTCCCTGGTGCCATCTTCTTCCTGAAATACTCTCTCTAGTGGGATAAAATAATTATATCTTCCACTGAATAGAATTTCACACTTTCCCAAAGTAGCATCAAGTTATATAGAAGCAGAGTTGGAGGCGCTGCAATTGGCTTAGCCTAGTAGTTGCATTAGAGGGTTAACATGAGGAGGCAGCTTAAAATTTGCCTAATTTTATGTTTCTTGGAAACCTGACAAATCATATAGGTTTTCTCTAAGTTGGATTCCATTTACTTGCTCCCTCTCATCCTACAGATCACTTTCAAAGTTATTATTACAGGGGGCCTAGCCATCATTGGGTCACGTACCCCTCTTACACACACTGCACTTCCACTTTGGATACACACATTCCCTGGGTATAATTGCTTGGTGACTATCCATTCTGCTGTGAGTCAGCACTGTGATCCAAGGACCATATCCTTCCTGCTCGTGGCTTGTGTGAGACCATCTCACACGTGACTGAGTTAACTCCCCTGCTGGGCGATGTGGCATCAGGCACCCATGCTGCTAGACTGCTCCACTCTTCTAGGTTTCCAGTGACTGTGTCTTTGTGCCTGGAGGTGTCTTCCTACAGCCCCTTGGGTGGAGCTATGCTCACCTGTTCCTTTGTAATATAACCCCTTGCCCTGTTTAAGATAGAATGTTCCATGTGTGTGTCCCCTTCTCTTACTCTGTCCTTGGGTGTGGCCTACCAGGATATCAGTCAGCCTGCTGACAGTAGACATCATGAAGATAGACTCAGCCTCCTGAAACCTGACCCCTTGCTTCATTTGAATAGCTTCTCCTCAAAAAAAGCACGTGTGTGTGTGTGTGTGTGTGTGTGTGTGCGCGCTTGCTCTCTCTCTCTCTCTCTCTCTCTCTCTCTCTCTCTCTCTTTCTTTCTCTCTGCCTATCTCCCTGCAGACCCTTAAGGTCAGAGGAGCCGTCACAGCGACCCCAAAGAAAAAAGTGTTTGTGTCTCTTGTGTGGTTATTTTGTGCAGCCCAGTTAGCCCAGTTTACCTGGAGTGACCCCGAGCCTTTTAGTCTAGAGAACAAAAATACAGCAATGGCTGCCTAGCACAGGACCTGGCCATCAGTAGATCACTAAAGATCTAGTGAGTGAATGGATGAATGAATGTCTCTAGGAGCCGCCTTGCCACTAGACACAATCATTTATTTTGGGGTGGTGCTCTGGGAGTTATAAAAAAAGCATGTGCTAATTATCATATCATAATCACTAGTGGTTATAGTAATTAGTAGGTAAAAGCACAGTGGTGTAGTACGACTAAATAAAGCTCTCCACTAGTATGTGCAGGGCCATCTCTGCACTCTGAATTTGAAATCCCACTGCCTATCTGTGGACAGGGACATTCCTTTGGGAAATTCTATACAGAGTTGCCAACACTGGGAACAAGGAGAACTCAATTTCCCTAGACTCCATGAAAGCTTTCTGGTCTAAAATGAAAGAACCAGGCCCTCTGCTACTTTCCCTTCAGGCTCTGAGGCTTATTTCCCTATCAAGGGTCTGTGCTGAGTCACCCCTCCTCCAGTCAAAACAAGTCAACTCTCTGGGGACATGGAGGGGAGTGGGAAGTAAGGACTCAGCCTGCTAATCTCCTCCTCCACCCATTTGAGGCCAAGGTTCACGGCCTTGGCCCTCTGCCGGTGAACTAGAGGGCTACCCGAGAGGGGAAAAGACTCTTCTGTTCCTTTCCTACCTCTAGAGCACATGGTCTTTTTTTCCCCCCTCTTTCTTCTGCCGTAGGGAGATTAGAACAGAAGAGAAAGGAAGACTAAACCTGAGGGCACAGTACTTTGAAGGATGGAAGGGAAGGTATGGGCAGGGGGAGATGAAATGGGATGAAGGATGTGAAGACATGAAGAATCCCTGGAGATTCTTCAACAGTTCTCACATTCAGGACAGCCAAGGCACAGCCCAGTTGCCAGGACACCAAGAAACCCAGAAATGTAATCAGTGGGAGGTGCTGACGACAAAGAAGCAGGCAGATCTGATACACAGGCCCCCTCTAAAGAGCTACGCCCTGTGGGAGACCACAGACTGCTCAAGACTGGGTAGCAAAGGGAGAGAGTGGATGTTCAGCATAAGACCCTGAATCAGAAGGCCCACACTCTATTTCCAGCTCATCTGCCAATTTGTGGGGAGGACCCCAAGCAAAAGATGACTGTCAGAGATGTGACTTAATCAGATGCCTATGGGATGGGCACAAATTTTCAGGAAGCTTTGAAATCTCTAGATGAAAGGAAATGCCAGGAAAAGCTATCATTACTTTGAGCACTGATCATAGAGAAGCCAGACCATCTCAGAGCCTGTATCAGAAGCTGCAGTATTTCCATCTTGAGTGGACCAGTCCCTGGAGACCTGGTTTTCTGTTAGCATTAGTCGAGAATAGGGTCAATGGTGAGGTCCTTAAGGAATACAACCAGAAATCCCAACACTGGAATATAGAAATTTCCAACCAAGCTTCAACAGTTGTCTTATGTGGACTGATTCTGACCAAGCCTAACTTGCCAAGGGGCTTGACTACAATTTGGTAACATTTCTCTCTCTTCTCTCTCTTTTACATGTGCATAAAGCTACTTTAAAACTTGGGCTTGAACAGTTTCAGCTACTCAGGAGGCTGAGGTAGACAGGAGGATCACTTGGCCCAGGAGTTGGAGGCCAGCCTGGGCAAGATAGCCAGACCCCTTCTTGGGGAAAAAAAAAAAAAGGAAGTTTTGATTCACTAAAGGACACATGGACTCCTAAATGATTATCCCAATTGTGACTCTCCATCTCTACACAAACAATCAAACAAATAAATAAAAGGGAACATGTATGCTTAACATAGATCATTATTCTATTTGGCAGCTTGTGACCCTGATATACTCTTCTATTCATCCCTTGTGTAGTTTAACCATAAATATTCTCTTCCCCACTCCTTCTTCTTGTCTCTGTTCCTTGAACCATCCAGACTGTCATTGCAAAGGAGCTCATTTGTCACTGAGTTCATGAGTGAAATTACATTCCCCTTCCTGGTCTCTCCAAAACTAATAGGCAGACTACACTCAGAACAGGCCTTTAAATCAAGCCTGGAACAAGTTCTTACCTGTCTTGAATGAACTAAAAAGCAGCCATCGCAGTCACTATCGCCATAGGAACAGATATGATTTTTCTACTCTTGCATGACGTCTACAAAATTTGCCTAGCTGTTGTAAAGCAGATCACTTAATAAAGCCAGAGCTGCTGCAGACCAAGAAAAATCTCAAGAATGGACATGTGCCTGCTGGGCAAGCTCCCATGGCGAGAGCTGAGCTAAGTCTGTGGTATCACAAAAGGGAAGGTAAACTCAACATGGTCTCATCTCTCAAATCCCCAAATCTTGGATCTCAATGTCACTTTCCAAGTTCTAATAGAGTTAAGCTTAGGAGATAGATAGGTAGATTTCCCTGCTTCAAAGTGAAGGTAATAACTACATGGAACTCATTACCCAGGGAGGGAATATCATCTGAATACATAAAATATCAGAGCAAATTTATTCATTGTAGGGCTGTGCATGAATGAAGCTGTAGGGATCTTGAACTAGCCATTTTCAATCCTCCTCCTATGTAGAATCCAAGTTCTTCTCCTAGTCCCAGGATTCCAGTTTGGTAGGTTGGAATAGGGCCCAGGGATCTGTATTATATTTTGGTAAAGCTTCCTCAAGTGATTCTAATCATAACTGGGTAATGAGAAGATTGGATAGAATGTAAGGTCTGAACCAAACTGGATAATCCCTATAGTCCTAACTGTCAAACTGCTTGTTTGTGAATGACAACTCAGACTAGATAGAGCTGGTGTCCTTGTGACATGGGAACAAACTCCAGAGCAGCCATTAGATTCCAAATCCATGGATTGAATCCAGCAGGATAATAGTCCTCTGTTTCCTGGCTCATTTAGAGCCTTCTCCAAAATCAGTCTTTCCCACCTCAGGGATGAACCAGCTGGGGCTTTTAGAACAAGGTACTACTTTTGGAAGGAAATATTCAGATTTGCTTACCAGGATGAAGTACATACTTTTCTCCCCATGAAGTACTGGGGATTGGACCTGGGAACAAGGCTGGGAACATGCTAAGCAAGCACTCTACCACTGAGCTACACCCTCTAGCCCTTTTATTTTATTTTGAGACAGGGACTTACTAAGTTGCCCAGGTTGGCCTTGAACTTGTGATCCTCCTTTCTCAGCCTCCAGAGGTTACTAGTGTGTGCCACTGTGCCGGGCTTGCAGACTTCTTTATATATTTCCCTCATGACTCTTCTTGCACAGTTTTTAAACACAATACTAAACATTCATTTATTTACTAAATATTTACTAATTGAAAGCTAGATATATACTCTAGACTAATGGTTTATTGCTAAGGATATAAATTAATAAATAAATAAGATTATGGTAAAACAGACCAGACTAAAAGGTTTTTAGTTGTCTAGTATGCTCTCAGAAACTACTTTTCATTGTAATGGCTAGAGACACCATAGCCATCTCAGGAAACTCTATTAAAGAGTCATTTTATGCTCTTAGGAACACAGCATATAAGTTCTTAGAAGATGGAGCTAACCTGAGGCCAAGAAAAACTGTAAAAGGAAGTTCCTACCTTTTCTTCTTGAATAATAACAATGAACTTGCATGGAGTAAGAATTATGTGAAAATGCTTACCTGTCCTAAATGACCTAAACAGCAATTGTCCCAGGTCACAATCATCAAAGGAATAGATGATTTTTCTGCTATTGCACAGCACCATAGTGAGCCTTTAGTAGTTTTTTTTTCAATATTTTTATTAGTTGTTGATGGACCTTTATTTATTTATTTATCTGTTTATATGCAATGCTGAGAATCAAACTCAGTGCCTCACGTGAAGTAGGCAAGTGCTCTACCATTGAGTCAAAACCCCAGTCTCCCTTTGAATTAATTAAGCTTGATTCCATTTCTGATACCTCCAATGTATCCTTGTACAAGTCACAGAATCTTTGACCCTTACCTTCCTCCTGAATGAAACAATAGCTACTTGCCTATTTGTTATATGATTAGAAATCAAATGTTTTTAAGAGTCATTGGCCCGTGCCTGGCATACCACAGGTATTTGAAAAATGGTCGTGGTGATGACACAGGGTTGAAACTTGGAACAGATCATCAGAATCTGACAGGAACCAACTTGTATGGTCAAACTGACACCTAGTGGTACAATTTTAGAACATGTAAAAAGTAATTGCTGGTTTGTAACTTAAATTGGGGAATCACCAGAAATCAAGGAAGCACCTGCTTTATGTGAGTTAACAGTGTTTAATCCTCACAAGTATGCATGTTATAATGACTTGCCAAGCTTTTTTTTTTTAACTTTATTTTTTTTTATGTGGTACTGAGAATCAAACCCACTGCCTCACATGTGCTCGCAAGCACTCTTCCACTGAGACACAACCTTAGCCCGGCTTGTAAAGCTTTTAAAACATACCATTTGGACCTAGTGTGATGGCATCTGCTTGTAAACCCAAAGACTGAGGCTAAGGATTACAAGTTTAAGGCCAGCCTCAGCAACTTTACAAGATTTTTGGCAATTTAGCAAAAGCCTATTTCAAAATAAAAAAGTGCTCTGGATATAGCTCAGTGGTACTGGGTTTAATCTCCAGTATTCCCCTCCTCCCTCCCTAAAATACCTACTATCTGGGTCTCACCATCTGATTTACCTTGCAGGAGGTGTGGCTCAAATTGTGACATTGTATAAAAATGATTTTAATATGCAATAGATCCATGAGATAATTATTATCCTCATTTTACAAATGGTGAAAGTAAAACTCAGGGGTTGGAGTTATGGCTTAATGGTAGAACACTTGCCTAGCATGTTTGGGGCCCTGGATTTGATTTCAAGCAATGGAACAACAACAACAAAAAGTAAAACTGAGAAGGAAAAGTTATTTCCATAAAGTCATACAGAGTAACTGCAAGAATTTGAACTGAAATCTACCATTTTCCCATTACATCATGTTGTCTTTGCAGAGACTTTTGAAGGTCGGAATTGCCCCTTAGGTTCTTCCTGTGGAAGTCTCGACTCAGGGCATTGGGGGAATTAATTGCGTGGTTCTTTGAGCTGAAGCTCTGCCAATAACTGTTTGGTATTGATGGGGCAGCAAGATCCAATGAGGGCACTGACTGCCTGATCCATTCTCTAGATTCTTTCTTTTCAGAACTTTAAATTCACCTGCTCCTTTGATGGATAAATTAGCAGTGTGAGATTGTTTGGCTCCAAACTGAATAACTACAAGATAAATTTAAATTTTTTTCTGAGATCACACAGATTAAATATCATCTGCTTTTGAGATCCATGAAAGTGCTGACTATATTGCTGCCACACATTTACCAGGTTGGACAATAGCAATTGAGATGATAAACATTGTCAGATAAAGGAAGATGAAAGGGCCCAGTCGTAACATTTGATACTGTTTTCTAAGTTAGCCTGCCACAGATGATCTTGAAAGCTCAGGGAAGCCTGAGTTTGTTCCAAACCCATCCTGTAGGGACAGCTTCTTAGTGCAGGCTTAGAAAATGAACAAGCCTCATTGGTTTGTTTGTTTGTTTGTTTTTTAATATTTTCTAGTTGTAGATAAATACAAATAATGTATGTGCATGTACAATTTATTACAACAAATTCTACTATTATATATGAATATAATGCACCAATAAAAAATGTTGATTAAAAAGATATAATTATCATACCATACAATTTGTCCATTAAAATATACAACTCAGTGGTTTTTAGTGTAGTGACAGGGTTATGTGACCATCACCGCAATCTAATTTTAGTACATATTAATTGGGCTAAAGGAAACCCCATTAGCAGTCAATTCCCATTCCCAGCCCCACCCACCTCTCCCAGCTCTAAGCAACCACTTATATACCATCTTTATGGATTTGCCTATTCTGGACATTTGCATAAATGGACTTATGTATAGGTGCCCTTTTGTTTTATGCATCAGTTGGTCATTACTTTTTATTGCTGAGGTGCACCAAATTTTATTTATCCTTCATAAGTTGATGGCTATTTGGACTGTTTCTGCTTCTTGGCTATTATAAATACTGCTCTATGAACATTCATGTCATTTTGGATTTCTGGCATTATGATTTTTTGTGTGCTTCAAAGTAATAATTAAAGCCAGCTGTTGTGCCACATCCCTATAATCCCAGTGGCTCTGGAAGCTGAGCCAGGAGATCTCGAGTTCAAAGCCAGCCTCAGCAAGAGCAAGGCTAAGCAACTCAGAGAGACCCTATCTCTAAATAAAATACAAAATAGGGCTGGGGATGTGGCTCAGTGGTCAAGTGCCCCTCAGTTCAATCCCCAGCACCAAAAAAAAAAAGAAAGAAAGAAAGAAAAGAAAGAAAGCCCAATAATTTAAGTATATATTAAAATTCTACCATAATTTAAAAAATATTTTCTGGCTCTTCATTTAAAAAAAATATGATGGAATCTCAGAAAAATCAGAGTGACTAGTTTACACTTGACTTCTGAAAGATTCTGCTGCTGTCTTCAAAAGAAAACCTCATTTTATCCAAAGACAATAAACCTTCCAAAGTCAGGAAACCTGTCTTACACTTGCTGGCAGAGTTGTAAATTCAAGGTCAGCCCAGGCAATTTAGCAAGATCCTGTCTTACATTTGCTGGCATATCCATGATGACTACTGGCACATGTATTTGTTAAATGTTTTCTGACAATAGAGATTATCAAGAAATGAGAGGGCAGGGTGGAAGAATCAAGCAATAACCAACAGGAGGTGGTAGCGGAGAGAGTAAATTCTAACAGTGCTTTTCTTCTGCTCCTCAACCCCCACTTTGCTGTTTCTCTGGTCTTTGTCTGGTCTGTTGGTGGTTCGCGGTTCGATAAGGGGGATAACTTAGATGGAATGTGTAAACTAAGAAAACCATGAATCTTTATTGAAACATGGAAAATTTCTCTAGATCCTAAGAAACACCTGCAGGGTTCTTCTCCCACCCGCTGGGCCAGACCAAAGCTTCCAGTGAATGGTAAGATGGGAAGCAACTTGCCTCATCAACCAGTGGAACTAATGAAGGCAGAAGAAAGGGAGGGCTAGTGAAAAGAAGACAATGGAAATGGTCAGTGAGAAGAAAGAACTGGAAGGACAGGTAGAGTCCGTTAGGAAGGATTCGTGGAATTCTGGAGCATTTTTGTCCCTATGACATTATTCTTGTGGATAGATTAGAAAAAACACAAGGATGGGGAGGGATGCCAGCCTCTCTGTCTGTGGTAAAGAAACAAGCAAACCTCTTTGGAAACAGGAGAGGAAAAAGAGCTGTCACTGACCCCTGCCAAGCTTATTCCTTTCTCCTGTTCTTCCTCTTACCTGGAGGTTCTCCCTCCTCCCCTCCATCTATCTCAGATCCCAGGGTTGTCCTGCTTTTCCAGGACAACCCAATCTCCCTCCTCCCCTGAACTCCTTCAGCACATCTGCTGTGTACCACACAATCTCCACTGGATTAGGCATATTGTCTGGAAAGGTTCTTGTCTGTGTGTCTTATGAAACCCCTTGTAAACTCCTCGAGGACAAGGGCCATTTCTTCTGTGGCTGTTACATCTCCCACAGTACTGATGGCCTAAGAGACCCTGTGTACCGCCTTGCTGGCTCACTTACTGTAGGGTTCAATTCAGCTCTCTAGCTCCTGCCAGCAATGCAAAGAGTGCACAATAAAGTCCTTTCACTATTAAATTCAAAGATAGAGGGGCTGAAAAAGTACTGGTAAAGAATTATTCATTGTCTCAATTGCCTTATGGGAGCCAGATCCCAGAATCCTCAAGTTAGATGTAGAAATAACTTTGATATACTGTACGTGGATGCTCATTAGATTAGTATTTTACTTAGATGAAATATTTAAAACAGAGAATAAAAACAGATTGCAAAAATTAAGAAAAGGGAAGATTTTCTGTTTTATGGCTAGCTGATATTCCTCAAAGCTCTCTCCTGGCTATGTTTCATAGCTGCTAGTATATCAAAAGTAATATTTCCCCCTATTTCCTCATGGGGGAAATATTACTTTTTATATTTCAATGACAACAACATCACTGAAAAAGAGGATGTGATTAAGGGAAAGAAAAAAGAAGAGAGGTTCATGCTGCCATTATTTTCACTGTTGAATGTTTCAATGCTTTTTAGGGTATAAATAGCAATCAATATTTAGGAAAGGAAGCTGGATTCACACTATTTTGAATTCTGGGTATCTTCTTTACCATGGCTATTTTTGGGGCTATCATGTGCTCTTAACTCAATCCTGTCTTATGATACAGTTTGCAGCTGTTCCTAAATCTTTTGCAATGTCTAAATCTTTTAAGTATTAAGTATACTGAAGCTCATGAGAATTGCTAATTGGCCTTGGGAAACTGTGGCATCATTTTCCCAGGAGCTAAATGTGTTCATACTCATCCACTCAGTATGAAGGGGGAGAGAACTGTGTTGACTTTTTTTTTTTTCCATTATAGTCCTGTGATATGGCTTCCATGTTGACCTGTGGAAGCAGATTAAAAAAAAAAAAAAGTCACTTGAACCATTTCTTTCTTAAATAAACAGAATTCTAGTTTGGGGTCTAGAGGGAAATCTTATAGCTTGCAAATGTATTGAGTCCTTCCTTCCTTCCTTCCTTCCTTCCTTCCTTCCTTCCTTCCTTCCTTCCTTCCTTCCTTCCTTCCTTCCTTCCTTCCTTCCTTCCTTCCTTCCTTCCTTCCTCTCTCCCTCCCTCCCTTCCTTTCTTCCTTCCTTTTGTGTGAAGCAAGCACTCCGCCACTGAGCCACAACCCCAGCCCCCCCCACCCCCGCCCCCAGCCCTTTTTATTTTCAGACAGGGGCTCACTAAGTTGATGAGGTTGCCTTCGAATTCGGGATCCTGATGCCTCATCCTACCAAGCCACTGAGGTACAGGCATGTACCACTACACTTGGCCAATATTAAGTCTTTTGATATTTCTACTCTAGTAAAATTTGGAGCTTGGACTTATATATGACCTTTGGGGTATTGAAAAGTAAAGCCTGTCACCTAATGTAATCTCAGTCTTCTTTAAATCTCTGTGTTAATGGTGAATATTAAGAAATCAAGTCAAGGGCTGGGGTTGTGGCTCAGTGGTAGAGTGCTTGCCTAGCATGTGTGAGGCACTGGATTTGATCCTCAGCACCAAATATAAATAAAATAAAGGTATTGTATCCATCTACAATAAAAAAAATAAATCAGGTCAAGCTGAGTTCGGTGACATACACCTGTAATCTCAGCAATTCAGGAGACTGAGGCAGGAGGATTACAAGTTGCCAGTATCACAATTTATTGAGATCTTTGGCAACTTAGTGAGACCTTGTCTCAAAATAAAAAGGATGGGGGATATAGTTCAATGGTAAAGCTCCCCTGAGTTCAATCGCTAGTACAAAAAAATCAATCAATCAATCAATCAATCAATCAATCAATCAATCAAGTAAAGTAGGTGAGTGGCACATTGCCCCTGTAATCCCAGCTGCTCTGGAGGCTATAGTGGCAGAGTTATAAATTCAAGGTCAGCCCAGGCAATTTAGCAACATCTGTCTGAAAATAAAATACAAAAAGCTGGGGATATCGTTCAAAGGTAGAGAGCTTGCCTGTGTGAGGCCCTGGGTTGAATCCCCAGTACTGGGGGGAAATAAAGAAAGATATCAAATCAATTATTAGTTTTATTTTATAAACATAGTGACAAGAAGATTGTACAATTTCAATGAAAGAGACAAAATATGACCAGGTCTGCTGCTGCTTGCGTCTTGGAGCAAGAGAAGTTTTCTAGAGGCTTGATGCTAGAAAAAAATCCTCTGTGTATTTATCCAACTATTGAATGGCAGAAAGAGATTCAAATGGCCCCATTTCAATCTTTTTTTCCCGAATGGTTCGTAGATCTCTGACAAGCCGTGACTGACCTTTGTTTTTTGTGTTTTGGTATAAGGCTGGACTTTGCAACCAGGGATTCGGCTTGCGGGGCTTCAAAGGCTGCAGAGAAATAATAGCAGATGAGTATGTCAGACATGTGGTCTCATGTGAAAAGCCAGACCCAAAGTGAAAAATCTCTTTAGCTCTAGTTTGTCAGAACAGCTCTATGATTGACTAAAATCAATAAGAAGACAGAACCTATAAATTCAAGATCTGTCTACCTTGACCCTAGTCACAAGTCTAATGTGGCGAATAGGCCTGAATTATTCACTTGAGAAGGAATGGCCATTTCATGGTGATCCTTGAGGTTAGCTTGTGTTTTGCACATCTGGATAGAAAGAAGCTTCGTGGCAGCAATTGTGGGACATTTAAAAAACAATTTTTGTAGTTGTAGATGGACAGAATGCCTTTATTTTTATGTGGTGCTGAGGATTAAACCCAGTGCCTCACACATGCTAAGCTACAGCCCCAGCTCGAACTGTGGGACATTTTAAATCTTTTAATTTCTCCCGTTTTTTTTTTTTTCACAAGAGAAATTTTTGTAGCTGTGAGAAAAGACTCTTATTCCTGGAATGTACTGATGAGGTAGTTTCACTCAGGGTGCTCTATTTTAACCTCATAAGGCAATGTAGTGATGACCAGTTTTGTGCTTGCACCTTGCATCCTCAGAAATGTAGGTTTTTTTCCCCTTGTTTTATTCAGGTGGTGGGGGCACTTAGGATTGAACCTAGTGGTGCTTTACCACTGACCAATATCCATAGTCCTTCCTGTTTTTTGTTTTGAGACAGAATCTCACTATGTTGCTGAGGTTCTCCCTAAATTGCTGAGGTTGGTCTCAATCTGGAGGTCCTCCTGCCTCAGCCTCCTGAATCACTGGGATTACAGGTGTGTGCCACCATGCCCAGTTGTGTATAGGTAGTTCTAGTGTCAATCCAGGTCTTA
Organism: Ictidomys tridecemlineatus; assembly: GCF_052094955.1. Lineage (NCBI taxonomy): Eukaryota > Metazoa > Chordata > Mammalia > Rodentia > Sciuridae > Ictidomys > Ictidomys tridecemlineatus. Next base: position 96,190,245 of record NC_135481.1, read on the forward strand.
TTACTCCATAGAATAATGAGAAAAAATCCTCCTTGCCCTCAAATGAAATCTCATTCTGGGACAAAAGTACAAATAGAAGCCAACTTACTCTATATCTAAATATTTAAATATTTTATAAATCAATCTAATAACATGTTGAGTAAAATACTTACCTTGATGAGGAGACCAGGTCTGAGCTTGAGTTCTCAAATTCTTTGGGATTCTTTGCCAGAATGGAGTGGCATAGGAAAGCTAATTGGTGACTCACCCATCTCTTCCCATTTCTAACTCCAACCCATACTGAGGATCTCACAGTTACACATCTGGAGACCCCAGACTGTATGTAGGTGTCTGCTACATACTCAAGCTCTGTTCACATACTCCTGCAAACAACCACCTATTGGCCTCTCCTGGAGTCCAGCTGTATACTGGCAATGCTTGGGAAGACAGCCCAGTTCACCCAAACCCCAAACTGTGTGGGAAATGCCAGAGCTTTGGGTGCCCAGAGTGTGTGTTCTAAAAGGCAGGTAGGGTGTGGACTCTGGTAGGGCATGCCCATTTGACCCCCGGGACTTCTCGCCCTATAAGGAGGGTTGTAGCCAGTAGTAAGAACCAAGCACTCCAAAGCTAAAACCCTAGGGCAGATTCCAGGGTTTTATTGATTAGGTTATTGCTCAATCACAAGGGAACTATTATTTGAGGAAATCATAAGATGTGGGGAAAAGAAAAGGATGATTTCACAGGAAAGTCTAGGAGGAGGAGACATTTGTACAGCATGTAGAAATGGCAAACTTGGAGGGTCCTCCAGCTTTGCAAGCAGAGAAGATCAGTACATTCCCTTGTTCACACAGAGGTGTCCTTTGTCACCTGAAAACCACTCTCTTTGGAAAGGCAATTCAATCTCCGAATGAAATATGACCTGCCTTCTTCATTTCTCTAAAGGATCCAATATCAGGGTTCTGCCAGCACATGCAGCTTGTGTGTCAGTTAAGATAAGGGCTCTCCCTCCTGATACCCCTTCTTCCAGACTGTATTCCTGCAGTAGGGCATAGGACTTGGGAGAACATTGGCTGGTTTAGGCCCCCACTCTAGCCTTTGGCCAACAATCTTTGTATAGAGCAATTCCTGAGCAACCTCCCAAGATGGCCTTGTCTGATATAGTTCCCACTGATCTTCCAATGCTTCCATATGCAAAATATGCAAAAATAATTGTTAATACTCATCCCTCATGGCTACCCATCCCAAATCAAGGACTTGCCCATCCCTATTCTACCCATCTATTCTTCCTATAGGGCTTTGCTCCATAATAATAAAGTATTATTTAGCTCTGTATGAGGCTAAGTGCCTTACCTGCATTTTTTATCCTCATAAACCCTATGGAGAAGTAGGTTCAATTATTATCTCCATTTTATAGAAAAAATAAAAAGGTATAGGAAGTCCTTTCCTTGAAGGAGTTTACAGTTGAGGAAGTTTAGAAAGGACTGTAACAAGTACATAACTCACCAATATAAAGTACAACATATTAAATTCATGTGAAAGGGTCAAAGTACTCTTTTAATCAGGGAGATGGTAGAGGCTTTGGGTAGAAGATGAAATATGAATGGATTTTAGGGTTTTGACAAAAGATGACTGGGAGACCGCGTTTATAGGAAAAGCATGAGAGAATGTGTAGAGGATGACTGGAGCAAGGAATGGCAAATAGCTTGTAGAAGTAGAGTTTAGGCTGATAGGGCATACATTAGCACTATGTGACTTCAGCACTTTATGTAAGCACAGGAGCTTGGGTTGCTTCGTGGATACATGGATAGGTTTTGACAGGGGTGATGTCTGGTTCGGGAACACAACTTGAAAAAATTAATCTTGTGGCATATATCTGTGGCATATGCATTATTAGCATATAAGAAAGAGAAAAAGAGTGAGTAAAGGTAAAGAGTTTATTTGGAAGGCTAATTGTAATAGATCAGGGTTTCTCAGCCTCAGCACTATTGGAATTATACTATTGGAATTATTGTGTAATTGTTAGTTGTGGGGGTTTTTACTTTGCATTGTGGAATATTTAGCAGCTTTTCTAGTCAGTACTTACCAGGTGTTAGAAACTCCCTTCCCCCATATGACATTGCTAAATGACCCTAGGGAGGCAAAATCACCTCCATTTGAGAACCAATAGACCATGTGGGAAATAAAGAAGGCCAGGGTGTTAAGACATGGGTAGGGGTAAAATTTAAAACCTTTGACAAGTGTTTGGATAGGAGTGTGAATGAGAAGACGCATGTTGTAAATTCAAACAGAATAGCAAAAAAAGCCCTAGAGGCTTTGTAGTCTTATATGCTTATAATTGCTTGCACCCTTTTGCAGGGTGATTTGGTAAATAAAGCCATTTAGAGAGCAGTTTGGTAAAATCCTATTAAAAAATCACAAAAATTATATTGCCCTTTGATCCAGCAATTCTATTTCTGGGAATTTATCTTATGTGATTCAAATGAAGATGAGTAATCTTTGTTGCTTATGTATAAAGCAACAAAGGTACATAAAGACAATAACCATGTTCTCAACAATTCCATCCTCCACCTACTAACCACATTGCCTGTTAAATGAGAAGCCCAGATTTAAGAAGTCGATTTAAGAATCAGAGGAGGTAGAGTTTGAGGATTCTGGAGCGAAGTTGTAGCTAATGAAACAAAATCTCAGACAGGTGGGGAAGAAAGGGCAGATATAAAGAATGCCACAGAGAATTTACTAACTTCTTTTTCAGAGAGGATGCGACTACAAGGATTTGCAATGGAGAAAGGAGCAAGGGAAGTTGGCTGGAGGACCTCTTAGGGCTTCATTCAATGATGTTATCTACAGGGTAAAAGGATCGGTTGGACTGGAATTTGTATAGAATCTCGAACTTTGCCTGAGCGCATTCTTTGAAAACAAGGATTGTTCACTTTCTAGTGGGAAGCTATTGGCGAACGTATATTAAAGACTCTTTTGGGCTGGGGTTGTGGCTCAGTGGTAGAGTACTTGCCTAGCACAGGTAAGGACCTGGGTTCGATCCTCAGCACCACATAAAAATAAACAAATGAAATAAAGGTATTGTGTCCATCTACAACCAAAAAAAAAAAAAAGACTCTTTTGCGAATACGCTATGTATTCAGACTACAAGCAAAGAACTAGCCAATATTCTTTCTCCTGAAGTGCCTAGCAATTTTTTAAAAATTGGTCTCTAAGTATGGAATCTCTGTTAATTGTTAAGGATTCTGCCTCTGTAGTGTGAAGTCGCGCATTTACAGAAAGTAATTTTTCTTAACTAAGGCGAGCAGGAGAAGCCCTGTAGATACGAGGTGGGCGTGGCCAACGCAGCAGAGGTTGAAGGCCACGCCCCCTTCCCAGAGTGCACTGCAGCCACTGCCCGGCTGGGCTCGTTTCTCCAACTTAAGCGGCCTGGGAGAGCGGTCTTGCAATGGACGGGCTCCGGGCTAGCGCTGGGTTGTTGAGGCGCGGGAGGTTGAGGCGCCGGCGCCAGCCCCAGCCACACAGCGGGTCGGTCTTGGCCCTGTCCTTGAGGCCCAGGAAGATCCGAAGGCAGCTGAGGAGAAATATTGCGTCCCGCATGGCCGCTCTGAGGGCTCAGGCGCTGCCGAGCGAAGACTCGGAGGACTCCAGAGTGGAGTCGACGGCGGACGATCTGGGGGACTCGCTGCCTGGTGGAGCGGCGGCGGCGGCCAGTCCAGAGACGGCCCGGAGAGAGCCATACGGCCACCTCGGGCCTGCTGAGCTGTTGGAGGCCTCGCCCGCCGCGCGTTCCTTGCAGACCCCGCCGGCGCATTTGGTGGAGGCGCAGACCCCGCCCGCGCGCCTGGGGCCGGCTTCGGCGCCACCTGCGCGCCTGGTAGAGGTAACTGCTGCACCCACCCGAGCGGTGGACACCTCAGCTCGGCTATGTGCTTCCCAGCCCTTAGGAGCCGCTGCACCACCCTGGACGCCTGCGACGCTGTTGGGCTCTCAGGTGGAAAACGCGGGTAGGGAGCTGCCCTGGGACTCTCCGCTGCAGCGCGTCTTGGCTGAGCTGAGCCGCATCCCTAGCAGCAGACGGCGGGCGGCGCGCCTCTTTGAGTGGCTTATCGCGCCCATGCCGCCGGAACATTTCTACCGGCGCCTTTGGGAGCGGGAGGCGGTGCTGGTGCGGCGGCAGGACCACACCTACTACCAGGGCCTTTTCTCTACTGCCGATTTGGACTCCATGCTCCGCAACGAGGAGGTGCAGTTCGGGCAGCACTTAGACGCTGCGCGCTACATCAATGGGCGGCGAGAGACCCTGAATCCCCCGGGCCGAGCCCTGCCCGCCGCTGCCTGGTCCCTGTACCAGGCAGGCTGCTCCTTGCGCCTTCTCTGCCCTCAGGCTTTCTCAGCCACCGTGTGGCAGTTTTTGGCTGTTCTTCAGGAGCAGTTTGGAAGCATGGCAGGCTCCAACGTTTATCTCACGCCACCCAACTCTCAGGGCTTTGCCCCCCACTATGACGACATCGAGGCTTTCGTGCTGCAACTGGAAGGTAGGAAACTCTGGCGTGTCTATCGTCCTCGGGTGCCAAACGAGGAACTGGCCCTGACATCTAGCCCCAACTTCAGCCAGGAGGACCTTGGTGAGCCTGTGCTGCAGACTGTGCTGGAGCCTGGAGATTTGCTCTATTTTCCTCGCGGCTTCATTCACCAGGCTGAATGCCAGGATGGAGTCCACTCTCTGCACCTCACCGTGTCCACGTACCAGCGGAATACCTGGGGCGACTTCCTAGAGGCCATACTCCCTCTGGCTGTGCAGGCCGCAATGGAAGAAAATGTAGAATTTCGGAGAGGTCTACCTCGAGACTTCATGGATTACATGGGGGCCCAGCATTCGGATTCTAAGGATCCAAGAAGAACCGCTTTCATGGAGAAGGTCCGGGTCTTAGTTGCCCGTCTGGGACACTTTGCTCCTGTTGATGCTGTGGCTGACCAGCGAGCCAAAGATTTCATCCATGATTCACTACCCCCCGTGTTGACTGATAGGGAGAGGGCATTAAGTGTTTATGGGCTTCCAATTCGCTGGGAGGCTGGAGAACCTGTAAACGTGGGAGCCCAGTTGACAACAGAAACAGAAGTCCACATGCTTCAGGATGGGATAGCTCGCCTGGTGGGTGAAGGGGGCCATTTATTTCTCTATTACACGGTGGAAAACTCTCGTGTTTATCATCTGGAGGAACCCAAGTGCTTGGAAATATACCCGCAGCAAGCTGATGCCATGGAACTCTTGCTTCGCTCCTACCCAGAATTTGTAAGAGTAGGGGATCTGCCTTGTGACAGTGTGGAGGATCAGCTTTCCTTGGCAACCATGTTGTATGATAAGGGGCTGCTGCTCACCAAGATGCCTCTAGCTCTAAACTAGTTTCTTGTTGATTGTTGGAAACAAAGCAGTAGTGATTGTCCACTACCACTGCCACCAGTTCACTTTTTTTTAAAAACTGGCGTTCTTACCTTGATGACCATCAGTATGGTCACATTTACTTATTTACCTTTATGACTGCTTCAACGTCACAAATCTCAGACAGTCTTCTAGAAGGAACCACTTCATCTAGGTACAAAAGTAAAAAAATGGAGGAGGAAAATGAGCTATTTCTACAGAAGTAACCTTAATGCCTAATCATTTTAGAGCACCAGCTTCATCCCCCTCTGGCTTCAGTGTGTTGTGTAGCACTGGCTATATCATTCTGCTTGAGACATTAGAAGTTTTTGTTTGGAAGTTATATCTTTCATTTGAGTTCTCTTTCATCAAATGGTGTGTGGGGGAGGGCAGTTGGGATCAGTATTCTGTTTTCTTATTAAGTTTGTATGAACATTAGAAGAGTTATTAAAGTACCAAAGAATGTTTCCCTTTTCTGAGGCTAGATTCTTATGTGGCTTGGTTTGAAGATGTGGGTTGTGGGGATGGGGCAGATAAAATCTATAATGGTTGACATGAAAAGCAACCTGGAGTGATTGCAGGATATAAAATGTAGAATGTTAAACTTTTTAAAGAGAGGGCTAGGGGTATAGCTCAGCAGTGGAGTACATGTGCACAAGGCCCTGGATTCAGTCCCCAGTACCACATACGCACAGATTCAATAAAGAAAAAAATTGCATTTGATTGGGGACCTTTCTTTAACTTTGGAAGTATTTTACTCATTTTAATTACAGTACTTGAACTCCAAACAGCACAATCCTAGTAGAAAAGTCATTTTCCACTATCATGGTCAACTAAGAGTATGTATCCTGTTCATTGCTTGCTTGAATCAGTGGCTGGTTCTGCTCCCTAAAGGGCAGCATGTCACCTACTTGTGCCTTCACAGTCCTTTATCAACCAACTTATAGCAAACTGGCCTGGAGGGAAGGCTGGTGTTCAAGTTACTTTCCACTCTCATTTTTTTTCTGGCAGTTGGAAGAAACTTCCCAAAATCTGGCAAGTGAATATTCTCTCATGGTTGGTGGAAAAGAGCCTGATGTACCAGAAAGAGCCTTGGAACCAGAAGACCTGGGTTTGGGGTGGTGGCTGTTAGGCAGCTGGCTGAGTGATCTGAGGCTGCTGCTACACTCGGACACACAGATTTTGTAAGTATATTTTGGTAACAGCTTGATATCTGCACCCTTATCATTTAGATTGTGTCTGGAACTCTTTAAGATCCTGTCATTATATCTGGCAGTTTCAGTTTTTTAAGGTTGAGAACTTTTGTAATCTTTTTCTAAAAGTTATAAAAGCAAAGATGTATATAAAATAAAAATGATAGCTCCCCTCCAACTTACTTTTCAGAGGTAATTTTGTGGTGTGTGTGTGTGGGGGGGGGGTATTAGGGATTTCGCCCAGCCCTTTTTATTTTATTTGGAGGTGAGGTCTTGCTAAGTTGGCCTAGGCTACCCTCCAATTTGCCATTCTCTTGCCTTAGCCTCCCAAGTAGCTGGGATAGAAGTGTGCTATCATGCCCAGCTAATGTATCCTCATGCCCTTTATTTGAATTTTTTCAGTCAGTTCAAATAAAGCTGTATGTCCCCCCCCCCCAAAAAAAAAAAAAAAAAAAGAAACAGAAAGTGAATGAAAACCTGTCAGGAATAATAGGAAGACTCAGTAGTTGGTAACCAAGAAGGGGGGAGTAAGACTTTGCTGACTTTTGCCTCACAGGGCTCCCCAACTAAGTCCCAAAACATCTAGATCCTGGAATGGGTTTATTAAAGGAGTCAAAGCATAGGATTCACCCCTAGGAAACTTACTCTGAAAAGTTTCTTGAATAAAAGTTTGGAGTGTCAGTGGTTCTTTTCCCTTTTTGGGTTGTGAGTAAATATGTTTTGCTTCATCCTTCACTTTTCTTACGGCCATCTCCATTGTGAATATTTTCTGTGTCAGCAAGTCTTTTTGGCTTAGTGATTCAATCTAGATTTGAATAAATAATGTTTTTAAAAAATACATTAGGCAGTAAGTCATCCAAAAGTATTAATAAGGTTAGCTATTGTATCATGCTTATTTGTATTAGGTGATCTATGAATATCTAAGAATGTTGTTCTCTTGTGCTATTGAATAGAAATTTTTGCACCTGCTAATGAAAATGGTTGCTTCAGCTATTAGGAGGGCATGATGAGCCTGTTAAGAGATGCTGCTTGGTATGAAGTTGGTTTTGTCAACTACCTTTTTAACATTCTTTTCTATCCCTTCATTTCATCTAAGAGCTTTGAAAAGCTAGAGCAACCCTTTTAGTTACAGAGTTCCTTTGGTGAAAGAGCCCAGATTAGAAATTAAGGAAAATTGAGGAGGAAAAAGAAAATCTAGGAGGCTCAGTTTGGTCCCTCTTCTTTCTTTATGCCTATATGCAAAAAAGAGAGAACACTTTGGGTTTAAGGGATGGTGGAGGCGGGGAGGGAGAAGGGAGGGGATCAGTAAAACAAATAATAGTAAACCCTGATTTTGAGGGCTACTTGATAAAGACTACCAGAATTTTTGTTTTGTTGTCTTTATTATTAGGATTTTATAACCCAATTCTGCAGAGATGTTTTGTATCTTCATACAATATAATATATGTGTCTGGAGTTGTAGAAAGTATGTCTGTGATAGGGGAAAGCATATGTACATGCTTAGGGAGAAAAAGGATTTGAGGAACTCTTGAGAGCTCTGAATTTTCTTTTGTAAACACTGCTTGAATTTTCTTACCCTGTTCTTGATTTCCTGAATCATTTCTTGGTTTCCTTCATTTTCTAAGTTGAGTATCTTCATTGCATGATAAATTTCCCTGAAAGAAGTACTTTTTAGTGGTTATACCCTTACAGCATGTGGGGATGGAAAATATGGAATTTAGAATTAGTCAAGAATCTTAAATTCCAGTCTTAACTACAGTTTTGCTGAGCCACCTTTGAAAAAAATGGTGTGACACAGCTTATATAGATATGGTGCAGTTTTTGAAATGATATATTTGAAGGTACATGTATTTCGTGCCTTTATGATAGATCCTACCTAAAAGTAATCTCATTGTCTCTATAATGTAGACTGTCATCTGCATTTGATACTTGAAAAATGGGCTCAAAGTTTAAGTGTCTTCCCCAGGCTTAAATACCTATTACACGATAGAACTGGAACTTAAACCCTAGTGTGATTTTTTTTTTTTGTATTCTAAAATAGGCACTTGATAAATATTAGTTGAATTTATGAATAACCCAGAAATTACCTGCAGGAGAGAACATGAACTTGCCAATCTATCTTAGGCTGGATTTTTGGATAAGTAGGTGATTGGCACATTACCTTTTCCACTACGGAGAGTGAAAGGCAGAGAAAAATTTTCAGTGAAAAAAAATGGGAGAGTTAGCAGTTGAGGAAGCTATGGCAGAGACCAGAGATTTAGTGCTTACTTTAAAACAGCCTCGTGTTCCTCCAGGAGCAGCACATCTAGGAAGGTATCCCTGACATGGGCCCCTTGAAGTTTGAGGGCTAGGATGCTACGGCAAGCTTCTAGTCGTACACCTGGTGACTCTTCATAGTGGATAGCCCAGAGCAGGAGATCAGTCAGTTGGGGACTTGCTTGCCCAATCTGTCCCAAAGCTGCAGAGATGAGAGAGCAGCATGTTTCACCGTCACTGAAGCCTGAGTTGGCTGTATCCTAGCATCCAGAAATAAATTGAATATTGCAAACATCTTCCCTTTTGTATGGCAGTCAATCACCATTAGAATTTTAAGGTTTAAAATTTAATGTTTAGGGGCTGGGGATGTGGCTCAAGCGGTAGCGCGCTTGCCTGACATGCGTGCGGCCCGGGTTCGATCCTCAGCACCACATACAAACAAAGAAGTTGTGTCCGCCAAAAACTAAAATAAATAAATATTAAGAATTCTCTCTCTAAAAAAAAAAATTAATGTTTAAAAAAACATAGACACATACACAAAGAAAAAGTAATACTTCTTTTTAAAAAGAACTTTTTAGAGAACTGTGGGTGTAGCTAAGTGGTAAAGCCCTTGCCTAGCATGCGTGAGGCCCTGTGTTTGATCCCCTGCACTGTCCAAAAAATATATAACTTAAAAAGTATTTGGCATGGGCCTGGGGATGTGGCTCAAGTGGTAGCGTGCTCACCTGGCATGTGCCGGGTGCTGGGTTCGATCCTCAACACCACATAAAAAAAAAAAATAAAGATATTGTGTCCACCTAAAAAATTAAATAAATAAATAATAAATATTTTAAAAAATACATTTATAAAAGTATTTGGTATGGATTGGATTAAGGTATTATCGCTAAAGGATTCTTATGCAAGGGCTGTTTCATCCCATGCTTGCCCATTAGGATATGAACAAAGTGTAATTTGCTTATTTAGGGATGAAATGTGGGACAGATAACTTGGAAGATCAGCCTAATCAAGGCAGAGAGAGGGGGAAGGGAGGTGCAGTTATTTCACTTACCAGGTTTGGTTATGTTAGAGACCTACCAAAGACTGCCAATAAGAGAAGCAATGCCAAAGATCCTAAAGAGAAACTCGGAATATCAGAGGGCATCGTCTGACTTTTGCAAAGTGCTATAGTTGAAACCTCCAGGGAAAGCAAGATGTATCAAACAGTAAATAACTATTTGGAACTTTGTGTTGTTGTTAGGAACTGTCTTGCTGCCCTTTGCTTTAACAAGTCATTCATAGATCTAGATTTGGGATTCTTGATTAAAAATTAAGATGAGGAAGAGTATTTTTTTCTTCCTCATGCAAGGAACTTCTGAGAAGCTAAGATCATCATTCCCTACATTCCAACCCAATTACTAGAGAGCCTTTAGGCATCATCTATATTAGCACAGGAGACAGTATTTAAAGTTGGGGCCATAATTTTTGTAATACCTCGAATGGCAAAAGCCTTGATTTTCCAGTATGGATCTTGGTGCATCAGATTCACGAGGCATTCAATCACCTGGGATGGATAAGAAGCAGTATTGAAAGGGGAGAACCAAAACAAGAATGGACCAGAAACCAGGAGCCCACTTATTTACAAAGTGCTTTAACTGAAAAATGACCTATCAATTCTAGGGACAAACAAGCTGGAATTTTAACTTACCAGCCTATACACAGTGTATTAGTTGGATTATCTGCTTTTTGGATTGATTTTTCTCAACCCACAGATCTATGGCCATACAGACTTTGTGTGTGTAGGGTGCTGGGAATTGAACCCAGAGCCTCGCACATGCTAAGCATGGGTTCTACTGCTGAGTTATACCCGAGTCCCAGATTTCTTATGAATACCCAATCAGATTTTCCCCTAATAACTTGGGATTAAAACTCCATTCACTGGAATTGATCCTAAAGCCCATCAGCACCCAGATATTGAGAAGCTAGTTAACAGGATTCAGAGGTATTCTCTAGAGTGAAGATTGGACTAGCTGGGAGCTAAAAGGTCCTCCATACTGATTGATATGACTTCTTGATTCTGAAGTCTCATTTAGTGTCCCCACAGAAAGAGAGTATACTGTGCACAAGAGGGGAAGGTAGGCCTTCTTCAAGTCTATCAGGTAAGATGAGAACGTGTTTCCTTTACTTACCATCTTGTTGCGGATCTGCAGGGCACCAGCTGCCAAACAGGCTGCCTGCCGAACTGCTATGAAATCATCAGAGAAACAGCGCAGAAAGCTTGGGAGAAGCTTGGCGGTCATGAGCTTGAGCCCACCTATCAGGTAGAGGGCTTCTACACGCTTCTGGGGATTTCCTAGACCCAGCTTAATCCTATAAGGCACAAGTTGCTTTTATTTCCCCTCCTTAAACTTCCAGTGCCGCCCACTCATCCATTCACCCTCAGGATAAATTTTTAGCTCTGTAGACTCTGTTATCCAGCCTCATCCTGGCACTCAACTGTGCTGAATGACAGAATTAAGTGTCAACTTTCACCCCTTGTGACAGGTTCTCTCTTGCATTGCTATCATATGTGTGATGCATAGTTCAGCAATTGACTCCCAGCCCAGAATGACTGTCTTACCCATTCTCTGTGAAATGGCCTTCTCTTGCTCATACTGAGTAATCAATTTTTCTATGGCAGTCTTGGTATATGCCATTTGTTCTAGTTTTAAATATGATATATTATTTTATTTTTAATTTTTTTCCCAAGGGAAATAATAGTTTGCTTTATTTTAAAATAGCAACTTCCTTACATTGGAGCACTAGCCAAAATTCAATACTGATGCAAATATAAATTTCTTAGGAGCCCAAAATATGTGTCAGATGGATTTTCTGAATTTCTTAAAAGGCAGAATTTTTAAACCATATCAAACAATTAGAAACAATATCAACCAACAGCATGCCACAGTTTAAACCTAAGCCAAATAACCAAACTATGTAAGTTATCTCAAATAATTTTTGTTAATATTTAGGAGAACAATAAACATTTTTAGTAACTTAAAGTGTCTTTCTACTTATCTTCTAATCCTTCCAGGAAGTATAACTTTTCTTCACTAGATTTAAATTTTAAAAAATTCAAATATTTACTCATGGTAAGAAATTCTGGCATTAACTATTAGCTGAATTTATCACAAATAGAAAATCATGAAAGTTTATTTAGCACTTATAAATGACCTTATAAGCCCTAGATGAGAAAGGCAGTTCTCTGCTTTCCAGTAACACCTAAGGATTACATTGCATTATATTAATTCATCAGAACAGCATTCTGACCAATGATAAATAATATATAGGAAAGTCATAGTCCTACTTAATAGTGTTTCATTATAAATATTTTGACCAATATTAAAAAATTTTTAAACTCCATTATGCTGACATTTCCAGAAGTATTATCAACTTAGCAATGAGTCATTTTTATGATGCCATTTATTAAACTGAAAATAAAGAAAGATGGCATATCTGGTTTATATTTAAGTGATTTAATTCAATAATTCAATCTGTCACCACTTGAAAAGTACATTTGTTTCCTCAGCATTGGATGCAATATGAGGTACAAGCAGCCATCCTGGTTCTCAACTTCCCTCTAATGGAAAGCATATGGAATTGCAGCAGTGAACATCAACTGGTTCCTATTCAAAGCTCCACTTCAAAAATGAGAGAATCTAAGATAAAAGTTCTATTAGAGGCAAGAAGATTCTAATCTCAAATATTTTATTCCAACAACTTACATTATACCAGCTGACCCATACTGAATAGTAAATGCTCACTGAAAACAAATGAAGATAACAATACCCTCATTGTCATTCACAGATAATTTTTTAAACTGTTTTATATCCAAATATATGTATATAAAACATTTGTACAGATAAATTAGTGTTAAGAATTTTAAAATGCACAGTAAAATCCACAAATGTCCTTTCTATGATCTGAAATCTTACAAATGTTTTCAAGATCGGAGGCTTCAACATCCTGGCTAAATGTGAAAAACATGTCAGAATTCAGTATGTTATAGGAGGCTCCAGAACTGACCATCTCATAAAAGCAAAACAAAGTTATGGTGCTTCCATTATTGCTTAATCCTCTACGTTAAAAAGTACACCTTTGAATACTAAAGCCAGGTATTTACTAAATAGTGTTGTTTTCTACTAGCCAAATTCAGCCCTCCCAAACCAGCTGAACCAGGAGTTTTTTTCAGCTCATTGTCCATTAGGAGTTTGAAACATTTTCAATTAAAGCCTTCATTTTTCCTGTAGACTTCAACATATGTGGTCCAAACAATGCTGTCTCTGAGGTGGCCTCTGATGATATACTATTTTAAATTAAGCATTTGTGTATCTTGCCTGTGTTCATCAGAATTGTGTCATACTTCGAACTCCCTCAAATACCCAAAATATTGCCTCACATTAGTGGGCACCTGGTGCTTCTTTCCATAGCCATATTGCTAGTTTCCTTCTTTTTTTTTTTTTTTAAGAGAGAGGAGAGAGAGAGAGAGAATTTTTAATATTTATTTTTTAGTTCTCGGCAGACACAACATCTTTGTTGGTATGTGGTGCTGAGGATCGAACCCGGGCCGCACGCATGCCAGGCGAGCGCGCTACCGCTTGAGCCACATCCCCAGCCCCATTGCTAGTTTCTTTAGGGACTTTTCTTTTAGGGACTTTTCATAGCTGGACCTATTACTATGCTGAGCTCAACAAATGCTGGTTAGATCCAAGGGTTCCTAAACACTTCTAAGAATAGAAGAGTTTCTCTTGTTGACTAGATCTTACCTGATTGTGTCATGTACTTCTTTCCCAAGGCTCATTTGCCCCAGTGCTTGGGCAGCTGCTTGCCTCACTTCATTATTCCAGTCATCCCACATAAGCTGGATCAATTTACGTTTCATATCCTGTAATCAGGTGTAATTGGCTATTATTTATTGAACATGAATTTTGTACTTGACATTGTGCTTCCCCCCACCCCTTAATCTTTTGAACAATCCACTGAGGAAGATGTTATTTCCATTTACAGATGACACAATAGAGGCTCTGGTAAGTGCTAGAGCCAGGACTCAAATACAGGTCTGTTTCTCACACTCACCCTCTGAAATTCTGTATAGTGTCAGAATGTCAGGACCAATAGGATCTTTGTGAGAGACTTAAAATTTGAAGTAAACAACTCATCCCTGTTTGCCTGGGACTTGCCTAATTTTAGTACTGAAGGTTTCATGTTCTGGACAAACCAGAATAGTTGATCACTCTATCAGCATGTTTCTCAGAAGGAAAAGAACAAAGATTGCTACAATTTGTTAATGATGGTATACATGTGCCCAAAGCTATTCTTGTCTGCAACATCTCACTTTTCCACCCCTGCTCGGATGTTTTCCTGCTCTTTAGGATTTAGCTCAAAAAGTACCTCCCGAGTGAAGTCTTCTCTATCTCTGTGAGCATAGGGAACTACCATTATACCTTACAGCTGCTTTTGTTTTAGCTATTTATATAACACTTGCCATGCAAAAATATATTGCCTTTGCATCCACAATGCCTAGAGACTGTAGGATACCCAGAAACTGCTTGTTTAGTGAATGAGTGAAAGAACTCATACATACTGCCTTTCATAATTACAGTAGTCTGCCATGAAATTCTCATCACCTTTATCTTGTACATTGCTAGCTCTGATTGTTTGTGTATTTGGGGTTGGTAATCCTGAATGACAAATTCCAATAATGGGAATGTGCAAATGAATTCAGATATTGTAACAATGCAGGTTCTGACTGGTTTGACCTGAGGTGAGATTTTGCATCTCTATAGCAAGCTCCCAGGTGATGCAGCAAGATACTCCTGCACTTGAGGCAGAATTAACTCAGTCTTTTAGGTTGTACACATGTATGTATGTGTAACAGTGAATCCCAATATTATGTATAATTATGCACTAATAATTTTTTTTTAAATTGTGACTCAACCCAAACAAACAACAGCAAAGAATTAAGCCATTTCAAACATCATCAGGCAATTATTCTGAATGGCCTGATTTATGTTTTCCATATTAAAATATGAGGAGTAAAAAAATGGAGGCTGTTTACTTCTAGTAGGAATGGCAGTGTAATCCTGGGCCATCCTGGAAAAGATCCCATTTGGACAGCTAATGATTTGAAAATAATGGTAAAAAGGAGGTCAGGATTTCCCTTGCCTAGAATCTCCTCTCCAGTTGTAGAAATTTAGCAGATAAATTCAGTCCACACTAATATTTCTCTCTGAAATGTTTTTAAAAAATACTTTACCAAAAAAAAGAACTTTACATTTATTGCTTGCTCTCGAATATTTGTGCTTGTTTGTCTTGTTGCTTCCAACTGCAATATCGGTTTTTTGAAAGCAGGGATCATATTTTATGTGTGTGTGCTAAACACTCAAAGAAACTGTGCAAACATTTAGTTGGTTTGTTGTGTCCTTTTTTTTTTTTAACTCAGTGCTTCTCAAACTTTTGAAGAATCAGTGTTAGGGCTGAGGTGGGATGGAAAAATGTCATTAACTGATAGTTTTATAAACTCCATTGATACTGAACAGTGTCAGAATACTATAAGTTTCTAAGCTCTTCCTCTTAGCTTTTGTGCTTTATTGTGGCTGTATTATACAGATTGTGGATTGCCACCACACTGATAAGAAGTAGTTTAAGTCACAGAATGACATGTTGATATTTGAAGATAATTATGACTAAGAGACAGCAGTGTGAGATAGAGATCTATGTGGTGAGATTGGAATATTAGCAGCAAAACAGAAAGGCTTCCTCATCCAACCTTGCTTAGGCTTTCTGTCCTGGAGCAAATAAAGATAAGACTTACTAAGGAGACATTTCCATTGATCTGGGAAAAAGCCCTGCAGGCCAGGATCCGATCCCTCCATCGTTGGCTATTCAGTTCCACAGCAAGCATGTTGTGTATCAGGGTCTGAGGAAATGAAAGACTTGTATGGACATTCATGATTACCTTTAGAAATACTAGAATCTTGAAGAAGTTAAATCCTAATATGGCATCTAGCATGATTGATATCCCAAGCTTATCACAATTATAGGTCTGTGTAGTTTTCAATGGTAAGCTGCTATCAGAAGCAAATTCTTCATGTTACCACTTTTCTTGTTTATTGTTAGAATCATTTGCAACCCAATTCTTTCTTAGCTATTTGTTGTCACAGCTCCCTGTATATATATATACCTCTGTACCCAGGTTTACCCACACTTAGCCTATTTTACCTATATTTGTGATTGATTATCTTAGCAGCAAAACATAGAAACCTCCTCTAGTTTGGACACTTTACATGCATTGATCATAATTCCCCAAAACTTAGTTTCCTTCTCCAACCCTGTAATGGACACATACTGTCTTTTCATTGAGATATCTCAGGAGAATACAGGCCTGGTCCTCAGTGTCCTTATTCTTCTTGTTGAACAGCTGGTAGAAGATCCTACTAATCACTGGGTAAGTGGCAATACCATCCAGAGCCAAGCACTGAGCTGCAACCCAGCTGTCCACACTATTGCCTGCCACAGTGGAGCAAAAAAAAAAAAAAAAAAAACATGAATGCAGATGGTGATCTGTTTTCTTCCAGAGATGGGTACCAAAGATCACTGCCTGCCTGACGCCTCACTTCCCTGTGCCCCAGTCCCATGTGTAAACCATATTTAAATGGGGTGTATCAATCCCATAATTAAACCATATTTAAATGGAGCATATCAACATTTTAGATATAAACTGAAATTTACAACCTGAAAGTTAAATACTAAAGACTATTGTTAGGTAACAGGCATAAGGCCTTCCTTCTTGGAGGTTGGGAAAACTAGAGAGGGAGGCTTTCCTAAGATGGAGGAATTAAGCAGTTGAAAGTCTGTCTGCAGAATGCCAAACCAGTCATCCAGCTACCCCCTGTAAGGCTTGTTTCTCAGAGCAGTTAAGTATATTGGGCCTCTCCCCTGACACAGCCTTTTTGATTAAATAACTCCAACAGTGTGTACAGATAATACCTGGAAGTTAACTCTACAAAAAAAATGGAAGTATGATAGTCAGGTGGTGGTTTTCTTAAATTTTCAAAATGCACTTAATAATATTATAAAAAAAAATCAGGTGGTATGAAAGAGGCCATTTAAAAAATTTTTTTTTTAGTTGTCACTAGACCTTTATTTTATTTATTTATACTTGGTGCTGAGAATTGAACCCAGTGCTTCACACATGCCAGGCAAGTGTGCTACCGCCAAGCCACAGCCCCAGCCCTGATTTTTTTTTTTCTTGAATTTTCAATGAACATGTATTACACATAGTGGGGGTTAGCAAGGAATTTTCATATTATATATCATATGCACTGATCAAATCCAGCCTCCTGTTTTCCATGTTTTGTTCCCCCCAACCACTCACCAACTTCTAGTAACTCTATTCTCATATTTCTACATTGAGGTTGACTTTGTTTTTTACTAACTTTTGCATATGAGAGAAAACATGGTACTTTTATTTCTGTGTCTAGCTTATTTCACTTAATATAATGTCCTCTGGTTCCATCTATTTTAAGGCATGCATCTATGAAAAGATTGGTCCAGGTATCAATTAGCAGTACCTATGAAGAAATTATTTCTGAATGTTCCAACATAACCCCAAACCCAAAAGGGCAGACATCACAACATGACAGTTTGGGGTAAAAGGGTGGGAAAGCTGATGGTGAGACACCCTGTCTTTATCCCTTCTTTCTACACGGTTACCTTTCAGAAGGGCAATGTGCATGATGTCCTGTGCCAGAGGATTATGTGACTGCATGACATATTGGCATATTGCTGCTGCCATCTTCACATTGGCATTCTTGTCACAAAGAGCAGCCTTCAGGGCAGGCTGTAGAACCTCTGGCACATCTGGGACAAAGGGGGCTTTCACAGTTTCCTTGTCTGTAACCAAAAGAGAGCCAGGTAAAAGTAGTAGCTCTTTGCTTTTCACTCCAGCACAGCTTCCTTCCTAGCCACATGGTGTTCTGCCTCAGCACAAGTTGCAGATGCTTGCTGGTACTTAATTGTTTTGCTGGGCCTGTGAAGGGCAGGACACTGTCATGCCAGCTCCTTTGCCTTTATTTTATTTTTTATATCTTTTTTTTTTTTTTAGAGAGAGAGAGATAAAATTTTAATATTTATTTTTTAGTTTTTGGCAGACACAACATCTTTGTTGGTATGTGGTGCTGAGGATCGAACCTGGGCTGCATGCATGCCAGGCAAGAGCGCTACTGCTTGAGCCACATCCCCAGCCCTCCTTCACCTTTATTATCTGGGCTCTAAAGTTCCACGCCAAAGAATGTTTCCATCTAGGCTGTGGTGACCTTTACCATTAGCTTTAGTAACAAGAATCAACTTATTTTACCCCATGAGACTTTATATATATATTAATTTTTAGTTGTAGATGGACACAATACCTTTATTTATGTGGTGCTGAGGATCAAACCCAGTCCTCCTGTGAGGCAAATGCTCTACCAATGAGCCACAACCCTAGCCCTATATTTTTAATTATAGCAATTATACTTATGCAGTGCTTTGCCATTTTTTTATATAGTGTTTTTACACCATCTCATTCAGTACTTCAACCCTGGTTGAAGTAGGCAAGGGAGGTATCACTGCAGAACTCACCAGGAATCTTGGGTTTAACTATAAACATTCAACTTCACAAAACTGTCATAGGCCACACATGGCACTATTCTTCAGGAGGATATGGAAACGAGCACAGTTTGTCAATAGGGCAGCAGTGTTTGGCATTCCTTTTGGTTGGAGTTCTTGAGATTGCATAGCATTCCGTGAAGTGCTCTGAGGGTAGCTCAGGGTACACTTTTGCTCCACAGACACTATTATCTCTTCTAATAACTCTATAGATGGAATTCTAGGATCCACAAAGGGTGTGCCTGTGATGCATTACAGCATCCAGGGAGGCCCAAAGCATGGTGTCCTTATCAGGTACTTATATTTCATTTATAGTTCTTCCTAGTCCCACTGAACCATCACCAGGCTTCATTTCATCATAAACAATTTTATCTATAAAGATAGTTTGTAGCTCGGTGGAAGCTGCTTAGCCTGTGCAAGGCTCTGGTTTTCATCTCCAGCACCACAAATTAAAAAATGATCTTATCAGGGGAGCAGGTGGGCACTTAAGCTCAAATAAGGGGGAAGAGCTTTGTGACCCCTTTGTCCACATTCTTTAGATGAGGAAGTTGAAGCTCAGACAGGTTAGCTGACTTTCCAAGAAGTGTCAGAGCTGAGCCTGTGACTCAGATTTTAGGATTTCTAATGTGTCTTTATCATTAATGCCATGGACCAATACTGCCATCTGTTAAGAACAGACTACAATTGGGCTGAGCACCTTTGATCCCTAAATCTGAAATACTCCAAAGTTGGAAACTGAGCAATGACATGACAAAAGGAAATTTCCACGTCTGACCTCATATTATGAGTTTGAACAAAATGCAGATATATTAAAATGATTATATAATACTACCCTCAGGCTATGTGTATAAGGTGCATTTAAAACAAATGAATTCCATGTTTTAGCTTGGAATTCATATATAATGAGATATCTTGGGTTTATCTCTAGATTTACAAATATTTCAAAGTCTGAAAAAAGTCCAAAAAATGTTTGGTCCTAACCTATAGATGTATATTTTAGGAAAGCAAATAGAAGTTAATTGAGTATTCGAAAAATACGCTAAGTTTCTCTGGGAAGTTAACAAGAGAAATCAAAATCTAGACACTGGGAATATGTGAAAGGGATCACCTGAAAGGCACACTTCTGAGAAAGACAAAGGTGCTCTTTGTACAGTTAGTGATGAAGACATCTTCACTGGGGGCTCCATAAGAGTCTACTTCTAGTAAAATTGTATCTGTTTTTCTCAAGTCTATTCCACAGTGTTGCACAGTCATGAAACTGAGTAATTGCCCATCTCTCAGAACATATATCTGTTGTTGACACATGACTGTATGTGGAAGATTTGGGTATAAGCTTATTGCTACTCATTGAAGGATTTATATGCCAGGCACTGAAAATATGTCATCCCATTTAATCCTCAAGGAAATAAGCAGATAGAGTAAGAATGTGTATGTGTGGAAGTAGATAGCTGGGACAGTGAGCCAAGTCTGGGTGGTAGGCAGGGAAGGCTCCTCTGGGAAGTGTCTTAGCTGAAAACTGAAGGGTCACTAGAGCATTTTATCAGGTGAGGAGACAGTTTTCCAGCAGAGGGAGCAACAAATTTGAAAACCTGGAGGGAAAATGCTCGGGTCTGGAACTCAGCATGAAATAAGTGAGTGAAACTTTAAAAATCTGACAGGTTTGTAGAAGTAAATTTAGCACCTGCTCTTAAGGAATTCCTTTTCTGGTAGGGATAGCAGAAATGTAATCAGATTAATATGACCCAGGGTTAAATAGGAGGACAGAAGTGGGCCTAGGATACTACCACAGTGAAGAAGGGGCAAACAAACTGCCAAGGCCAATGTCTCGGCTTGGCACCAGAATCACGAGGCACTCACAGCTTTGTAGGTTCAAACAGCAATTCTTTATTCCAGCTCTCACACCACCTCCACACAGGTCCAGGGGCAAACGCGTTCTGCTGTCTCCCGCACAAACCACCTACTCCACGAGGCTATCTCCAAATCCCATTTTAATCTCACGAGAACTCAACGGGAACAAGCAGCAGGAACACCCTAATCCCAGCAATAATCTTCAACTTCCAACTTCCCTAAAACCCATTATCTTAAACTGGCAACGCCTTAAACTCAAGGAGCCGGTTACTTCCTCAAACCTGATCAGCTCTAAACCTGGATCTGCCTTGGTCCTTGAGCAAGGTCACCTCATTAAAGCATGCATGCAGTGTTCCATCAAATGTCCTCTAAGCAGCATGGGGTACGCTTGGCAAGGAAATTTCGATGCGTCATTCCTACTTGGTAATGGCCCTCAGCATCTCCCCCCTTCTGATTAATTAAACAACAAGCAATGCGGCTTAGGACCGTGCCTGGTAGGTTGTCCAATTCAACATATGGTTCTTACCCGTCATCGGATGTACTGACCTCTAGGCGTCAGTCCCCTGTCTTAGGTTGAATCCACTGCAATCAGATCAACCCGTCGCTGACTACCGGTCCAGCATTCAGCCATGCTTGTGGATAGGCCTAAGCACCAGTGGGGGTGTGAGGTTCTTGCCTCACCTCTGTTGGCCCCCAAATTTAACCTTGGTGCCAGTGGGGGGGTGAGGTTCTTGCCTCACCTCTGTTGGCCCCCAAATTTTAGACCATCACTAGTAGAAGGGAGGAAGATACAGAAATGCCACGACACCAAGCCAATTGACGGCTCCTTTGGAAAAATTGCATCACTGGTGACACCATCAGCAAAGATGCCAGCATTACCACAATTAACATGGGGTGCGCTGGCAAGGAAATTGCATCACTGGTGACACCATCAGCAAAAATATGCCAGCATTACCACCATTCGCTGCACCAGACGATAGATCACAATGCATGCAACTGATAAATAGTCCAGTCAGGTTCTGCAGGCAGTTCAAAGTGGAAGAGTCTATCAATATGTCCATTTCCTCACAAGAGAATAAATTAAATACAGAATCTTTGAACATCACAAAAACTTGTAGAACTGCATTAAGCTCTACCTTTTGAGCTGACTGTTTGGGAACTAAAAATGTAAAAGTTTGATCAGGGGTAACTACTGCAGCTGTACCATTATTAGACCCATCAGTGAATATATTTGGAGCATTCATGATAGGTGTTTTTCTTGTCATTTTAGGAAAAACTACAGGATGCTTAGACCAAAAAGACAACAAAGGATTAGATGGTAAATGATTATCAAATGAAACATTCGATTTACACATGATTATTGCCCAAGTATTTAATTCATTAGCTAACTCATCAATTTGCTCCATAGTATATGGAGTAATAATTTTATTGGGAGAAATTCCGAACACTGCCTTTGCTGCTCTTATACCTTTGAGTATTAATTGTCCTATAGCCTCAGGATACCTAGTAAGAATAGTGTTAGGAGAATAAGATAAATGTATCCACAATAATGGACCTTCCTGCCAAAATACTCCTGTAGGAATATTTCTTGTTGGTAGTACAATAAATAATAAAGGCAAACTTATATCAATTCTATCTAAATGCATATTTTCCATATATGTCTCAATAATTTTTAATGCCTTTCTAGCTTTAGGAGTTAACATTCGGGGTGAATTTGGATCTGATGGACCTTTTAGAATATCAAATAAAGGTCCCAACTCTCCTGTTGGTATGCCTAGATAAGGCCTTATCCAATTTATATCTCCCAACAACTTTTGAAAGTCATTAAGTGATTTGAGTTGATCTACTCGTATTTGAATTTTAGGTGGACGGACCATGGTTGAGGATAATAGAACTCCTAAATAATTAATTGGAAAATTTAATTGTACTTTGTCTATTCCTATCTCTAGATTATAATTTTTTAACAAGTTTGTAAGTGTGGCATAACATTCCAGCAATGTGTTTTTATCTTTATGTGCCAATAATACATCATCCATATAGTGAAATATTTTTAGTTCAGGATTTTGATTTCTAAGTGGCTGGATTGCTTTATTAACATATATTTGACACATAGTTAGACTGTTAGCCATTCCTTGAGGGAGTACTTTCCATTCATATCTCTCATCAGGACCTTCATGATTTAATGCAGGGATAGTAAATGCAAAACGTGGACTATCCTCGGAATGAATTGGAATCGAAAAAAAGCAATCTTTAATGTCTATAGCTAAAACATGCCACGTTTTTGGTAAAGCAGACAATTGAGGAATCCCTGATTGAGCAGGTCCCATAATAACCATCTCATTATTAATTGCTCTTAAATCTTGTAATAATCTCCATTTACCCGATTTCTTTTTGATAACAAAAATGGGAGTATTATGGGGAGATACGGAAGGTTGTAAATGTCCTTCCGCTAATTGTTGTTTGACCAGATCATGGGCTACTTGTATCTTTTCTTTAGTCAGGGGCCACTGAGGAACCCACACTGGTCTTTCTGATTTCCAAGTAATTTTGATTGTCTCAGTGGCCCTTTCTGAAAATCCAACCCATGTCTGTCTGTTCCTTGATCTATTTGAATTGGCGCTGCTATACCTTGTTCTTGTTTTCCTAATCTTTTTTCTTTCCTGATACCTTGTCTAGCCCTAGTAGTGGGCACATTAGGATTGATGTTATTTGTTAACATCAAACCTAGTTGATCTAGGACATCTCGTCCCCATAAATTAATAGGAAGGTGATCCAAAACATATGGCTGTATAGTTCCTTCACATCCTTCAGGATCCTTCCAATCTAATACCATAGCACTTCTATGGGGATTAGTCGCCACTCCTAGGCCTCGAAGCGTTTGAGTGGCTTGTTGTAATGGCCAATGTTTTGGCCATTCTTGAAGAGATATGATGCTAAGGTCAGCACCTGTGTCCAGCAGTCCATTAAAGTCACGACCCTGAATATTTAGTTTTAACATTGGGCGAGAATCTAAATTTAAAGACAACATAGCCCAATCTACACCTGTGGAGCCTAATCCCTTGGAACCTCTTTCTACATTAAGACTAGAGAACTTATTATGTAGGCTGGGTAGTATTAACAACTGTGCTATTCTATCTCCAGGTGAAATTACTGATATACCTCCTGGAGAACTAGCTATAATTTTTATTTCACCTACATAATCGGGATCAATTACCCCAGGACTTATCATAAGTCCTTTTAATGTAGATGAACTACGTCCCAACAATAAGCCTACTGTTCCTTGGGGAAGAGGTCCTTTTACTCCTGTGGGAATGATTTGAACTCCCATCTCTGGAGTTAATACTGCTCTGGCAGAGGCGCAGATGTCCAACCCTGTGCTCCCTCGGGTTTGTCTGATGAGGGATTTAATGGACAATGTGTCCTGGGCACCACCCTGATGGGGTTTCTGGGTTCCTCCACTGCCCCGTATATTTGTGGTTGTGGGCCCCGGAGCATTGGGCCCCCCGGTCCGTTTTTTGGCAATGAAGCCTGGTGCCTTTCTCCACGATATCGTGGGTAAATACCTGATCCTTGTCCGTTTTTTGATAAGGGAGTACCTTCTATGGTGGTTTGAGAACGGCATTCATTAGCCCAATGTCTCCCTTTACGGCATCGTGGGCAAATACCCGGTATTCTATTCCTTTGATTTCTAGTTTTGTTAAACCCTCCTCTTATGGGGCAACTCCTTTTAAAATGTCCTGTTTGTTCACAATTATAGCATGTTTCTAGCCTGGCATCTAAAGCCTGTTGTACTGCAGCTGCCAAGACTTGCCCTTGTTCATTAACATCTCTACATAATTTAATATATGTGTTTAAATCTTCATGTCTCCATGGTCTAATAACCTCTCTGCAGCAACGATTTGCTTGGTCATAAGCCAGTTGTTTTATTAATGGCATTGCTTGTTCTGTGTCACCAAAAATTTTGGCAGCCGTTTGAATAAGCCTATCTACAAAGTCAGCGTAAGGTTCATTAGGTCTCTGTATTACCTTAGATAGCTGACCTTGTAAATCTCCATGTCCTTGTAAAGTCTTCCATGCCCTAACTGCGTCTGCAGCAATCTGTACATATACAGCAGGATCATATTCCATTTGTTGCCGCTGACCCTCATAAGGTCCCTTTCCTAATAACATTTCAAGACTTCTTTGAGGGTAACCGGCTGCTGCATTTCGCCTAGCTGTCTCCATGCAAAATTCCTCATTGGCAACCTTCCATAACAAATATTGTCCTCCATTTAGCACAGATTTACACATGCTAGCCCAATCTGCTGGCGTCATGTCCAAGTTAGTAATGGACTCCACCATGCTTACCGTGAAGGGGGCTTGAGGACCATAGGTTGTTACAGCCTCCTTTAACTGCTTCACTGTGTTAAATTCTAAAATACGGTGAATTCGCCGCCCTCCTGCCTGTTCAAATACAGGGCATGCTAATCTTTGAGGTCCTGTCTCAGGATCCCATCTATCAACTATGGGGTTTGAGGGCCACTCAGCTGTCTCCATCGGTGGGGCTGTTGGTTGAATTACACCCTCTGGTAAAACGGAGTTAGTGACAGCCTCTTGTTGTGGCCTTTTTTCTAATAACCCCTTTTCCTTTAAATTTTCTCCCTTTCTCTGACTAGCTCGAGAGACCTTCTCTTTTGCTTGACCTAAAATGTCTTCCTCCATGGTCTGAATCTCTAACAATTTACTTAACACTTTTTCGGCTTCTTTTTTAATAATTTCTAATCTTCTATAAAGATAACGCAATCCAATAAGATAACACAAAACAAAACCACAACTGAATGAAACAAAAACTGAATAAAAATTCACTGTATCAATTTTCTCTTTCTCGGGGCTAACAAACTTCAAACCTTGAGCCAACCATTTTTCCCAGTTTGCCTGAGAAATTTCTAGGGATAGGCAGCTTGAAACAAAAACGAAATAAATCAAAACAAGAACACATTGTTTTTTGAAATGGTCACCCATTCTCTCGCCTTCTCTCAGGGGGGAGCGATTTTACTCACCTCCAAATTTCAGACGTTCCGCGTACGGGCCACCAAAATGCCAAGGCCAATGTCTCGGCTTGGCACCAGAATCACGAGGCACTCACAGCTTTGTAGGTTCAAACAGCAATTCTTTATTCCAGCTCTCACACCACCTCCACACAGGTCCAGGGGCAAACGCGTTCTGCTGTCTCCCGCACAAACCACCTACTCCACGAGGCTATCTCCAAATCCCATTTTAATCTCACGAGAACTCAACGGGAACAAGCAGCAGGAACACCCTAATCCCAGCAATAATCTTCAACTTCCAACTTCCCTAAAACCCATTATCTTAAACTGGCAACGCCTTAAACTCAAGGAGCCGGTTACTTCCTCAAACCTGATCAGCTCTAAACCTGGATCTGCCTTGGTCCTTGAGCAAGGTCACCTCATTAAAGCATGCATGCAGTGTTCCATCAAATGTCCTCTAAGCAGCATGGGGTACGCTTGGCAAGGAAATTTCGATGCGTCATTCCTACTTGGTAATGGCCCTCAGCACAAACCATGTAGGCTTTGTGGAAAAGGTGATGTCAAGAGAGGATACTTGGCTGGGCGCAGAGGCACTCACCTGTAATTCCAGTGGCTCTGGAGGCTGAGGCAGCAGGATCATGAACTCAAAACTAGCCTCAGCAAAACCGAGGCACTAAGCAACTCAGTGAGACCCTGCCTCTAAAATAAAATACTAAAGAGGGCTGGGAATGTGGCTTAGTAGCCAAGTGCTCCTGAGTTCAATCCCTGTTAACCGTCCACACACATACACACACAAAAAGGATAATTGAGGGATTAGGGTTGTGGCTCATCGGTAGAGAGCTTGTCTTGCACATATGAGACACTGGGTTCAATCTGTAACACCACATAAAAATAAAAGATTTTTTTAAAAAGGAGGAGTAGGGAAGGTTTCATATCCTTTGAAAAATTTGTCCTTGGGTCCTGTGGGTTTTTTTTTTTTGTTGTTGTTGTTGTTGTTTGTTTTTGTACTGGAGATTGAACCCAGGGATGCCTTTTCCCTGAGCTATATCCCCAGCTCTTTTTATTTTTATTTTTTTCAAGTTGCTGAGATTGGCTTTGAACTGGTGATCCTCCTGCCTCAGCCTAACAAGTTGCTGGGATTATAGGTGGACCCCAGCTGGTACTTTATTCTCTTTTTCCATTCTTTTGAGGTAAGAGTCCTGCTGTGTTACCCAGATTGGCCTTGAACTCTTGGGTTCAAGTGACTATCCTGCCTCCACTCCACAAATTCCTGGGATGACAAGCAAGCACCATGCCCAGCTTAACATATCTTTCCTTTTTTTTTTTTTTTTTTGTAGTTGGACATAATACCTTTATTTTTATTTATTTATTTTTATGTGGTGCTGAGGATTGAACCCAATGCCTTGCACATGCTAGGCAAGTGCTCTGCTGCTGAGCCACAACCCCAGCCCCACCCCCTCATTTCTTTCTTTTTTTTTTTTTTTTAAAAAGGCCTAGGATGGTGGTAAACGCCTATAATTCCAGTGGCTCTGGAGGCTGAGGCAGGAGGACCGAAAGTTCAAGGCCAGCCTCAGCAATTTAGCAAGGCCCTAAGGGCTGGGGATGTGGCTCAGTGGTTAAGACACCCTGGGTCCAATTGCCTATGCCAAAAATTTTTTGTTTTAGAGAATAAAAACCCTAAAAAGTAACAAACAATGTATAAGTAGAAACAAAACTACCAATTCATTTAGGTAATAAAAAGATTCTAAAGTGTTAATAAATTAAACCCGGTAGAATAATAAAAGAATAATAAAATCAAGATCCAGTAGGACTTAAGAATTTACTGCAGGGGCTGGGGTTGTGGTTCAGTGGTAGAGCGCTTGCATAGCATGTGTGAGGCACTGGGTTCCATCCTTAACACCACATAAAAATAGAGATATACGAAAAGATAATACAGCAGGATTTGTCTAGATGCACAAATTAAAGGGAAAAAAATAGAATATGTGTGATAAAATTCAACACTTGCCAGGCACTCTTGCCTGTAATCCCAGCAGCTCTGGAGGCTGAAGGCAGGAGGATCAAAAGTTTAAAGCCAGCCTCAGCAATTTAGTGAGACCCTGTCTCAAAATAAAATATAAAAAAAGGGTTGGGGGTGTGACTCAATGTTTAAGTGCCCCTAGGTTTAATCCCCAGTTTAAAAAAAAATGCAACTGATTTTTGTAATAAATAGAAAAGTCTACATGGGTGTTGGCATATAATTGTAAAAACATAACAAGGTGAAGCACCCCAACTGTTAACACTGGCTAACCTACACAGTGGGAATGGGAATGGGAAGTGAGTTGGGCAAGGCAGTTACCTCTCTTTATATTCCTCTATGTTGACTAATAATGACACTTTTTTTTGTGTGTGTGTGTGTGTTTATGTAGCAGGGATTGAACTCAGGGATACTTTACTACTGAGCCATTTCCCTAGTCCTTTCCTTTTTTTTTTTTTCTAGAGAGAGACAGAACTTTTAATATTTATTTTTTAGTTTTTTTTTGGCGGACACAACACCTTTTTTTTTCTTCTATGTGGTGCTGAGGATCGAACCCGGGCCGCACGCATGCCAGTCGAGCGTGCTACCGCTTGAGCCACTTCCCCAGTGCCCCTTTTCTTTTTTGAGACAGGGTCTTGCTAAGTTGCTTAGAGCATCACTAAATTGCTGAGGCTGGCCTTGAATTTATGATCCTCCTGTCTCAGCCTCCCAAGTCACTGGGATTATAGGCATGTACCATGCCTGGTCTTTTTATTTCTTTTGTAATTAAAAACTGAAAAAATATTTAGGAGACAGAGTGCATAGAATTTAGTGATCTGGTTTTAGAAGAGGAAGGATTTTACATAGGATGATTCCCAGGGCCCCAACTTGAAAACTGGCTGCCTCAGCCTCCTGAGCCACTGGGACTACAGGTGTGCACCACCATGACTGATTGAGATTTGAAATATGGGAAGGAGGGATCTGTGTTGAGGATGATGAGTTCAGTTTTGGAAATACTGAATTTGAGAGATGCTCTCCAGGGGCTGGGGATGTGGCTCAAGCAGTAGTGTGCTCGCTTGGCATGTGTGCGGCCCGGGTTCGATTCTCAGCACCACATACCAACAAAGATGTTGTGTCTGCCGAGAACTAAAAAATAAATATTAAAAATTCTCTCTCTCTCTCTCTCACTCTCTTTCCTCTCTCACTCTCTCTTTAAAAAAAAAAAAAAAGAGAGAGATGCTCTCCAAAGAAGAACTAAAGTGTGTGTGTGTGTGTGTGTGTGTGTGTGTGTGTGTGTGTGTGTTTGGTGGGGAAGCAGGGGGACTAGGAATTGAACCCAGGAGTGTTTAATCACTGAGCCACATCCCAGTTTTTAAAATATTTTATTTAGAGACAGGGTCTCACTGAGTTGCTCAGGGCCTTGCTAAGTTGCTGAAACTCGCTTTGAACCCACAATCTTCCTGCTTCAGCCTCCTGAGCCACTGGGATTACAGGCATGTGCCACCGTGCCTGGCCAAAAATTAAAAAAAAAAATAAAAAAAAAATATATATATATGTATATTGGCTGTTATGAATGGATCTCAAGATGGGACATTGCAAACTTCTTTGCAAGCCAGTGAGCAAACAAAAGGAGATGACATGGAGAAGCACAAGTGGGAAATCACATGCTTAGCAAGCCCTGGGTTCCATATCCAGCAATGAAAAAAAAAAAAAAAGCACTGGGCTAGAAGTCAGGAATCTCATCTCTATTACTGGTAAACTAAATTCAGGCCTCTGGGCCTTGGGTTTCCACCTTTGTAAATGATCTCATATAAGCACCAAGGTCCCGCCAGTTCAGGTGTTCTTTGGCCTCTTGACTTGTGGGCATTCTTAAGCAGTTCAGTCTAGCTCTCACCTGAGTCCTTCTGGCTGGTGGCACACCGGGGCCGTTCCACAATAGCTGTGGCACACGTGATGATGGCTTGGATCCGAGTATCATCATACATGCTTACCAATCCCCGCTTCAGGCTCTCCACTGTCTCATGGTGCCACTCAACCACTGTGTCACAGTGAGGAAAATGAAAAGAGAACCACCTGTCAGCAGTAGATATTGGGCTACAGGCAGATGACAAGGAGTCCCCTTTCTCTAGAATAATTCAAACAAAATATTAACTCAGAATAAAGAATTCAGATTTGGGTTCATTAGGGAAGTTATTTTTCTGATGATCCGTGGACCTCTCAGGTACATTCCCTCCAGTCCCATCCTATAGTCTATTAGTCTTTGCTTAAGTAATTTCATTGTTACACCTGAAAAATAAATGGGGTGGTAAAGCCTAGTGGTTGACTGGGCACAGTGGTGCACCATCTATAGTCCCAGCTACTGAGGCTGAGGCAAGAGGATCACTTGAGCCCACAAGTTCAAGATAAGCATAAGCAACACAGCAAGATCTCCATCTCAAAAAACAAACATAAAACAAAACTAAACCATAGTGATAAGGGTTTTCTGTTATCAGAGATAGCTGATTTGTAAACACAGTTATTAGCTGTGAGACCTTGGATAAATTACTTAACCTCTCAGAGCCTGAGACATCACATTTATAATAAAGATATAACACTAGAACCTAACATTGAATTACTTTGAGGGCTATGCACTAACTAGACAAGGTATTTAGAAAAATGCCTGGCAGGGCTGGGGATGTGGCTCAAGCGGTAGCTCGCCTGGCATGCGCGTGTCTCTGGGTTTGATCCTCAGCTCCACATACAAATAAAGATGTTGTGTCCGCTGAAAACTAAAAAAAAAAAAAAAAAAATATTAAAAAAAAGAAAAGAAAAATGCCTGGCAAGCTAGGGAAAGTCTGACAGATATTAATTTGTGTGTATGTGTATCACTAGGGATTGAACCCAGAGCTTCCTGAATACTAGGCAGTGCCCATTGATATTATGGTGGTTCAGTGCCCATTGATGTTAATTATGGTGGTTATCATTAAGTTTCCTTGCCTTTGGGGGCTCTTTTTTTAAAATTTTTGTTATATATGACAGCAGAATGCATTACAATTCACATTACACATATAGAGCACAATTTTTTAGATCTTTGGTTATACACACAGTAGAGTCACACCATTTGTATCTTCATACATGTGCTTAGGGTAATGATGTCCATCTCATTCTACCATCTTTTCTACCCCCCTCCTTCCCTCCCCTTTCCCCTATCTAGAGTTCATCTAATTCTCCCATCACCCCCCCAACACCTCCAACCACATTATGAATCAGCATTCTTAAATTGAGAAAATATTTGGCATTTGGTTTTTTGGAATTAGCTAACTTTACTTAGCATTATATTCTACAACTCTATCCATTTACCTGCAAATTGGAGGCTCTTTTTTCTGGCTTTCCACATTTTTCTCATTTTAGTTGCTAACTGCTTTCTTTGCAGAGTTGCTACTTTTCATTTTAATACTCCCATGATCTGTAGGCACTCCAACTAGTGTAGCTTTTCATCAAAATCTCTTTTTGATCTTTTTTGTTATCTGGCCCAGTTTATCTAGAATACCTCTCCTGTTTTTACTAATCTCATGTTCTGAAAGCCAGCAGGCCTTGAAGCCTCCAAAAAGTCCTTTTTAAGCTATTACTCTGCCCCAGGCGCTGAACCTTCCACTCATAGATCTTTTGAAGGAAAATTAGATGTAGACAACCTCAACTCCACAAATGAAGTTGTTTATACCACAGTCAACTACATTTTTTCTTGTACACTACCAAAGCTTGGACATGTATTTTATATACTTTATAACAATTGTTATTAATACAACAGTTGTATAATTTGTCGATCATAAAATTTCTGCCTTTGAGTATTTCTTAGTGTAGTGAGTTTCCATAAATAATTATAATAATTATTAGGAAAGATAATAATATTTATTATTTTTTGGTACCAGGGATTGAACCCAGGGGTACTTAATCGCCAAGCCACATCCCCAGCCCTTTTTATTTTTTATTTGAGACAGGGTCTTGCTAAGAATTTACTGACACTGGCCTTGGACTTTCAATCCTCCTGCCTCAGCCTCCTGAGCCACTGGGACTACAGGTGTGCACCACCATGCCTGGCTAAGTTTCCACAAATTATTGAAGTGTCATCTATTCATGTAAAAAGCATCCAAATGTATGTAACTAACATTCACCTAACACTGCTATATGGAGGAAGGCTCTCATCCAGTCTAGCCTTAGTGAGGCAAACCAGATTTGTACATTTCACAAGAAAGGGATGGACTGAGGAAACAAAGACTGAAGAACACTAGTCCAAGGTGAGATCCACCTGCTCACAAATGCACACCGTTATCCCAGGACCTCACTTACTTAGCCCCCAGGCAGTCTTCCACTCCTGCAGCATCTTCTGCAGAACCATGAGTTGCCAAGTCACTTCCTCCTGCAGCGATTTTGCCTGCTTCTTCAATCCTTTGGTCTTAACAGGCACTTCCTCCTCACCCACCTGCAGCAGCAGATCCTTGACAGGGGTGGGCAAAGCAGTCCAGCGCTGGGCTCCTTTCACGGGCCTACAAGCTGAGTGACGTGGCAGTGTGAAGTCTTCTCACCTGACTGCCATAGGTCCTCCCATGCAGTGGTCCCCGCCTAGTATCCCATTCCTGTTCCTTCTAACACCAAGCAAAGCTCTTTAGAGAGAACTTTCCCTTAATAACAGGGAGCTGGGTGTGGTCACAAAGGAAATTACGAAAAATCCTGATGGCCGACTATGATTGGCCATGATGAAGATGACAGAAATTTAGAGATTGGGATATGGAGATTATATACAAATCTTTTTTACAGGTCTAATAAATCATTGGGAACATAATTATGTGTTAAAAAGTTTGCTCATAAATTTAAATATTTGAGATAGTGCTATTTAGAGTATAACTGGCCATTAATTCCAAATTTATTGTTTTCTTCCTAATGCTTTACATTTGGGGGAAGGAATGGTTTCTACAATTCAAAGATTTTAGGATCTCTGGAGTTTTTATAGTGATGATAAATGGCAGTCAGAAATTTGAGAAGCCATACATATTTATAAATATAATTATAGTTGCATATAAAATGGTTACAGTTGTTATATTTTCTGGACTTCAATGTTCTCCATGGTGTCAAACAGATTCAGAAAGCCTCTTTCTTAGAAGAGAAGCTGTGTGAAGAGGGGGAAGGGACAATAAAAACATTTACAAACTTATTAAATTGATTATTTGCCACATTACCTATCAGTCTCATATTCTAATCTGTCATTGTCACTCTTTCCTCCAAGATTTCTTACTTAACACCTTTAGATTTTCTCTAAATCAGTTCTTTCCTTTGAGGAAGGAGGGTATAACATTTTCTTTTGCTGAGTATAGTGGCATCCACCTGTAATCTCAGCAGCTCAGGAGGCTAAGGCAGAAAGACCACAAGTTTGAGGCCAGCCTCAGGAAATGAGTAAGATCCTGTCTCAAAATAAGATTAAAAAAGGGAAAAAAAAATGGCTGGAGATACAGCTTAGCAGTAGAATGCTCCTGGGTTCAGTCCTCAGTACTGCCCCCCTACCCCCCCAAAAAAAAGAAGAAGAAAAAAGAAAAAGGGGTTTGAGGGATGTACCTAGCATGAACAAGGAGGCTCAGGGTTCAATCCCCTGTACTGCAAAAACAACAAGAAAAGAAAAAACAATTTATTTCTTCTGATGTGACAAGTGCTATGAGACTCCAGAATAGATTAGCAAAGGTGGCCAGACATGTGTGTCTTCCAGATGGACCTCCCAAACCATGGGCTGAAGGCTTTCTTTTGCAGTGTAGGGTGGGGTGCAGCCTAGAGCTGTACAACTACCTTCAGTCAGTTCACTCCAGCAGAATAGATAGAGTCACATGACACGCCCAACTTCTCTCAGCTTGCTTGAAATCTCTCCTGAAATCCCTCCCCATTCCTCCTATGCCCCACTGATCAACAGTTAAAATGGATTTATGGTGAGAAAGTTTGGGAATAAACAAATAGAACTGCCAATGTTTGTTTCCAATCCTTTGTGTTCTAGGGAGATGGAAACACATTTAATTCCCTCATGAAGTCATCCACTGGGGCAGGCAAAGAAGCAACTCTCATTTCTATGGGACAGAAGAAGCTTTGTACTTTATTGGCAGAAACAGATGATGCCTTATAGCTAGGACATGTATCACAAACCTACTGAGGATTTAATTCAGGAGTACTCAACCACTGAGCCACATCCCCAGCCCTTTTTTTTTTTTTTAATTTTTTAGTTGTAGTTGGACACAATACTTTTATTTTTACGTGATGCTGAGGATTGAACCCAGGACCTTGCTCGTGCTAGGCAAGCACTCTACCCTGAACCACAACCCCAGCCCCTCCAGCCCTATTTTTTTTGTATTTTATTTAGAGACAGGATCTCAATGACTTGCTTAGTGCCTCACCATTGCCGAGGCTGGCTTTGAACTTGCAATTCTCCCTCAGCCTCATGAGCTTCTGGGGTTACAAGCGTACACCACTGTGCCCGGCTCAGTTTTTATTTTTTCCACATTTTTAAATCGGTGCATTGTAGTTGTACATATTGAAGGAATTTGTTGTTACATATTCATATGTATGCGCACCACATAATAATATAATTTGACCACCATTGCTCTTCAGCACTTTCCCCTTCCCTACCCACCCGAGCCCTTTGGTCCCTTTTCTTCTACTGATCTCCTTTTGAGTTTTAGGAGATCCACCCCACCGTTCTTTTCCTTTTTCCTCTCTACCATCTACATATGAGAGAAAACATAAGACCCTTAACCTTCTGAGTTTGATTTATTTCACTTAACATGATAGTCTTTACTTCCATCCATTTTCTTGCAAATGCCATAATTTCATTTCTATTTATGGCTGAATAAAACTCCATTGTGAATATATAGCACATTTTCT
Organism: Ictidomys tridecemlineatus; assembly: GCF_052094955.1. Taxonomy (NCBI): domain Eukaryota; kingdom Metazoa; phylum Chordata; class Mammalia; order Rodentia; family Sciuridae; genus Ictidomys; species Ictidomys tridecemlineatus. Next base: position 96,224,517 of record NC_135481.1, read on the forward strand.
TTATTCATTCATCTATTGATGGACACTTAGGCTAGTTCCACAGCTTGGCTATTATGAGTTGTGCTGCTATAAACATGGGTGTTTATGTATCAGTGTAGTAAGATAACTTTAATTCTTCAGGGAAAATGCCAAGGAGTAGTATATTTGGGTCATATGGTGGGTCCATGCCTAGGCTTCTGGGGAACCTCCCCATACTGATTTCCATAGTTATTGTACTAATTTACAGTCCCATCAACAATGTGAAAGTGTTCCTTTTTCTCCACATCCTCTCCAGCATTTATTATTATGTATTACTATTTATTAATATGTATTATTTATTATTATTCGTATTTTAAAAAATATTTTTTAGTTGCAGCTGGACACAATATCTTTTTATTTATTTATTTTTTAATTTATTTTTATGTGGTGCTGAGGATGGAACCCGGGGCCTTGCATGTGCTTAGGCGAGTGCTCTACCGCCGAGCCATAATCCCAGCCCAATTATTATTTGTATTCTTTTTTTTTTTTTGAGATAATTTTTTTTAATATTTATTTTTTAGTTTTTCGGCAGACACAACATCTTTGTTTGTATGTGGTGCTGAGGATCGCATGCCAGGTGAGCGCGCTACCACTTGAGCCACATCCCCAGCCCTGTTATTTGTATTCTTGATGACTGCCATTTAGACTGGTATGAGATGATTTGCACTTCCCTAATTGCTAATGACATTGAACATTTTTTCATGTACTTATTAGCCTTTTGTATTTCTTTTGAGAAGTGTCTGTTTATTTGTCCATTTATTAATTGGGTTATTTGATTATTTTTTGGTGTAAATGTTTTTGAGTTCTTTATATCTTCTAGATGTTAATCCTCTGTCAGAAGAGTAACTAGCAAAGATTTTTCTCCCGGGCTGGGGATGTGGCTCAAGCGGTAGCGCGCTCGCCTGGCATGCGTGCGGCCCGGGTTCGATCCTCAGCACCACATGCAAACAAAGATGTTGTGTCCGCCGAGAACTAAAAAATAAATATTAAAAAAAAAAATTCTCTCTCTCTCTCTCTCTCTCTCTCTCTCCACTCTCACTCTCGCTTTAAAAAAAAAAAAGATTTTTCTCCCATTATGTAGGTTCTCTCTTCATATTCCTAATTATTTCCTTTGCTGTGCAGAAGCTTTTAAATTTGATGCTGTCCCATTTATTAATTCTTGGCATTATTTCCTGAGCTTTAAGGATCTTATTAAGAAAGTCATTGGCTGTGCCTAAAAGCTGGAGTATTGACCTTACATTTTCTAATAGGAGTTGCATAGTTTCTGGTTTATTCCAAGGTCTTTGATCTATTTTGAGTTGATTTTTGTGCAGGGTGAGAGAAAAGGGTCTTCAATCATCTACATATGGATAACCAGTTGTTCCTGCACCATTTGTTTAAAAAGGCTGTCTTTTCTCCAATGTATGTTTTTGGCACCTTTGTTAATGACTGTTGATGTGTTGGTTGTCTTTGTATCTTCTATTCTGTACCATTGGTCTGTATATTTGTTTTTATGCCAATATGATGCAGTTTTTGTTACTATAGCTCTGTAGTATTATTTGACATCAAGTATTGTCATGCTTTCCAACATTGTTTTTTTTTTTCTTCTTAAATTGCTTTGGCTATTCTACAAACAACTCTATTTTTAGAATATTTTCCTCACCCCTTACAGAAACCCTGTCCTCATTTCTTCCTCTCTCCCTCCAGCTTCTGACTCCTTCCTTCCTTCCTTCCTTCCTTCCTTCCTTCCTTCCTTCCTTCCTTCCTTCCTTCCTTCCTTCCTTCCTTCCTCCCTCCCTCCCTCCCTCCCTTCCTTCCTTCCTTTCTTTCTTTCGATGGAACCCAGAGCCTTGTGCATGCTAGGCAAGCATTCTACCACTTCTCAACTTCCCCAGCCTTCCTGGCAACTACCAATCTACTTTCTGTCTTTATGGATTTGCTAGTTCTCAGGAAAAGACAAGAAGAATGGAGCTGACTTATGGGGAAGATGGTATACTAATAGTAATGCCTTGAGTTTGCACAGCACTTGAGGTTTACAAAACATATTCACAAAACCACCTCATCTAAGTACTGCAAAAGTGCCTTGCTGTGGGAATGATCAGCCCCATTTTAATAAGGTAGCTGAAGCCCCAGAAGATGACTTGCCAAGATCAGATCTGAGGTTTTGTGGGAGTACCTTCTCCACTGTGTCATAATGGTAATCCTCAACAAAGAAGGAGCGTGGGAGTCTTGGGGCAGTTGCCCATACCTGCTGTCACTTGTACCTCCTTTACCCTAAAGGCTCCTGCCTATCCAGGTGGCACTAGAGACAGGGGTTTGGGGCTGGTAAAAAAGAATGGATCACCACTGCTTTAGTTTCTGCATATTCTCATAGTGTCTTTAGTTTCATCATCTGAACAGTGATACTGGAAAGAAAAGAGGCATGGGAAATGGAGACACAGCCTTTTGGATGGAGGGCTCATTTTATTTCATAAGCTCATTTCTTGTCATCTTCCTTCCTTCTACCCTCTTTGTCTAACAGAATAAAGAATAAAATAAAAGGGCTGGGATTGTGGCTCAGTGGTAGAGTGTTTGTCTAGCATGCATGAGGCACTGGGTTTGATCCTCAGCACCACATAAAAATAAAATAATGTGTCCTCCTTTAAAAAAAAATAACATAAAACAGAAACTTACAACAAAGGAACACCTTAGGGTCTGAGGCAGGTATGGGCCTGAGTGTAGTGGAAAAGAAGAGCTAGCCAAAGGGGAGAGGGCACAGTAGGTAGTGAGGATGCACTTCCTCTTGAAGCATTAAAATGGGACCTTTCTTATTTGTAATTATTGGCCATGAAACACTTGGTTACATCTAAGTTATATCTAATTCAATCGAATGTATGTTCCACCAAGGCTCTTCCTAATTGCAGTTAGTATTTTGTAATTTTACAAGATGACTTTTGGTTGGTAGAAAGGGAGCTCCCGTATTCCTAGGAGTGCTCCAACCCCTTGACTAGAGACCCTAAAGAAAAGCCACACTTCCATCATTACCCCCAATATCAGCTTCCTGCTTACGTGCTTCAGGAATAGGCTGGGAACTCCACTTTTCTGGAGTCTCAGGGAAGACCTTAGATAACTGCTTGTTGTACCGATTGAGGTTTTCCAGGAAAATCTGGTCTCTCTTTGCACCAATCTTATGGATGATCTGGACTTTATCTGTGAACAAAGAATCAGTGAGTCCCCCAGAACCTTCCTCTTTTCTCTCTTCCTGGTTTCTCTTCACCAAGATCAGGCCAAATTTCCTTTTGCCTTAATCTAAGCCCTAGGACCCAAGATTACCATGCTGTGGGACATCCTTTGAAGGTTTTTTTCCAATTTAACATCTTAGTGGCAGAATAATCTCAAAGTGAGCAAAGGGAAAAAGGTGGGCAGAGAAGAGGTAGGGTGCTTCCAGAGTCAAATCCTGCTTAAGTTACAATCCCATCTTCCACTCCCTCCTTAGTAAGGTGAAGGGATATGGTAGTGGGGAAGAGAACTGGTTCCTTCCCATCAGACACCACCGCTGCAACTCCTGTGCTGGTACCCAGGAGCTGTAGCATGAAATCCCCAGGACATCCAGGGCCTCACCTCCCTTTGTATCCCCCAGCCATCTTCATTTCCTTGGTCCACACCCACCTCTACCTCCCCCATAGGGGCTGGCGCAATTACCAAAGTAAATCTCTTGCTCAAACTTGTTGTCTGTGGAGTAAGCAAACTCTCCAGCTGCAGGATTCACCTGTCGGAAGCAGCTCTCCTTTGGGGGCTGGATGATGCTTCTCTTTTCCTCGATATCCTCAGCTGTGGTATTTCTGCCAGGCATGCTTTCAACTGTCTGCACTTGTGGGGAGTAATTGGGCAATCTTGGCAGAGGTGAGAGAGGGGGAAAATGGGAAAGGTACCCCACTTTCCATTAGATTTATGATTCACCACAGCTCTTAGGCTCAGCTCCCACACATGTGAGCGACTGAACACCTGTATTTAACTATTAACTTTGTCCCTAAGATGCCAGTTGAATATGGAGCCATCAGAAGGCTTGTCTTCAGCTACCTTTTACCTCCACGGATGGGGCCACACCTTCTGCAGCCACTGGCAGCACTGTAGGGTGGCCATGCTTCCAACATAAGCCACAGCCTGCCCCAGCGGGATTGAACACAGGGCCTCACACATGGTGGGCAAGAGCTCTGCCACTAAGCTATATCCCCAGCCTTTTTTATTATTTTTATTTTAAGACAGGATCTTGCTAAGTTGCCCAGCTGACCTTGAACTTGCCATCTTCCTGTCACAACCTCTCAAGTAGCTGGGATGACAGGCATACACCACCAGGCCTGGCAGCATAATGCTGCCCCCTCCCCACTTTTTAAAACATTGGTTCCCTTAGAGTTTAAAAGGACTTAAAGAAGGGACCTCACCTCTTACATTACCTCACCCTAAAAGTGTGGGTAGTTATTTAATATCTGTCCACCCAGTTGACAGGCTATAATCTTATTAAAGGTACACATCTGTTCTTTTATATTGAAGTTCCAGCAGACTATCTGAAAATAGCAAGAATGTAATTTATATTTGTCCAATAAATGAATAAATAAATAGATACATATCCACTTGTGACTGGTTCTCTGCCCTGCAGCTGCCTGGGTTTTGAGTCAGTGACACCTGGCTTTGTACAGAGTGAGACAGAGTCAGACCTCAGTGCTGTGAGGTGTCTGCCTTCCTTACTTTCACCATGGATACATTTCTGGGAACACCCGAATGGTAACTGGAATAGCAGTTGGATAGCTACATCTGCTGGGGAAGGCCAAGAACCAATCTCTTTCCTTTAAGGTGGTGGTTCACAAATGGAGGTGATTTTTATCCCTCAGAAACATTTGATAGTGTTTGAGTCGTCTTTGGTCGTCACAACTTGGGGGTGCTACTAGCATCTAGCGGGGAAATGCCAGAGATGCTGCTAACATCCTACAATGCATAGGACAGCTCCTTAAAACAAAACAAAACAAAACATGTGTTTAACCCAGAATGTCAGTAGTGCAAAGGCTGAGAAAATTACTTTGAAGAGATCGCAGAGAATGGTTGGTAGTAGAGAGCATGAGGTTGATAGTAGAATACATTGCAAAATAAGGAATGTATGCTGGAGGTGTAGCTCAGGGGTAGACCCTTGCCTAGAGTGTGTGGTAAGCCCTGAGTTCCATCCCCAGCAACACAAAAAATTAATAAGATAAAATAAAGAGTGTGAGCCCACCTGGGAGTCCTTGAAGGGGAGCTAGGGATCCTCAGTGGCACACCTGGGGCCTGGTCAGCCTACCTGTAGTAAACCGGAAGCCGCAACTCTGGCTGCTTTTCTTCCTTGGAGGGCTGGATGATAACTGGAGGCTCAAACTCTGCTGTCTCTTCTGCCTCCAGCTGTTTCAGGAGCTCCAGGTCGCTTTTGGAGGTGAGCTCATCCCGGATGTGGCTCCAGTCATACTGCTGACGCAGGAACGTCTGCCACTTATTGGGTGATACCCCAGGCCTCGCAGGACGCTTGCTCTGGATCCACCGGGCTGTGCGCTTGTTCAGCTTTTCCAGCACGATGGCCTCCCAGTCTCTGGCCTCCTTCTCATGAGGGGGAAGCCACAGTTCCCTTTCCTCCAGGTTCACATCTGGAGAAGGCGGTGGACTCAGCAAATCTGGATCCTTTTGGGAATAAAGGGGGAGATGGGGAGATGCTCTCTGGATTGTGCTTGCTGGCTTTGATTTCTTCTGCTTCTTGACAAGATTGTCAGGGCTTGCTGTTTTCATAGCCTGGGAGATGTCCTCTGTTCTCAGGGACTTGACACTGACAGGTTTCTCACATTGGGCCTTCCTGATCTGGGAAGGTGGGACGATGTCATCTGTGTCATAGATATGGTCAAAGCTATACTGGCTGTAAGGCATGCTTGGCAGGCCTCGCTGCCACATCACCTCCTGAGAGAAGGTAAGGTTGGCAGCAGCCTTCTTCAGATACTGGTTCTTGAGCTTTGCACAGCGCTGAGGGCCAAAGTGGAAGACGGGTGGCACATTGGAGACAGATGCACAGACCTCTTGGTTCAGTTTTGAGAAGCCAAGAGTCATGCCCCATCCCAGCCGTGGGGGGAGTGACTCAGGGTACTGATGAGAGAAGAAGGTCTTTTCTTTTTGGGTCCCAATCATATTTCCTAGCCAAAGCTTTCTTCTATGCTGCCTGGTCCAGAGGCAGGGCCTGCAGCTGTGACAGGAACCTGTTAAGAGGATGGGACGAACTGGTGGAGGTCTGTAGAAATCAGACTCATGTACAGAAAGAGCCTATCTTGGAAGATAGATGAGAAAAGGAATGGGGTGGGGTGAGAAAGCCAAGCAGATTAGAAGGACAGAAGAAATAGTGCAACATATAAAGTATTTCCTTGTATCAGACCCAGTATTTATATCTGTCCCCAATAGTTTCCCATTTCTAATTGTCTTCAGACATTGCTTTTTCTCTGTTCAAAAGGCTTATAGTAAGCTAGGATGATGTCATATGCCTGGGTCCCTGCTCCCAAACAGGAGCATTGCTTGAGCCAGGAGTTGAAGGGTACCATGGACAATATAGCAAGATCCCCGCTCCCAACTCCGTCACACAAAAATAGCTTACAGCATAAAGTTCAAACAACTCAGCCTGGCATTCAGGGTTCAACATGAGCAGGACCCCAGCTTAGGACTTTGTTCTGACTGGTAAACTCTGCAAAAGCCAGCTGGATCCCCTAGCTGCTCTTTGAGTATTCCTCCACAAGCTTCCTCTTGTGCCTTCTGCATGAAATGGCCTTTTCTTCCATTCTTGACACAAATTCTATCTCTTCTCTTAGGACAACTCAATTCCCATACATGCCCATAACTTTTTCTATCCAGGCCCAGTCACACCCAAATTGATATCATTCCTAATTCATACCACTTAGTTTAACTATTACTCCTGTAACACCTCATGTTGTTAAATATTCGGCTCTCTAACTGAACTACCCACATCTGCTGTCTTTTCTGCTCTTCAAGTTACCCAGTACTTTTCCATATTGCTATATAATCTTCATCATTAAAATATTTGAGGAATAGCACATTTTTTCAACTGGATAAATAGCTTCATCTCTTCCTTAACTATTGGCTCTCTCCAGGTTTTAACTAAAATGGAAAGCACCGTAGAAAACAAATACTTTTAGTATTTTGTTTTGTATTTCCTTTGGAAATACTCTCTTGGTCTAATAATGATAGTTGAAAATCGTAGAGTATTTTGCTAAGGGCTTCACAGAGGGAAGGTTGTCGGAGTCCAGCTCCAACAGGGGGTCTCAGGAGTCGGCGAAAGGGGGTGGAGAAACAACACAGACACAAAAGTGAAGGTGCTGAATCCCAATCTTTACTTGTGAAGTTAATCATATATACTTTTCATTTTGGCAGGCTCACAGTACTTTGTGGTTACAAAACAGGAATCATTATTCAAAGAAACAAAATATTACGTAGCTACAATTAGATAAGAAGAATGTATCTTGGCATATGCATGAGCAAGCATTTTTTCTTTCAGTTCGCATTTTGCTTTGAGCTGTTTCTGCTTAGTTAGTTTTTAATAATGTCCCAGACTATTGACCTGTACCTTGACTATTCTTTCTTGACTTAACTGACTAGAATTGGCGCCACGGTTATGGCAAGTGGTTAACTTGAAAAGAGAGGCTATTAATTTTAATCAAACAAGAGTAAGAGCACCAAACCATTGTGCACAGGAACAAGAACAAGTTGCCCAGTACTAAGCACTAATCTGTCTTCTTAACATTAATTCTTCTTCTCTAGATTTTAATTTAATTTCTCAAAAACTTCCTTGACTGTTTTTCCTACAGGGGGTTTTTCATTAAACATTAACAATTTACATTCCACAGCTGAATCATTGCATTTAGAGCAAACAGATTTATTCTTTAGAAGTAGTTGCATTAATTGAGAAAGTCATGTTTTTTCCTTTGTACTTAATGGTCATATGAGAAGTCGCAACTATACTTATTAAAGGAATACAAAACCAAACCAGCCCATTCCCAGAAACACACTGCGCTCCTCTAGAGGATGGACGCCTTGTGCCATCCACCTCAGTAGGGCCTTGCCTTTGCCTGAGTCAGGGGAGGGGCGTAGCAGAAGGTATGATCCTGGAAGAAGCTGAGGCTCACCAAGATGAATTGTTTACATGGCCCATAAGTAGGGGAGTCAGGCTGCAAACCCAGTCTGCAGGACTGTAGCTTCAGTGTAGTTAATCTCTGTGCCACTCTGGCCTTAGCTCAAGCTCCTCTCCTCACCACCTCAACATGCTAACCTGGCACTCCCAGGAGCAGGTACCACTATTCTTTAACATTCTATCTATCTCAGTCTTACCAACCTCTGCCCATCCTGGACTGCCCCAGTGTGCACCCACAGACCAGGTATGACTCTTTCTCCACAACATGAAATACATACCTTCTGGCTCTAGGGTTTGATTTATCCTCCTGTCTTCCAAATAATAAATCTGACCTTGTGGTGTTTCTATTAAGGGTCAATTTTCATCTAGATGCTTCTAGACCAGAACTGATAACTTCCCTCAGATTATGTCACACGGGATTATTTTGATATTCTTGCAGGATATTTTTGCACATAAAATTAACTTTGGTTGTTTAATTTTTCACAACTGTGAAGGCCTCGTGCCACAAGGGCACTCAGTAGTTAGTCAAAATAGAGAAATTAGGGCAAAGGTAGAGGCTGGGCACAGGAGATATTTTTCCTGAAAGAGTGCCTACTTGGTCTGATTGAAAATGAACTGTCACATGAGAACACTATTTGTGTTCTTCTGACTTAACATGTGCTCTAATAAAAATTTCAAATTCTTGCACAATGATGTGTATCTTGCTGCTTATGCTGAAGCATTTTGATTCCAAACACTTTAAAAACAGAAAGAGGATGATTGCCAGGATGACTGCCTGTGTGGGGTGATCAAGGTTGTCCCCAGATATATGTCTTTTAACATGTGACATAAGAAACCTTGGTAACAGTGCTAGCATTTTATCACTGTGTCTAAAACTGAGGACTAGAACAACTTAGAGGAGAAATGTTTATTTTGGCTCTTGGTTTCAGAGGTCTCAGTCCATGGTGAGCTGACTCTATTGCTCTGGGCTGGAGATGAAGTAGAACATCATGGCAGAGGAGAGCTGCTTGCCTCAGGGCAGCCAAGGAGCAGAGAGAGAACTCAAGTAGCCAGGGAGAAAATATGTAATCCTCAAGGCACACCCCCAGTGAAGCACTTTGTCCAGCCATACCTCATCTGTTTACAGTTATCATCCAGTAATTCATTCAAATTACTAACCCACTAACTGGATTAATCCATGGATTAGGATATAGCTCTCATAATCTAATCATTGTATGCCCTATATTTACACAGGAGCTTTTGAGCAACATCTCATATCCAAACCAAAACAGTAAAAATGTAAACAGAAAGAATACCATACTATCATTAGCAGTTATATTCTTAAGGAATAGTAGTTTTCATCTGATAGAGTGGCTAATCAAAAAGGAAGGAAACACATGAAAAGTCTATTTTAAACCTGATAATCTGCCCTCTTCTGGATGGAAAATGCCAAGATGAAGGTAACTGAAATATTTTCAACAGATTGGCAGAATGTAACTTTTGGTCAGAAAAGGCTCATCATTGTCAGTCTTAGAGTCATAAGGCCAGATTCTGCACTTCCCAACCATGACACCTTCAAAAAATGGTTTGCCAATCTGAAAATGGAGAGTCTGATACCTGTCCTAATTTAGTGTTGATAGGAAGCTGAAATTTAGTGTTGATATGATACCAGAAACTTGTGAAAATTCTGTGCAAGCTGCAAAGTACCTCCTCCCTCTATTCCAAAAGTTCCCCTCATTTCCACCCCCTCAACTTTCTAGTTTCCATTTCTCATTATGTATTCACACAGTTAAATAGCTGTCTCCAGAGATTATTTTGGAAATTCTGCCATAAAGATGATCTGTTCCAATGCTTCATTCAAGCTCTCTCTGGACTCCAAATCAGGGTCCAGAGAGAGCTTGATTAAGATCCTAGTCTTGGTTGGTATCTGAAGTAATACTGACTCTTTGTCACCTAATCATCCAGAGTCTGAAACTGCCCCAGGCTGCCTCATTCAGTGAATGCTCATGAAAACCTTTTTAATCCTGGTGCAGCCTGCAGTATTTTGAAATTACCTGAAAAATGGCCTCCTACAGTACAGTCCTTAAAGGAAAGCAAGGTCTTGTGCCTTCAGTCTTCTTTGGCTTCTTAGATTTAAAAGTTGTTTATATTGGTCACCAAGCAACCAACTCTTCAGAATTTCTTGAGTTTCCTGATGGAACCTGTGGATTCAGTTGGGGGTATCTTTGACTATTGATTCAATTTCCTTCTATAAACTGAGTTTTGAGAAATTATATCATACTTATTGATTGGTGGCTTAGTGGATTTCTTAGCTTTTTGAAAAATAAACCTCTAGAGCTAGGCAGTTTAATTTTTTTTTTTCCATAAGGAGTTTATACATCAGGGATCTCAGGGACCCAGAGTCTGCTTTTGCTAAAAAGCAGTGACTCTTCACTTGGGCCTGTATATGTCTGATAGATAATTAAAAGCAGTATAACAGCTTGACATCTCTATGTTCATTTGCCCCTGTCTCTTTTAAGTACTTCAAACTAGGGGTCAGATTACTGCTCAATTCTCCATGTAGACATGTCAATCATTTAAGGAGTGTTCATATAAACCCGATAATCTGCCCTCTTCTGGATGGAAAATGCCAAGATAAAGGTATCTGTTTGTGACATTTATTGGGTCTCGTTGGCCCAGGTCATACTTTTCAGATGGTCATATCTTTTGTTTCCCAGCAAGACTGGCATTTGGGACCAGCCTGAGTACCGACGTCAGTGCCTAGGCACAAACTGTACTCAGACCCTGGGCTGCTGAAAAAGGGCAGAGGATGCTTTCTCTAGGATGGAAAGAGAAGGGTCGAAAGACGACAGGACTAAAATCAAAACCTTGTACATTCCTCAGAAAGTTAAACAGAATTACTGTGAATAGATATCAGTAGACTCACATTTATATGAAAGTCTCTGCTTTCAGTTATTTTGGGTGTATACCCAGAAGTGGACCTGTTGGATCATATAGTAGTAATTCTGTCTCAAAAAATAAAAAGGGCTGAGGATGTAGTTCAGTGATAGAGCACCCCTGGGTTCAGTCCCCAGGACCGCAAAACAAATAAACAAAAAAGAAATACCATGATGAGCTTCCTGGTAGCCACCTATTTACACACATTTGTAAATATTTACTTAGACACTATTCCTCGGAGTGGGATTGAGTCAAAGAGAATGCATCTTTTACTATTTTTTTTATACAGAATGCTCCAATATATGAGTGTATTTTCCAAATACTCAACATAGAATATCATTATGTGAGAGGCAAATAAAGCATAATGGTTCAGAGCATAGGCTGGGGAATCTGTTTGTAAAGGTATGAATCCCAATACTCCCGTTTTCTAGATGTGTGATGTTCAACAAATCAGTTAACCCCTCATATAGTCCTTTTTTAAAAAAAATCCTGTTTTTCAGTTGTAAATGGACACAGTACTTTTATTTTGTTTGTTTATTTTTATGTGGTGCTAAGGATTGAACCCAGAGCCTCGCACCATGCAAGGCAAGCACTCTACCACTGAGCCACAACCCCAGCCCTTCTTTTTAAAAATACTTTTTAGATATGCATGACAGTAGTGTATTTTGACATATCATACATACATGGAGTATAACTTCCCATTCTTTTATTTATTTATTTTTTAGTTGGACACAATATATTTATTTATTTTTATGTGGTGCTGAGGATCGAACCCAGGACCTTGAATGTGCTAGGCAAGCGCTCTACCGCTGAGCTACAACCCCAGCCCTAACTTTCCATTCTTGTGGTTGTACATGATGTAGAATTACACTGGTCATGTTTATATATGAACATAGGAAAGCTATGTCTGATTCATTCTACTGTCTTTTCTATTCCCATCCCCCTCCCTTTCTTTTCCTTCATTCCCCTTTGTCTAATCTGTCCGACATAGACCCACCTCATATAATTCTTGTAAGGATTAAGAATTAAATTATTCCCTGTCTTCAGTTCCCAGTACCCCCAACTCCCCACAAATTAGCTATATTATTTCCTTTCTTTAAATCCTGAGACTCTATGCATAAAATACTGGAAGTATCTCATAGAATCAATACAAGACTAATTGGAGCTGAAGGGAGTTGTGTGATTAACGACCATTAGGCCTCAAGACAACTTGGAATAGGTTTGCTGAGAAGACTTGTAGGATGGTCTTATTTGGGAGCAGAAGTAAACACAGCTTATACATATCCAGGTTTCTCCAATAACAAGGTTATGAAATTACTAATGTAAAATCTTAACAGGCCTTGGAAGTGGCTTAAAGCTTAAGTTTGATGAAAAACATAATCAATAATTTATGAAACAATGAAAAAGATGAGAAATCTAGGATGAACAGGAGGTAAAGTTCACCTAACGGAGCAAAATGACAACCCAGTATAACAAAATCATAATTCCTATTACATCATTTGGCTATTTTTGCACCTCTATGGATTGCAGCTCAGAGGTCACATAGCTGGCTAGTAAGATGTCAAGACCCTTAGACGGAGGACCTATGTGAAGGATAAGCACTGACAGATAACACACAAGCAAAAAATGTGCATATTTGGAAAGAAAAGGCTTAGGAGTAGTAACGAATGCCAGTTATCCAATAAAGTGATAAAACTGGATTCCAGTCCTACATTTCTCTCGGCTATTAGGCTTTGCTAGGCGCCAGGTTTCTTTAAAAGCCAGCCCTGGTCCAGCACACTTTTCCTGGGCCAAAGACAGCCTGAGAAGCAGAACTAGGAAGTTATTCTTCATCATAAAGCAGTTTTTAGTGGAGGCGGTCTTAAGAAATTCCATGAGTAACTATTTTCGTTTTCTGATTGGCAGGGCTCCGCCCTTCGCCTCTCCGACAAATGAGAGGCTGGGCCGGGTGGGCACTTAGCTTGCATCAGGCAGCCGGCCACTAGAGGACCTCTAACTTTCTCCCTTCTCCGGTTCAGTTGCGAAGACTGAGTTAAGGTGCAAAATGGTTGCCTCTTCGCTCTCTGTCCTGCGAGCGTGCGGGTTGTGCCAATGGGGCCTGAAGAATTGGGCGCGGCTGTCAGGGCCTCCTCTGCTTAGGCTGGGTGGCCGCAGCACTTGGGCTTCTTCACGGACAACTGCGACACTAAGCCTGAAGCCCTCGGGGCGCTGCTGCTGGGACGAGCCGCTGCACATCGCCGTGCAAGGCCTGGCCCCCGAACAGCCGGTCACGCTGCGCGCGTCCCTGCGCGACGAGAAGGGCGCGCTCTTCCGCGCCCACGCGCGCTACCGCGCGGACGCGGAGGGCAAGCTGGACTTGGAGCGCGCGCCCGCGCTGGGCGGCAGCTTCGCGGGCCTGGAGCCCATGGGGCTGATCTGGGCAATGGAGCCTGATAAGGCGTTTTGGCGCCTGGTGAAGCGGGACGTGCAAACGCCCTTCGTGGTGGAGCTGGAGGTGCTGGACGGCCATGAGCCCAACGCCGGGCAGCAGCTGGCCCACGCGCTGCACGAGCGCCACTTCGTGCCGCCCGGTGTGCGGCGGGTGCCGGTGCGGGAGGGCAGGGTGCGGGCCACGCTGTTCCTGCCACCAGGTGAGCCCCCACCTGGTCCTCATTGTTCCGGTCTAGCACTGTCTCTTGTCTCTGTTATTTCGCCTAGGAAAGAGGTAGATCCCAACATCCCAGAGGTCAGAGTTAAGACGATAGGAATTGAAAGAGAAGCTGCCTGGGGAGGTGGCCCTGATGCTCCAAATCTGAGAGAAAAACTGCCTGGGAGATGGACCTGTTGCTCTAAATCTGAGAGATTCTTCAATTCCAGGGCTCATCAGCTAAAAGACATCCTAAGGAAAGGGGAAAGACACTTCTAATAATTTTAAAAAGCATCTGTAGTGGGCTGGGGTTGTAGCTGAGTGTTGGAGAGCTTTCCTAGCATGTGTGAAGCACTGGGTTCAATTCTCAACACCACATATAAACAAATAACAAAGGTCCATTAGCAACTAAAAAAAAAAAAAACCAACAAAAAAAATCCCCATATGTAGGTAGTTTCAACTTTTTAATGTTCTTTAAAAGTTTCTCAGTTTTACAACTTTTCTCCCCATTCCCACAATATGTTAAGGTTTATGTAAATTACCTGTTATAATAGGAGGAAGTCCTCTTCCCGTCAACTGGGAATCTAAGGAGATTATTGGGAATTTTTATATACATAAAGTTATTGATCAGTGAAAAAAAAAGAAAGGATGCTTAGCCTCATTAGTAATGAAGGAGATGCAAAAATAAAAATACAGAATGCATCTCATAACTTCATGAGTGGCAAAGATTTAGAACTCTGACATGACCAATTGTTACCAAGTACCTGGAAGAAAGAAACTCATGTACGCAGCAGAAGCAGTCACAGTGTTCAGCTACTCTGGGAAAAAAATTTTCTGCAGTTACCTAGTTGAATGTGGCTTTCTACTTGTTCTGGTACATGTACACCCAGAGGCATATTTGGCGAGAGCCGGAATATCCACCAACAGTGAAAGTGATGGATAGGTGGAGCTGTTTCTAGCAAAGGGAATGAACCACAGCTGCAAGAATCAACCTGTTCCCCACAGTGTTAGGTGAAATAATCAAATACCAGAACACATTCAGTATCTTTGCATTGAGATAAAATTCACAAGGCAGGCAAGAGAAGCAAAATGTTATTTAAGGTGCATATGTACTTATGTAAGTGGTGATATTATCAAGAAAACTGGTAGGCCATGGTGGCCTAGAAGGATGGGTCATTCTAGGATAGCCTCAGCAAAGGCTGGAGATGTAGCTCAGTGTTAAGGCGCCCCCTGGGTTCAATTCTCAATACAGCTGCAAAAAGTAAATTATATATATGTACGTGTGTGTGTGTGTGTGTGTGTGTGTGTATAGAAAACTAATAGTAAGACACACACCAAGGGGGGTGGGAAAGGGACAAAGGGATTCAGAGACTTACATTACATGGTGCCTAGCAAGTGTTGTGTTTTTCTCTAAACTGGATATGTAAAAGAGAAATTTTCATATTATATAAATAGTGAAAATACCTTATGCATGTAATCATGCAAAATGGAGCCTTTTATTTATTTTTTATTGTAGGGTTGAGGATTGAACCTAAGGCCTTGCATCTGCTAGTGTCTAGTGCTTCACCAGCCCTAGTAAGTAGCATTTTGAGTCTGTGCCCAATAGCATTTGAGACTTTTTGAGCTGTTCTGTGTAATGCAAAATATGGATATAGAACAGTTTATATTCATTCACCAGTCAAAGCACATTTGTTTGCAGTTTGTGGCAATTATATAAGGCTGCTACAAACACTTCCACACAAGCTTTTGTGTGAAGACAGTTTTTATTTCTCTTGAGTAAAGACCTAGGCATGGGATTTTGGGATCATATGGGAAGAATACATCGGCCTTTAGAGGAAACTGCCAACTGATTTCTTCACAGACTGCACTATTTTGCATCACAATCATTATATGACAGTTCCAGTGGCTGTGCATTCTCTGGCATTTGGCATTGTCCAATTTTGGGGATTAGGAAAGGCCATATGTTTGTTGCTCTTATTGTTCATTTGTGTGTGTATGTGTGTGTGTATTTTTTTTCAATGCTGTTACACCCAGGGCATCACTTATGCTAGCCAGTTGCTGTATCACGGGGCCATAACGTGTTTTTGATCTCAAAAGAAATACAAGGTCTTTGTGAAAATCCTTGGGGCTTTTTTGATACAGAGGGGAACGTGGATTTAGCCTAGGCCACTCTCTGGATGTTTGGATACCAGAGGTCTTTAAGCATTTTTGATAGTGGAAAGTTGTTCATCTCCCAGTAGGTAATATATGGCTTTTGATGGCACTGCAAAGATTTAAAAGGATGAGGAGATAATCCTTGCTTATTTTATAACTCCCTTTTCTGTTCTGTTTTTTTATCTCCCCAAGAACCTGGGCCCTATCCTGGGATTGTGGACCTGTTTGGACTTGGAGGTGGCCTTCTGGAGTACCGAGCTAGTCTGCTGGCTGGCAAGGGTTTCGCTGTGATGGCTTTGGCTTATTATGGCTATGATGACCTTCCCCGGAGCCTAGAGACTGTGCACCTGGAGTACTTTGAGGAAGCTGTGAACTACCTGCTCCATCACCCTGAGGTTAGATCTCTTCTTAGTTTTGTGGGCTGCTTCCCACCCCATAGGTGCTATTGGTTTCACAGAAATCAGCCCATTCTTTTTTTTTAATGTTTATTTTTTAGTTATAGTTGGACAAAATATCTTTATTTTATTTATTTATATGTGGTGCTGAGGATCAAACTCAGGGTCTCACACGTGCTAGTCGAGCACTCTACCACTGAACCACAACCCCAGCCCCACAGCCCATTCTTGGGGGCCTCTCCTAACCCAGCAGCCACTGCCTTGCATAGACACTTCTCAGGGATACTTCTGTGCAGTTCTACATTATCACATTTCCTGTTAGTAAAGAGCTTGCTAGTTGGTATTCTGGAATTCTGAATTCCAGTTTGTTTTAGTATTTCATAGGGTACCTTTGAGAACCTTGAGATTGTCAGGAAGTAAATGGTAAGAAGAAGCCATGACCTTCCCCAGGAGACGCCTGCTTGTAAGTCTTTGTACTCAGCCACTTTCTCTCCCCCATACCCCTGTGAGAGCACAGGTATAGCCTTAAAGGGGGAAATTGACAGCCAACACCTGGGTTCCTGGAATAGTTTATGGTTTTTAGACTCAATGTAGCCAAGAATGAGGAGGCAGTCCTTGCTAATTTTATAATTCAATCAGGGCACAATATGGATGGAAGCACTGGAGCTCTTGGAAAAGGTGATGTGGCTGGGCGTGGTGACACACACTTGTAATCCCAGTGGCTCAGGAGGCTGAGGCAGGAGGATCACAAGTTCAAAGCCAGCGTTAGCAACTTATCAAGGCTCTAAGTAACTTAGTGAGATCCTGTTTCCAAAGAAAAAAAATTTCAAAAGTCTGGGGATGTGGCGTGTAGCTCATTTGTTAATCAGGCCTGGATTCAATCCCTGGTACAAAAAGAGAGAGAAAAAGAAAGGTAATATGACCAGGCACCATGATGCACACCTATAATATCAGCAACTCTGGATGCTGAGGTAGGAGATTACAAGTTCAAAGGCAGCCTGGGCAATTTAGTGAGCCCCTGGCTCAAAATAAAAATAAAGGGCTGGGGATGTGACTTAGTAGTAGAACGCCACTGGGTTCAATCCCCAGTTAAACACACACACACACACACACACACACACACACACACACACCCTCATACCAATTATGTAGTTTCTAAAGCAGGAAGAATGTGTGTATATATTTATATTTATTTATTTATTTGTGTGTGTGTATGTATGTGTGTGTGTGTGTGTGTGAGTGTGTGTATATAATGTTGTAGATGGACACAATACCTTTAATTTTATTTATTTATTTTTTTACGTGGTGCCAGGGATCAAACCCGTGCCTCACACATGCTAGGCGAGTGCTCTACCACTGAGCCACATCCCAGCCCCAGAATGTATATATTTTTTTAGGTCATAAAACATACTTTTTCATGTTCAATGTCAAGGGGTGACCCTCCTTGAAGGGCAAGGAAGCTCTCTTTCTAAAGATTTGTTTCCTCATTCAGGAGAAGGGCTTTACGCGGGCCAGGCTACTCCTGCCTCACTATGTGTGACTGCACAGGACTCCCTGCAGTTCCCAGAGCACGGGCTTTCTTCCCTCTGCTTTTGCCATGCCATCTTCTTGGAATGTCCTCTTCACCTCCTTTTCTTGTCAAGGGTGAAGGTGATTAGAAAGCTTACAGGAGCCAGGTGTGATGGTATACACCTGTAATCCCAGCTCCTCAGGAGATAGAGGCAGGAAGATCTCAAGTTTGAGGCCAGCCTCAGCAGCTTTTTGTGGCCCTAAGCAACTTTTAGAGACCCTTGTGAAAATAAAAAAGGATTGGGGATGTCACTCAGTGGTAAAGTGCCCCTGGATTCAATCCCCTAGTACCGTAATAAGAATTATAATAAAGAAGAAGAAAAGGTGACTGGGTGTAGTGGAAAAGGTATAAGATATACACAAAGATAAGTTAAATTGGGCATTTTATTTTGCCAATGTCTTAACTCCATATGTTGTCACATCTACTTCCTCTGACAATCTGGATTGATTAAAATATCACTTAGTTCTTACTACTTTCATGAAACCAGTAAGGGTGCTGTTACGGAAGCCACAAAGAAAGAACAAAGACTGCTGGGAGGGCTGGGGTGCAGCTCAGTGGTAGAGCACTTGCCTAGCATGCTGAGGCACTGGGTTTGGTCCCCAGCACCACATAAATAAACAAAATAAAGGTATTGTGTCTATCTGCAACTGAAATTAAAAAAAAAAAACTGCTGAGAGAGGTCTATCAAAGGGCCATCTGTTGATAACATAGAGGACTTTGGAATATAGGACAAGAGCAGTCCCATGGGATAGTACAAACCCAAACTACCATTGATAGGTTAATACTTTGTTTTTAGGGATTTTGGGGGGCCGGGGGTAGGGAGATATCAGGGATTGGACTCAGGGCACTTGACCACTAAGCTGCATCCCCAGCCTTATTTTGTATTTTATTTAGAGACAGGGTCTCACTGAGTTTCTTAGTAGTTCGCTTTTGCAGAGGCTGGCTTTGAACTTGTGATCCTCCTGCCTCAGCCTCCCAAGCCGCTGGGATTACAGATGTGCACCGCTGCACATGACTTAGATTAATAATTTGAATGGATTACTCGGTGGTCACTCTAGGAAGGTGGAGATGGCTGGGTAAGTGGGCCACTAGGGGATTATATTATGCCACAGGCTCCTCGCTTGATCTCTCTCCACCCCCTGGCTGTCCTGAGCTGAGCAGCTTTCCTTTGCCACACCTTCTACCATGATGTTCTGCCTCGATTCAGGTCAGAGCAATGGAGTAGGCTGGACATGACTGAGACCTCTGAAACATGAGCACATAAAAAATTTTCCTCCCTTTAGGTTGCTCTTATAAGGTAGGGAGGAAGCATATGTAGAGTTCCCTAGGTGACAACCTGGAGAGAAGGTAGAGCTCAGATTCAGGCTCAGATCCAGCTGATTTCCCGCATGGTCACTGTTCACTCTATGACATGGGTGGGAGATTTATTCTTCTTCTTTTTCTTCTGTCCATTTTCAGGTAAAGGGTCCAGGTATTGGGCTTCTTGGGAATTCCAAAGGGGGAGAACTTGGCCTTGCCATATCCTCTTTCCTGAAGGGCATCACGGCTGCAGTCATAATCAATGGCTCTGTGGCCGTTGTTGGGGCAAGCATACACTACAAGGACGAGACGCTGCCCCCTGTGGGTATCATGAGAGATCGAGTCAAGATGACCAAAGATGGCATCATGGATGTTGTGGAAGCCCTGAAAAGTCCTTTGGAAGACCAGAAGAGCTTTATTCCCGTGGAGAGGTCTGATACCACCTTTCTGTTCCTTGTGGGTCAGGATGACCACAACTGGAAGAGCGAGTTCTATTCGAATGAGGCCTCTAAACGCTTGCAGGCCCATGGGAAGGAGAAGCCCCAGATCATCTGTTACCCAGAAGCAGGGCACTACATTGAGCCCCCTTACTGGCCCCTGTGCAGGGCTGCCCATCATGTCTTGGTGGGTGGTCCTATTGTCTATGGAGGGGAGCCCAGGGCTCATGCCATGGCCCAGCTGGATGTGTGGGAACAACTCCAGGCTTTCTTTCACAAACACCTGGGTGGTAAGAGTTAAGGAGGGCTCTTCCAAAAATTTAACCCATTATCTGAAGGTTTGGAGGATAAGACTTGAATATATTCTAAGAACACCAGTTAAGATTAGTTCATCTGATTAGAGGAGTTATTATTATAACTCTTCTAAGTTGCATACTGTTCTCTTTAAATATTACTATTCAAAATAGTGTCTATCCAAGGGCTGGGGTTGTAGCTCAATGGTAGAGCACTTGCCTAGCATGCACAAGGCCCTAGGTTTAATCCCCAATACCTCAAAAAAAAAAAAAAGTGCCTATCCAAAAAATGATATCAGGAATTAAAAAGGGAGCCTTAAGTATATACACATTTATTAAATTAAAAATTGGACCATTATAGACAAAGCAATTGTCTCTTTCATTTCTTAGAATACTGCTGCTACCCATGCAGCAACAGCAAAGGATCTTGAGTAAGGGCTATGAGAGATTAAGAAAAACACAGAGACATTTTTAAGCAAGGCTGGGGCCAGGTGGTACACTGCCCTCTGATGGAGAAATAGTGACACAGAACTAGCTCAGCATGTTTATTATATAGGGTCTCATTATCAGGAAGTTTAACTACAGAAGCTTTGTAAATTGTTCAAGGCTTGTGAGTTATGAAGAGGCTTCTTTGTGTACTATAAAGTTACAGAGCTAGAAACATTTTTGTAGTTATCCTGCTGTTACAGTGTGAGGAACTTCCTGCTGCTATCCTGCTGTATCCAGAAAACCCATTTACTAGAACATCTGATTACTATTGATGTCAGAGCTGAGTATAAGGCTGTTCACATCCTCACCTTTTGGCAAGGACTGTTTCCCAGGAGTAGCTTTTTCCTACACTGTAGTATCAGCCAATAACTGGGGCTCATTCACTTTCCATAGGATATTGTCCCCTCTATCACCCTCATTCCTGGAAGTCATATTTGGGATATATTATTATGTATCTTTTTAGATGTTATGCTTTAATATACTATGTGTAAATAAAAATGCTTTTTATTGCACAAATATATTTTAACAGGAATATTGATTTTACAAAACAAGTAAATATTAGGGAAAAGAGGACCTTCTATCTGACATAAACCCTATGCCACAGCAACACATGGGACTGACAAACATTTTATTCTGGGAAGGAAAGGAGTGGCTGGGGAGGAAAACAGAGCCTCCAGAACACCTGTATGAAGCTCAGCACTAATGCTTATAACTGATCTGTGAGGCAAATAAAGGATGTGTGCAGGCAAAAGCTGTCCACAACTTTTTAAGGCCAAAGTAATCTGCTAAATCAGTTGTCTTGAGCTGTCCATGGATTGCATGGAAACCTCATGGATAGAGACATATGGTATCTGGGAATAGCCAGTGGACATTTCCTCTGGTCAATTGTCCAGGGACAGTGTGAATCTCTTTCTTGCTCTGCCAGAGCCTTCATAGCACCTGAGATGGGTGTGACCTGCCAAGATGTCAATCAACCTGCTGACTGCAAAATATTTGGAAGCAAAACTCCCCTTTTGAAACCTTATCCCTGCCTTTGATGTGCCCCCTTAAATAAACCACAGGAGTCATCTTATTTTTGTCTAGTTCCAGAACCCATGTGGACTAGATCTATCAGGGGCTTCGTTGCCTGTAAATATATTTCTGAATATCTATGCTTTGTTATTTGCTAATTATCTGAGATTGCAAGTTTTAGGGTGGTTTAGATTCCGGGGCAGAAAGAAGGATGTCTTATTTAGATGCTTGCCACTGTTCTCTCCCCAAAAGTCAGTGCTTGATATTCAGCATGTAGGGGAGGAAGGATTTCTTGCCCTCATCCATTGCTAGGTTCCTGGCTGAGTCCCCTACAACAGAAGATAGATCATCATGAGAAAAGTACATGAACTTATTTAACATAGGTTTTGCATGATATGGGGGTCTTTAGAAATGAAGTGCCAAAGGAACATAGAAATCTGAGTATTTTTATGCACTTTGATGAGGTAATGTATAGGTGTGGAGAAATATGTTTGAATAAAGGGGGTGTGATATAATGGTAATTAACCAGGTTTGGGGATGGACTTTGTAAGTCCTATTTAAAAGATTATTCTGTGTCCTTCTGTCTTCAGAGTAAGGTTGTTCCTTTTTTTCCAGGTATAGGGAGTGTTTTAGTCATCTTTTTCACTGTTGTGACTAAAAGACTTGTCCAGAACAATTGTAGAGGAGAAACGTTTATTTAGGGCTCATGGTTTTAGAGGTCTCAATCCATAGACAGCCAGCTTCATTCTTCCATTCCTCGGGGCTTGAGATAAGGCAGAACCTCATGGCGGAAGAGTGTGGCAGATGAAAGTGGCTCACATGATGATCAGAAAGGAGAGAGAGACTCTACTCGCCAGATATAAAATATATACCCCAGATATAAAATATACACACTCCCAAAGACCCACCTTCTCCAGCCATACCCTACCGACCTTCAGTTACCTCTTAGTTAATCCCATCAGGGGGTCGATTAACTGATTGGGTTGATTCATAACTTAATCATTTCTCCTCTAAACTTTCTTGCACTGTCTCACATGTTAGCCTCTGGGGAACACCTCACATCCAACTGTAACAGGAAGGGTACTGCTTGAATGAAGGTCTTATGATCTACTTCAGGGGAAAAGTGTGGGAGCAAGTCAGAAATTGACCTGTCTAGGTTTTATGACCTGCATCTTCTGTTTTCTCAAATGCAAAGTTACCATATTTTATAGTAGCATGCCTTAAATTCCATCATTCCCCTGCCTAAAATTTTCACCATCCAGAGTACGTTGATGGGATTGTCCCATAAGCCATTGAACTGGTCTTTCAACCCAAGGTATGGGTCAGTACAGTTAAAGAGAGGTATACCTTATTTTGTGAGGCAGTGTTTGTAGGTAGGCTTCCACTAAAGTTGGGTGTCCACTAAAGTTAAGTCTCCATATAATTCGTGCAATCAAAGGCATTTCTATGGGATCAAAATGACTAATGTTTAGAAAGAACTTTACACCCAGTTTCTGAGTCCAGAGGACAGTCACTGAGAAAGATTTCTAGATATTCTCTAAGTATCTTCAGATGGTGACATGAGGACAGGCAATCTGGCAGATTTTTCTGATTTGTGGTTTGCATCAGGTGTTCCAATATACTTTCTGAGCAGCCCACAAGGTAACCAGTACAAGAAGTGTTGTGATTTTTTTTCTAAGGTATATCTCAAGCTTTCCAACTTTAGCTTGTAGGCCTTTGGGAAAAGTTAGTATCTGTTTTCAGTACTACTGAGCCAGAAGTTGG
The DNA here is from genome assembly GCF_052094955.1 of Ictidomys tridecemlineatus. Taxonomy (NCBI): domain Eukaryota; kingdom Metazoa; phylum Chordata; class Mammalia; order Rodentia; family Sciuridae; genus Ictidomys; species Ictidomys tridecemlineatus. The sequence goes on from NC_135481.1 coordinate 96,247,647, forward strand.
GGAGAAAATTTGGAAATATTAAACAGTGGGAGCCAGATATTGGGGAAAAAACTAGAATTCAGGATCTAGTCTAGTTTATAAGTATATAACAAAACCTAGAATCTGATATATCCATGAGGATGTACTACAGTTTTCTGTTGAAAAAAAAAATTCTCTCAACAGTCACTTCCATTTCTATTAAAGATGGTCAAAGCAAAATTAATTTGTGAAATACAAAGTACTAGGGATTAAATCCAGGGCCTTGCACATACTAAGCATGCCCAACATGATACAAAGAGTATGTAGCTTTCATTCTATAAATTTAGCTATGTGATAGGTATGATAATATAAAACTTACTAGTTCATAAAAGAATAATGGATCTGAATTGGATATCTGGCAAATGCACAAAATTAGGATTACCCACTCAGATAACTAAAGCTTTCTAGTAACACCGTGGAAAAAACATTTCAAAATTTTTCATTTATGTTTATATGTAATCTTATGAATCTGTAAACTACAATTTAGCCAAGTGACTGAGGAGACACTTTAGGAGGGGACACCAAGGAGACAAATAGCAGCTATTTGAATGTCTTCAAAGTTCAAGTGAGTGGATCGAATATCTATTTGACTCCATATATACTTTTTTGCAAAGTTTCAACTCTCTAAACTGCCAAAAGTATTAAGCCACATACTCAAGGCAGGGTAAATACCAAGAAAACCATATTTAACAAATCAGAGTAAAATTATTTATGGTAGTTTTATAGCAGACTTGTAGATTCTTTCATATATTCCCACAAGTAGTAGTAGATCTATGGCCACACTGTGACTTTGACAATCAGTGGAGCAGAACAGAAGTGGTGCTGTGTGGCTTCCGAGGCTGGGTACAAAGGCCATGAAGGTCTGACTTGGTTGTTGGAAACATGCTCTCATAATCCTGAGCCACCACATCTGAAGGGTGACTGCCTTCAGGTTTTGGTGCTGTAGGGAGCCTAAGGTAAAGGAGAGGCCAACTGCTGGGACTCCAAGGGAGGTGAAACTGAGTTATCACAGCCCCGCTGCCAGATAATGTGAGTAAAAAAAAAAAAAAAATCCCAAATGATTCCAGACCCACATGTTTGACTCTTCCCAGCAAATGCCTCAAACATGCTGGAGCGGAGAAGAGTTGTCCCTGGGGAGCCCTGTCCAAAGTGTGGAAATGAAAACAAAAAAAGTGAGTGTTCTTATTTTAGGTGATTTATGTTTGAGGTTTATTTCAGTTATCTATGTAACAATATTTTACCAATGTGTTGGCTTAAAACAATATCCATTTATTTTTTTTCTCAAGACTGCCAATTGGATAGACTTTAGTAGGAATGGATCACCTCTGTTCCAAGTGACATTGGCTGGGGCAGTTTGACAGGGAGTTGGAGGATATGCTTTCAGGGTAGGGAGGTTGTGCTGGCTATCAACTGGCAGGGCTGTGGGTTAGGGAAGGTTCTCTGTTTCTCTCCACTTGAGCTTTTTTACTGGTTACTGGCATTGAGTTCCAAGAATGAGTATCCCAAGTCAGCAAGGTACAATCGCATGGCCTTCCTTTGACCTAGTCTTGGGAGCTACATAGCATCTCTCTTGCCATACTCTATTGGTCATCATAGGTCTGTGTGCTTAGCAATACAGGTGATGCAGAAAGTGGTCAGACAGAGCCGAGTGGGAGGGGCACACGCCTGTAATACCAGTGGCTCAGGAGCCTGAGGCAGGAGAATCGCAAGTTCAAAACCAGCCTCAGCAGAAGCAAGGCACTAAGCAACTCAGTGAGACCCTGTCTCTAATAAAATTCAAAATAAGGTTGGGGATATGGCTCAGTGGTTGAGTGTCCCCAAGTTCAATCCCTAGTACCTGTAAGAAAAAAAAAAAGAAAGTGGTCAGATATTTTACAAAGTAGAGCTCCAGAACTGCCTTTTGGATAGAATGTTAATGGAAAAGAGAGAAAACAAGACTAACTCCAAGTTTATTTTCCCTGAACAAATGGATGAATGGATGTGTTCCTTGCTGAGACAGAGAATACTGGGAAAAGTGCAAGTTTGAGAAAAATCAGCTTTCAATTTTTGCTGTGTTATGCTTGAGTGCCTGTTGCACATCCAAGTGAAGATGCCAAATGGCAATTAGGTCTACAGGAATGAATCTCTGAGGACACCTTTGGGCTGGGAATATAAAAAGCTGCTTTTATGTGAACTTCTGCAGACTGTGAACTTCTGAGCCCCTCCTCTTACATGCTGGATATCAATACTCAGCAAACTGGAAAGTGACAGAATAAAGACTGAATTGTCATTTTCATGTTCATTTTCTGTTAATATGTGCTATGAATTCAGTCTAACAATTAAATTATAAAATATATATCCATTAAATACTAATAAGTTAAAAAATGAGGTCTTGAACTGTAGCTCAGTTGTAGAGCACTTGCCTAGCACGTGTGAGGCACTGGGTTCAATTCTCAGCACTGCATATGAATAAATAAAATAAAGGTCCATCAACAACTAAAAAATATATTTTTTTAAATATACGGGCTTCCTTTTCTGGGTTAGGTTGTAGTGGCACCCCCTTTCTCCACAGAAAATCTTAACTGGGTTTCTCCAGAATTTCTCCATCTTCACCATGGCTGATTTTAGGACTGTCAACAAAAGAGTCTCTACAAAAGAGTTCAATGTAGGTGAACTTCTATTTTCATGTTGCCTTATTTTACTTGGCTGCTAGCCTGGAAGAAATTGGTGCTCCAAGTGCTGGACACCCCTTACTAGTTTTTCACAAACATGTATCCAGTATAGTAGTTTGTAGAAATATGTAACAAGGCCTTTGGACTTGAGCTGGGTTTCACAGAGATGTCTACATTTCTAAGAGAAGTTACCAGTTGGGCTCCATGGTAACAGCTGGCAGCTGGAAAAAAGAAAGGGGAGAAGAAGATCTCCCTTCTCAGGAGTTGTCCTTGAAGGGTTAACTTGCCAAGAACAGTGAAAGAAAAAGCTGCTTTTATGTGAACTTCTACAGACTGTGAACTTCTGAGCCCTTCCCTTTACATGCTAGGTATAAAATTCTGAAACTATCTGAACTTGGGGTTCAGGGAGTTGATTGATTACAGCAAAAGCTGTGCCCTCTGAACCTGACTGCAGCCAAATAAAACTGTTTCCTGCTATCTTTGATGCCTTGCCCCATCTGTCCCTACAACAAGGTATCTTGATCAATTCTCCCATAGAAAACAATTTCAATTCTTCCATGAAAAATCGTCTAAAAGCATTTGATGATCTGAGAAGAAAGAAAATAAATTCTCAGGTCAGGGAGTGAGTAAAGGTGGGATTGCCTAGATAAGTAGACCATGGCAGCCAGCTGTTTCTTATGAGCATAAAATGACCCCCAAATTGCTAAACTGAAACATTTCATTTCACCACATAAAAAAATCACATATTTAATATTCATTCCTGATCCTCATTAGCAGTACTGATCTCATTAAAAGAAAAACAATAAACATAAGTATCAGAGTCTGTCAAGATGATGATGTGGGATATAAGATTTCTGAAATTCTAATTTTCTCTTGAAAGCTCAGATGTCATCATTGGTAATACAGTTGTTTTCTTTGCAGTAACAAGCTCACTGGGTTCTATTTTGAGGAAAGCCTGCCTACTACCCAAGCCTTTATGTCAATCATTCAATCAAGTAAATTGGTGATCTATGAAAAAGAGGCTATTTCCTCTTACAATCCAACTTCACAAGCACTTTTAATCAAGATTACTGTCATTCTGTATAGCAGAAGTGACTTACATGGGCTTCTTAATTTGCCAAACAACATTATAAAGATGTATCCCAAAAGGTGAAGTTTTAATAAAACCAGTAAATTTTACACCTTCATCAAGAATATTCCTCAATAAAATTGGCTTTTTTCTTTTCCCCTACCAATGCTGCTGGTAAGGGATGCAGACTTTGGCATCTTTGTTCATGCTAAAGCAGCCATAGCTTTGTCCATCATTGCTTTTTAAACACCAGTGCAACACAACGAAATAGGCAAATAACAGGATCATTATGAGAATTGTTTTGATCTTCACCCAGAGGCCTGCAGATTACACTCGGTACATTCATTCTAGAGTTCTTCTTAGATGGCACCAGGAGGCAAAAGCACAAATATTCATAACACACTACGCCAGCAAGTGACTTATCATGTCTATTAACAGTAGAATGGATAAATAAATTGTGGATTATTAAAAAGATACAATGTGATAAAATAGTGAAAAGTAATGAATTACAGTGACCCAGAATATGAAATAGATGAATCATGGGAAACTATTGTTGAATTAAAAAAAGCAAACTTCTTGGGGCTAGGGATGTGGCTCAAGCAGTAGCGTGCTCACCTGGCATGCATGTGGCCCGGGTTCGGTCCTCAGCATCACATACAAACAAAGATGTTATGTCCGCAAAAACTAAACAATAAATATTAAAAGTTCTCTCTCTCTTTAAGAAAAAAAAAGCAAACTTCAGAAAAATTAGTAAAGTTGTCTTCAATTAGATACAACCAGAACACACAAAAATAAGTAAGCTGGACTTCATCAGAATGAAAAATTTTGGTGCTTCAAGAAATGTATTAATAAAGTGAAAAGATAATCCACAGAATGGGAAAAATTATTTGCAGATCATATGTCTGCTAAGGAACATAGAATATATAAATCTGATAATATAGAGGAAAATCCAACACAGACTCAATTTCTGACACCAGATGCGTGTGGCGTTACACACCCAGCAAACTACCAGTTCTGCAGTGGACATAATCACCTGGTTGTCCTCTGATGGAATTCAATTCTGACACCATCAGTGTCAGATCACACATGTGGAAAGCTCAGTCCTCAAGAGTCATCATCCACTTTAGATGTCAATCACAAGCCCCTGTGCTTCCAACCAATATGGTATAAACTGGAATTTTCTGACCACCCTGCCTCCTTGAGCTTAATTAATTTGCTTGAGTGGCCATAGAAAGCAAGGAAATGTTTATGTTTATTATAAAGGAAACAAAGAGCAAGGCAATCAGGGAAGAGAGTGGACCTTCTGTGCCCTTTGCAGTAGGGTCACCCTACAGGAACCTCTATGTGCTCAGCTATCAGAAGCTCTCCAAACCTAGTCCTTTTAGGTTTTTATGGAGACTTCATTTCATAAACTTGATAGGAGCATGGAAAACTGTGCTGAAATGTGATTGGACAAAAACAGTATGACCTAATGCTAACAGACTGAGTAGTGTGTCTGTTTGGATTCTTCTTAGACTCTCTGTACAACATTCCTCCTTCTAGGATACAGGAAAAAGATCTTTTCTGAAAGGAGGGTTTTATGCTCTTATACTAGGCAAAGGAGGTCAGAGAATGTCTGTATGGTCAGCTCCAAGACAGAAAGGCAAGGGGAGAATTTCAGTGATCTGCCACAGTGAAGGGAAATTCTAGTTTTTATGTCCAATCTTGGAAAGGAAGTTATAAGCCAGGAACTATGGATGAACCAACCCTCCCCAAGTATATATCATATCACAATACAGAACTCTTACAACTCAGTAATAAAAATGATAGACCCAACCTGATCTTTTCTTAAAATTGGGAGCCATCTCACCACAAAGCTGTGAAAAGGTAATTTCGACTTTACTATAAATTACTGCAAATTCTGAACCAGCTTGAAATGTCTGCCCGTGACTTGAACTCACCCATGCCTGGCTCTCTGACCAGATAGCAGCCTTCTCTGAAACTTTAGTGATGCCTCATAAATATTGGCCTTCCCTGGCCAGACAACGACCCTCTCTGAGGCTCTAATGGTTCTCATAAATTCTGATGTTGGGGCCAGCAAAAAATGTAAACTACCATCAGTGTTAAGCTCGTCAGAGTTCTGTTATCTGTAACCCCCCCTTTGTGTAACTTTCTGGGCTATAAAGCTGGGCTGCAAGAAAGCTAGAATTGCTGTCTTGTTCCCACCATTTTGGGAGGGAGAGGCAGCCCGGCCGGTCGAAATAATAAGCTTGCTTTAATTTGATTTTAATTGGAGTCAGTGGTCTTTTCTTGCGTCCTGGTCTAACAAAAAAGACAAAATACCTCCCATACAATGCTGGTGAGATTGCAATGTTTTGCAGCCACTTTGCAAATCTGCCATTATTCTCAAAGATTAAACACCACCTTAATATAGAACCCAGAAATTCTAGTCCTAGGTATAAATCCAAGAGAAATGAGAACACATGACTGTATAAAAACGTGTACACGAACGTTCATCACAGCATTGCTCATGATAACCAAGAAGTGGATACAACCCAAATGACCAGCAACCAATGAATGAATCATTAAAAGTTGCATATCATATCTAACCAATGGAATATTATTTGGTAATAATAGGGAATTAATTGGGCTGGGTTTGTAGTGAGAAACTGATGTGACTCCATTTTTAAAATTAAATAAATAACAGCAGCTTCTACTTCAAGGCCTGTCCTAAGGAAGGGGGCGTTGCCCTTGTCCTTGGAAAGACCCACCATGCACTCCTAAGCACATACCCACCCTGCTGAGTTGTTTGTCTGTAAATAACAGGAGAGATCTGCTGTGCCAGGTGTCCCTGACTCAGTTAGGCTAGGTGAGGACCCATAGCAACCCCCCTAGCAACCTCCAATCAACATGAGACAGGGAAAATACCTGGAATGCCAGATGACTCCCCAGTACTCTATGGTGGTTGATAACATGTTGGGAAGCCATGTAGTTAGCACGTACACCCCTGGTGGCCTAAACCAATCAGTTCAAAGGAATCCCCCTCTTGTACTAACCAATCACCCTTACCCAACTTGTTCCTACCATTGAATGTGCTAATCAATGTTAAGAGTTGTTGTTTGACTTCCCTGTGGAATGATTTGCTGTGTGATGTTGTGACGCATAGAATATCCCCCCAAAACCTATAAAATCTCACTGAACAAAGGACCAGGACTCACTCCCTGGGACCGCTGCATCGGGAACGGTTGTGAGTCCAGGCTCGGGCTTGCAATAAAGACTCTTGTGTGAGTGCATCGGATTCAGCTCCTAGAGGTCTATTGGGGTCCCACGAATCTGGCATAACAGTAACTCCATTGTAGAGCACTTGATTAGCACATGTGGGGTCCTGGGTTCGATCCTCAGCACCACATAAAGATAAACAAATAAAATAAAAGTATTGTGTCTATCTATAACTAAAAAAATATATATTTTTTTTTAAAAAGAAGGAATGAAACACTGATACACAACTATATGATGTAACACAGACACCCCTTGAAAACATGTAAGTCAAAGAAGCCAGACATAAAAGACTACATTTTTGTCTGACTGTATTTCCAAGAAATGTACAGAAAAAAAAACTAATCTATGTATAGAGAAAGTAGATTAATGGTTGCCTAAGGCTGGGAGCAGAGAGAACTGAATGGTCAAGGTGACCATGACCTCTAAAAAGCACAGGGTTCTTTCTGGAGTGATGAAAATGTGGCAGAATTAGGTAATGGTGACGGTTCTACAATCTTGGAAATACACTTAAAAACACAGAATTTTACACTTTAAGTGAATTATATGGTGTAAATCAAACCATATGAAGATGTTTTAAAAATTAGTCATGCTCAAGCCAAGGGTAAAGCTCAGTGATAAAGCACTTGCCTAGCCCGTATGAGGACTTTCTTTTTCAGTGATTCCCAGCACTGAAAAAAAATTAGACACACAAATAACATTTGAATTCAGCTAAATAAAAACTTTGATCAGGTTGAGAAAAAATATATAACTTTTGCAAAACTGAAAAAAATTGTTTAAAGATACAAATGTGGGGGCTGGGATTGTGGCTCAGCGGTAGAGCGCTTGCCTCGCATGGGCGGGACCCGGGTTCGATCCTCAGCACCACATAAAAAAAGGCATTGTGTGATGTCCATCTACACCTAAAAAATAAATATTTTTTTAAAAAGTTACAAACATGATAAAACTATAAAGAAAACTAAGAAATTAATAAGCACAAAATTGAAGATGGTGATTACTAAGTGGGATTAGGAATTTCAGAGGTAAAGGTAATATTCTAATTCCAATACCAGTGTTGGTCATATTATTTTTCTTTAAAGCTGGTGTATTTTACACATTTATCTACTCTATTCAATGTTTAACTTTAAAAAAAGTGATACAAAAGAGAAGGAAGGGAGGAAGAAAAGAAGAAAGAAAGGGAGGAAGGAGTGAAAGAGAGACACAAAAAGAGAAAGAGCAAAAAAGTGCAAGCACCTTGTTTCAGCAAGACTGCATGTCTTAGCTTAAGACCCTCTTTGTTCCTTGCAATCTTACTTGCTGACCACCATTTGGAACTGTCTCAGATATCCCCAAAAGACTCCTATAAACAGAACAGTGGGTGAAGGTCTATTCTACCAAAATGGCTAGCATAATCTGTCCATGTTATATTTTTACCACCTCTCTCCATTTTATCCTTTTAATGAGAGAAATCAATGATACTGACTTCAGGAGATCTGACTACTTCTGTACTATTTTTCTAAACTTCTGACCCAGTTTCTAAAGTTTACCTGTGCTCTGGCTAGACTGATTTCCTGACCATCCTTCCTCAACATATGATGTATTTCATGTCTTAAATAGGTCTTCTTAAAATATTCACTTATCAAGCAACACCAACCTACAAACATCAAACTCTTTTCATTTCCAAAGGAGCAACACATGTGGTAGTCAGGTTTCCCCTACTATAACAAACACATGAGATAATAAACTTATAAAGAGAAAAGGTCTATTTTGGTTCCTGGTTTCAGAGATTCTAGTCCATGATTTAGGCCTGGGGTGAAGCAGCACATCATGGCGGGAGCATATGGTAGAGCAAAACTGCTCACCTCACAATGGGCCACGGGGCAAAAGAAAGAAAGAAGAAACTGAGGTCCCTCAATCACCTACGAGGGCAAGACTTCAATCACCTAAAAATGTCCCACCAGATCCTATCTCTTAACATTTCCACTGCCTCCCAATAGTGCCATGGGCTGGGGACTGTCTTTAGCACATGGACCTTGGTGGGACATTTAATCAAGCCACAGCAACAGATAATGGTCTTCAATGTGGAGTGTCTCCTTTTTGTTGATGGTCCTTTAGGAACAATCCATCACGTGAATGTGGACCAGTTATTATAATTGTCTGTACATACTCATTTAAATTTTGTAAGTTAGTCTTGCCACAAAAATATCAAAGAAATTTAAGTGTGTATTAATAAGAGAAGGCAATCTGAAAAGGCTACAAGACATACTGTATGATTCCAACTATATGACATTCTGGAAAAGGCAAAATCATGGAAAGAGTAAGAATATCAGTGATTTCTGGGAGTTTGGGGTGAAAGGAGGAAGAAATGAAGGAATAGGTGAAATAGGTGATTTTAGGGCAGTGAAACTATGGTAGCATCATCTTTATATGTTGTCAACACCCACATAATATACAGCATAAAACATGAATCTGAATATGTTATAAACTTTGGTTAATAGAGTATCAATTCTGATCCATCATTTATTACAGATGTGCCACACTAAAGCAAGATGTGTATAATAGGGGAAATGTATGAGGAAAACAGGGCAGCTTTCTATTTTCTGCACTCAATTCTTTAAAAATCTCAACTGCTCTAAAGGACTAAAAATCGATCAATTTTAAGAAAATTTTTCTCCTTCTAAAAATGTATATATTCAAGTTTTTAGATATATAAATAAGTGATGTCCAGTTTTGGTCAAGGTATATAATACGCACAACGGAGGGCTGGGCTTGTGGCTCAGCAGTAGAGTGCTCGTCTAGCATGTGCGAGGCCCCGGGTTCGATCCTCAGCACCACATAAAAATAAATAAATAAAGGTATTGTGTCCAACTACAACTAAAAAATACATATTTAAAAAAATATGCACAGAGCTGGGGATGTGGCTCAAGCGGTAGCGCACTCACCTGGCATTCATGCGGCCCGGGTTCAATCCTCAGCACCACATACCAACAAAGATGTTGTGTCCACTGAAAACTAAAAAATAAATATTAAAAAAAATTCTTAAAAAAATATGCACAATGGAATTTTATTCATCTATAAAAGAACGAAATCCTATGATTTGTGGCAGCATAGATATGCCTGGAGGGTATTAGGTTAAGTGACATAAGCGAGGCACAGAAAGATAAATGCCACATGTTCTCATAAGCGGAAGCTAAAGAGCATTGGTCTTGTAGAAGCAGTGTTATGGTTGGATGTAAAGTGTCCTCCAAAAACTCATATGTTGAAGGTTTGTTCTCCAAGGCAGCAATGTTCAAAGGTAGGGCTTTAAGGAAGCGATTGGGTTATGAGGGCTGCGACCTCATCATTGGATTAATAATTTGAAGGCATTATTGGGAAATGTAGAAGGTGGGAACTAGTTGTAGGAAGTGGGTCACTGGGGCAGTGCCCTTGGGGTTATAAATTGTTCATGCCCAAACCCCATTTCCTGGCTGCCATAAGCTGAGCAGCTTTCCTCCACCATGCCATTCTGCCATGATGTTCTGTCCCACCTCAGGCCCAAAGCAATGGAGTCAGCTCACCATGGACTGAGACCTCTGAAACCATGAACCAAAATAAATCTTTCCTCCTTTAAGTGGTTTATGTCAGGTATTTTTGTCACAGCAATGTAAAGCTGGCTAATACAGGTAGTGAGTAGAACAGTGGTTACTAGAGACTGGGAAGGGTGGGAGGGAGAGGGAGTTAGAGAGAGGCTGATTATCAGATACACAAATAGAGTGAGTTAAGAAGAATAAGTTCTAGAGTTTCATGGCACAGTAAGGGGGACTATAATGAACAATAATTTATCATGTTTCTTTTTTTTTGTAGTGCTGGGAAATCAAACCCAGGACCTCAAGCATGCAAAGCATGTGCTGTATCACTGAGCTAGATCACCAGTCTCTACTATATATTTCAAAATAGCTAGAAGAATTTTGAATATTCCAAGACAAAGAAATGATAAATGTTTGAAAGGATAGATACACAAACTACCTGGATTCAATCATTGCCCCTTGTATCTATGTATCAAAATATCACATTGATGTTACCAGGCATAGTGTTGCACATCTGTAGTCCCAGCTCCTTGGAATACTGAGGCAGGAGGTTCGCAAGTGTGAGGCCAGCCTGGACAATTTAGCAAGACCCTGACTGTCTCAAAATAAAAAATGAAAAGGATTGGGTTTGTAGTTTAATAGTAGAGCACCCTGGAGTTTAATCCCTAGTACCAGGCACACATGCACACACATGCGTGCGTACACACACACACACACACACACACACACACACACACACCCTATAACTATGTATAATTATTATGAATGTATGTTTAAATTCACGGGCTGACCAATGAAAGAATAGGAATGATCAATATCTTCTATGGAGATGGAGGCAAGGCAGGGACTAAATGAGAAAATGATAAAAGCAATAATGTATGTCTTTCACTGGCTTCAGGATGCCAAGCGGCACCAGAACCATTGCTTCAGCATTAGCTATAATGGGTAGGCTGTCCTGACTGTGCAAGCCTCCCCATCCAAAGGGTGCCCGCCACCTTGTGTCTGTATTCTTTATTCCATAGTCTTTCTTTTGTTTCCATTGCTCACTGGTTATAATCTGTGTCACACAGTAGACATCTGTGATGGTCTCCCAGCTTGTTCAGCCCATTTGGATATGAACTGTTTGCACCACTCCAGCACTCTTGTGACAGGCTCTGTTCTGGTTTCAGAAATTGTGTGTGTATGTGTGTGTGTGTGTTATTGGGGATCAAAACCAGGAGTGTCTTACCACTGAGCTACTTCTTCATTCCTTTTTATTTATTTATTTATTTATTGGCTACTGGGTACTGAACTCAGGGGCACTCGGCCACTAAGCCACATCCCTAGCCCTATTTTGTATTTTATTTAGAAACAGGGTCTCACTGAGTTGCTTAGCACCTTGTCATTGCTGAGGCTGGCTTTGAACTCGTGATTCTCTTGTTTCAGCCTCCTAAACCGGTGGGATCATAGGCATGCCCCACCAAGCCTGGCTCCTTTTTATTTTTTTGTTTTTAGACAGGGTCTTGCTAAGTCACCCCGGCTTGCCTTGAATTTGTGATCCTCTTTGCCTTGGCCTCCCAAATATCTGGGATTATAGTTGTGCATCATGGCACATGGCTCCAGAAACTCTATTTTGGATTATGTACATCTGCAGAGGTCTTTGTTTTGGTTTATGGAATCCTAAATCTGGTGTGCTGTTTAGTGAACATCTGTAACTCTGTTGCCTTTTACCTGTGGGGATCTGACACCTGGTCTAACTCTGAGGTTTCTGTGTCTTCTCATTTCTTGTCTCACTTTCTTGACGCTTTCTTTTCTGTTTATTGATTAAAGGATTGCCATGGGACAAATGTTTATGAATGTATATGATAAAGAAAAAAAAACAGAGTCATTTGAAACTAAGCTTAAAATGCTAAACATCAATTGCTAAATATGAATTCAAGAATCTTGGCTTCTTAGATTTTATTAAAAAGGCAATATTCAGACCTAGAGCAATGAAGTCAGTCCACCATGAACTGAACTGCTGAAACTGTGAACCCAAAATAACTTTTCCTCCTATAAATTGTTCTTGTCAGGTATTTTGTTCACAAAGATGAGAAATTGACTAACACAGCATTGGAGGGGACACTATGACTGATATTTTTTGGCTTATAAACACTGACTCACAGAAAATGATCAGAAAATCAGACTCCAGTCTCAGTGGCACACACCTATAATTCCAATCACTAGGGAAGCTAAGCCAAGAGAGTCACAAGTTCAAAGTCAGCCTCTGAAACTTAGTGAGACCCTCAACAACTTATGAGATCCTACTTCAAAATAAAAAAATAAAAAGGACTAAGGATTTAGCTCAGTGGTAGAGCAGCCTGGGCTCAATCCCCACTACAAAACAAAACAAAACTGATGGTCCTGGTAAATGTTCCCAATCATGATTGTTATCTTAAAACACCGTATGCAATAAACTCTTATAAAAATTCTAATTGTGGCTGTTCTCAGTCTTTCATCATCCACAGTTTTGATTCTTTTCTGCAGAGTTTACAATAAGATTTATGAAAAAGTCTCTAACAAGGACAGACATTTTTGTCATTTTTTGACAAAAATGAACCTTATTTTACCGGCAAATTTGGTTTCCTTTGATTGGCATGACAAAATTGATATGACAAAACATTATGTTTCTTGGTTCAAAACTACTGTACACACTGAATTTTTTTTGTTTTCATCCTTTTGGTTTTGTTCTACATTTCCGTCTGCTTTTGGTTTGTATTTTCTTTTAGTTTTGGTTTTTTTTTAATTTCCTTTTGGATTTGTTTTGTATTTCCTTTTTAAAACTTCGTGACTGTGGCCTCTCCAAAGTCTTCTGAGGTAGAACTACTAACAAAGCGATGTGGCCCGATACCTTGAGATGCTAACCATTATTCCAGAACAGAGAAGATTAAACCTAACAGTGGGTTCCAAGTAAGCTTAGCCTAAGAACCACTCCTTCTAAATCTCTTTGCTGCTCAAATGTAGCTAAAAGTGTTTGACACTGATCCCAATTGTCAATCACTTTCCCTCCAATGTGGGACTTGCCGATCATCAACTGGGTCACATAGATTCCCCACAGTGAGGGACAGTCAGGATGGTTTATTAGTGATGTCTTTAAAGACAAGAGAGGAATATAAAAACAATGAAAGATGTCAGAATCAAGATGGAGTCCCTTGTGTCAACCCCACCAAAAGGTACATAAAGCCAGGAGATGGTGAAGGAAGGGTTTTTATGAAAAAGTGTCTGGTAATAACTATCACAGAAGACTCTGAAGGATCATAAACATGTGCTTAGTCAATCTGAGGCAGATCTAAAAGACTTGCTATTAAAAAAATTCAGATCTTCAGAGCAGTTTTATGGAACAAGGAAAACAAAGATCAAGATATGTGATAGTAACCCAGAAAAAGGAAGAAATAATAATAATAATAATAATAATAATAATAATAGCCCTTCTACAACATACCTCCATAGAAGAGGTGGTGCTTTGTAGCTCTGACAAGGGCCCTCTGCTTAGGTAAAGATTAAAAAAAAAAAAAAAGCGATTTTCATTGACCCTAAATATGTTTCTTCCAGTGGCCCATCTCATGGAGCCATTAAAAAGAGAAAGGAGCGCCTGCATGATTTGGCTGGTTGGATACCTTCGGCTTTGACTTCCTTTTATATTCTTTTTTTGGGGTGTATGATAGTACATTTTCTTTCGGCTGAAATATCTACCTGCTTTGTAAGGTAGTACTTAATCTATTTTAATTGTCAAGAAATCATAGGGGATGGGGTTATAGCTCAGTGGGAAAGCGCTTGCCTTGTATGTGTGAGGCACTGGGATTCGATCCTCAGCATCATGTAAAAATAAATAAACAAAAAGTAATTGTGTTCATCTATAACTAAAAATATTAAAAAAAAAAAACAAGGGCTGGGGTTGTGGCTCAGCAGTAGAGCGCTCACCTAGCACGTGCGAGGCCCTGGGTTCAATCCTCAGCACCACATAAAAATAAATAAACAAAATAAAGGTATGGTGTCCAACTACAACTAAAAAAATAAAATAAAAAAAAAAAACAATGATAGACATCCTGTTGTTTTTATGCAACTACTGGTGAAATCATAAAACAAAACAAACAAACAAACAAACAAAACCCTAGGCTCTTAAAAAGACAACCTGGCTCCAACCACAGAGTCCAGCTTCCCTGCCCAGAATGATTAGAACACTGTTAAAAAAGCTTTGCCAGATGTCCCCTGATTTCTACTTTTTAGGTCCTATGCCTCTTATTGTGCTCTTTAGGCCATGTGTCCTCAACTATCTGATTTCAGAAGCCAGGGAATCTGTGTCCTTCTTGGGGAAGACAGTTGCTTTTACATTCATACCTCTAGGCAAATAATGAAAACATCAGTCTCAAAAGAAACATTGCCATCTTGGAAAAAAATGAAAACAAAACTGAGGCATGGCGATGGGGTGGTCTGTTATCTCAGATTCTTCAAGACTGGTTTGGAGGGTCCAGGCCCTTACTCAGCCCTTTGCTCTCAATTTTAGTTCTTGTGACACTTCTTATTTTTTTCCCTAGTTTATTTTACCTGCTTATATAAATGTGAATCTTCCAGGCTAAAGCAATTTCAAATCCAGCTAATGTCCATGCAGGGTTTCCAAGCACTATCCCCTGACATCTGTCATTTGTCTGTTAACCCATCTTCTTCTGCATCCTCTTTAAACCAGAGAGTGAGAGATTCTCATTCCTCCAGGAACATGCAGGACAGCACCCAAACCAGAGGGGCCCTGCTCCCATGATCCACTAAGATTAAGGAAGATAAAATCTCTCAGCAGGGAGTGAGACAGCTAAACAAGCCCTTCATCTATGGGGGTTAACAAGTGGGCCAGTCTTCAAGGCTGTGAAGATAATACCCCTGGAGATGGGAGACTGGAAAGTCAGCTTGGCCTTGAGAGAGTATGTGGTCAGCAGAGCTACCAAGAAGGCAGAACAAGAAGAAACAAGGCCATTAAAGTCAAACCTGCTGGGCCAGGGTTGTGGCTCAGAGGTAGACCACTCGCCTGGCGTGCATGAGGCACTGGGTTCGACCCTCAGCATTACATAAAGTAAAAAAAAGACATTGTGTCCACCTATAACTAAAAATAAATATTAAATAAAATAGAGGTAACCATAGATTATACATGTTTTGGACCTTAACACCTGGAATGTCCTAATAATATAATACTAAATATTAAAAAAAAAAAATCAAACCTGCAGCTGGCCATGGCTGTGCATGTAGGTAATTCCAGCTACCCAGGAGACTGGTACCCAGGATTGCAATTTCATTGTCAGCCTGAGCAATTTAGTGAGACCTCATCTAAAAAAACAATCTGATGCCTGGAGCAGTGGTACATGCCTCTAATCCCAGTGGCTCAGGAAGCTGAGACAGGAAGATCAAGAGTTCAAAGCCAGCCTCAGCAAAAGCAAGATGCTAAAAAACTCAGTGAGATCCTGGCTCTAAATAAAGTACAAAATAGGGCTGGCGAGTGGCTCAGTGGTCGAGTGTTCCTGTGATGTGAGGTAGTTCTGTAGTAGAACACCCCTGGTTTAAAAAAAGAAAAAAATCAAACTGAAACAGGACAATAATCTGCCCACTTCTGAAATAATATTAGGACATTCCAGGTGTTAAGGTCCAAAACATGTATAATCTATAGTTACCTTTATTTTATATGTATTGTAAAAATCACACTCTAGTGTGTTGGAGACCAGCTCCAACAGGGGGTTTCAGGAGACAACGGATGGTAAGGAGTCGGCGAAAGGGGGGTGGAGAAACAACACAGACACCAAAGTGAAGGTGCTGAATCCCAATCTTTATTCGTGAAGTTAATCATATATACTTTTCATTTTGGCAGGCTCACAGTACTTTGTGGTTACAAAACAGGAATCATTATTCAAAGAAACAAAATATTATGTAGCTTCAATTAGAATAGAAGACTGTATCTTGGCTTATGCATAAGCAAGCATTTGTACTTTCAGTTCGAGTTTTGCTTTGAGCTGTTTCTGCTTAGTTAACTTTTAATAATAGTTAGAAATGTCCCAAACTATTGGCCTATACCTTGACTATTCTTTTTTGACTTACTGACTGGAACCGGTGCCATGGTTACGGCAAGTGGTTGACTTGTTATTAATTTTAATCAAACAAGAGTAAGAGCACCAAACCATTTTGCAGAGGAACAAGAACAAGTTGCCCAGTACCAAGCACTAATCTGTCTTCTTAACATTAATTCTTCTTCTCTAGATTTTAATTTCTCAAAAACTTCCTTGACAGGAAAACAGGGAGTTTTTCATTAGACATTAACAATTTACGTTCCACAGCTGAATCATTGCATTTAGAGCAAACAGATTTATTCTTTAGAAGTAGTTGCATTAATTGTTTTTTTCCTTCATACTTAATGGTCATATGAGAAGCCGCAACTATACTTAGGATGGACACCTTGCACCATCCACCTCAGTAGGGCCTTGCCATTGCCTGAGTCAGAGGAGGGGCGCAGCACCTAGTGTGGAAATTTCAGATAGTAATGATATAAGTGTTGCATGAAGAAGTATCATGAAAAAGAGCCCAGGCACAACCCAAACTCCACCTCCACATGTGCTGATATCAAGAGACCACCTCCCTGTCTACCCCCTAGCTGCCAGGAAAGCTGTGTATTCTTGTCCTTTGTTTGAGTTGACTTAGGACTTCTGATCCCACATGCTGCCTCCCTTTTGCATATGAATAACTAAGCTTGCTCCAGTGCCAATGTGCTCTCATCTGATTCTTCTGATAGACAGCACAAGAACCCATGGAGTTAATAGTGACATCATTTGGAATTGTCCTCTTTTTCCCAGTTATTTCAGTTTTCCTATATTCAGTTCTAGCAAATAAATCAAGGTCCAAACAGGGTTTATTTCACATGAATGTATTAACTGGATTTTTTTTTTGTCAAATAAATATGGAATTCTCTTTAAATAATCATCTCCTCACTTTCTGAGTGGCCCATCAAGAGCAAATCTTCAAGCATCCAGGGGACATGAGTCTTAAAAGGAAGGGGACAGGCAGAGGGGCTGGCATAAGCTATGATCAGTACTCAGGGTTGGGGTGCCCTGGTTTCCAGCCAACCTGCAGCCCCCAAATAGCATGCTTGGATGGACATGCACTCTGGCCCCAGTTGAGAAGCCCCTTGTAGAGGGAGGAGAGACTAGAGGGAAAACAAATTCCAGAAACACTAGTAAGGAATCAGAAGGGCTTTCTTCCTAGCCAGTGGCCACCACCCAAATCCTGGAGGCTCATAGTAAAGCTCTGAAGTCAGAAGTGGTAACAGATGGCCAGGGACAGGGAAGACAGTGGGCATGACTAGGCCAGACCTGGCTGAATGGAATGGGGTTGACAGTCAGATGGGCAGTGACCTTCCAAGGCCAGGCACGGACCAGTGGAAGGAATGTGAGTCAGACCTGGCAGTGCCTGTTGGCCCACTGGGAAGACATGTGGTGGTCTGAGGGAGCTCAGGAGGCTGATGCAGAATGCCGAGCTGACCAGGGGCTGGACTGCAGTGGAGGAGGTGGCCACAGAGTCCCTCTGTGAGAGGGAGCTACTAGAGTGAAACAGGAACAAGAGGATGACCTGGGGCTCCTGAGCTGAGCCCCAGAGGTGGGGAGAGGGGTTGAGTGGGCTGAGCTAGTGTGGAAGCTGGGTTGCCTGTTCAGAGGCCAAGGATCCTGCCTTCCCAGACCCAGGGAAGAACATGGTCTGTCTCTGGCATCTTTCCTGGTGATTTGATATTACAGGAGTCACCAGTATAGCACCTGATAAAGTTAATGTCTCCAACTTCCCAGGGTGAGTTGAAACTAGGGCAAAAGTCTTGGCAAGCACCCAACTAGGTGGCTGAAAGGATCAAAGTTCTGAAAAGTCAGCCAAGAGAGGGCTTACCAGGGTAATGAGGAAGCTCTTTACCAGTGGCTGCTTTGAAAACCCTGCCTTCCCTGAATCTAATCTCCCTGAGTGTTGGGAGATCTCCCTTCAAGACTAAGAATGAGGCCCTTAAAAGGAGAAGCACGTGACCACTGACCCACTACATTATCTTCTTCCTCTGGAGAAACTGTCTGCCTGAGTTCTGATGCTCTGAACAAACAGAACCGTCAAAAAGTTCAGCGTATTTCCGATACAAGACCACACACAAAATGAAAATTCCTGTAAACCTCAAGCCACTGGGAAAGTCTAAGTGTTTGAGGATATGGAGGAGGAAGGCTCTGCGGGGGACAGAGGACCAAAAGAGCCTCTCTGGAGGTTTCATCACTCCCCAGGACAGCTGTGTTATGTTTTTCTTTTTCTAAACTTTTACTTTGAAATAGTTCTATACTTACAGGCATCTTTCCAAAAAAAAAAAAAAAAAAAAAATTTACTAGGGCTCCTTATGCCCTTCCATCAAACTTTCCTTCATGTTCACATCTTACAGACCACAGCAAAACTATTAAATCAGTTACCATTGAGACAACACTGTGGTCATGATGCTCCTGAAATTAAGTTTGAGGAAAAGTGCTTATTTGTAAATTGTTCTCGAAACTAAAGTGATGTTGAAGCCATTAGGCAGCAAAGCCTGGTATCAGGAACTCCCAGCAGCTACCCTGCTGGTTTGAGAATGTCTGCCTCATGTGGCACCTGCCTATTCCATCTCAAATTCAGCACCAGAGATGGGGTGACCTGCTGGGGACACACAGCCTCATGGAGATGGGTGTGGGTTGCCAAAGTGCCAATTAATCTCTCTACTGCAAGACACCTGCCCCACCAAGAAGCAAGCAGTGAACCAAGCCTCCTGCCGCTGAAACCTTATCCCTGTCTTTGATGTACTCCTCCTTAAATAAGAATTGGGGCCCTAGTTCAGTTGTTCAGTTCAAGCTCCTATCAGGATTGGAAGACCCATTAAGTGCTCCCCTTTTCATATCCCTTTTCTGTATCTGTCTTTATTTTTTACTGATTATTTCAGACTTTTTATATCTCAGGCGACTTGCACCTCTTGAGCAGGAACCTACCCTGTTGGGATGCTGGTCACCCCTGATACATATTCAAAAGGGTGGTATACAGACTTCTAAAAAATGAAAATATGGAGCTCTTCATCCCACTCCAACTCTAGATATGAAATGGGCCCAGACCCAGGGTCATGAGTGAAGTCAGAGCTATGACACCAGAGTGAGTGGGAGTCTGTCCCAGCTCCAGTCTTTCCCCCTTTACTCTCAGTTGGCTTATCAGAAAAGGAGATGGATCCTGCATAGTAACTGAGACTCCCAGAAAAGTAAATGAACTTGAGTTAACAGTGACTGACATCATGTATCTATAACAAGATCTCTCAGAATTACCCCCAAAGGATTCCTTTATCAAAGGACAAAGTGACAGTAATTTAAAGTTGTTAATTGGCTTTATTGTTTAGTCTGTAACTGGGCAAAAAAGATTAAGCATTCCCCTGAATTGAACAGAAGAGGTCTGAAAGAAGAAGAAACAAAAAAACAAGAAGGGACTGTGCATGGGAAAATTAACTTTCCTTAAAAGGTGGAGCCAGGAAGATTGCACAATAGAAGAATGGATTGGCTAACTTCAGGTTACTTGATATAAGGATTAAAAGAATAAGAATTAAAGCAAAGAAACTTTAATGATCATGCCTCTTGGCTCATTTAGGAAACCTGTCATCATACTCTTCTGGTTTCTCTAACTTCAGGCAACAGCTTGGTTTTATTTGGTGCCTGGAATTTTAGCCTAAGTGGCTCCATTTTGATTTTTATTCTTGTCTCTTGGGGCCCAAAGAATGGCCTCTCATGATTTTTATTGAACACATTCATTGAGCTTCCTAGAGCACTCTTTTCAGCCCCGATGCATTTCTAGACATCGTCAGCAGTTTGCCTCACTTGGCAGCAAGTGATGCCCCTATAGTCTTGCTTCAGGAACTTTCAGTAACATTAGCCATGATCTATTGAAGTGGAGCTTCACCCAGTGAGCTAGAGCCAATTCAGACCCAGAAAATACTCGTTATCTTCACGGTGCTCAGTTCGGGGCTGGCCCAGAAAGCCACTGCTTCTGCAGCTCAGACTTTCCACACTGAATGCTTAACTCAAACCAGTGGCTGTTCACCATGAAGCCAGAATTAGACAGGCAGTCAGTGTAGACAGGTAAATTGAGTCAGGTCGGGTCAAGGAGGCCAATTTTGAGTGAGTCTGGGAAGTTGGAGACTGTCCCCTAAGGGATCTTATCAAGAATCAGGCCCTGCTCCAACCTGTTGCCAAGATAACCTGTCCTAGGAATTTCCCCTCCCTACAGGGGGCGCTATAAGGTTATTAACGTGTCCTTGTCTACTCCATCCTGCCCACCTATTTCCCACCTTTTTGCCTTCCCACGGAGCATTCCTGGGCCTAGTCTGGTGGAAAGATAAGGGGGTGGGGGAAGGCAGGAGAACAAAGGAAGAATAGGACATATAAAAAGGGCAGAACACCCTGTTTCTTGGGATACCATGATAAAAGCTATGGCCCCCTTCTCCCTTGCGGGAGAAGTCTATGTTACCCCTTTTTAAATAAACCCTGATTCATATGCTTGCCTCCGCATGCTTCTGTAATGTTCAACCTTCAACATGTGGGGAAGCAGGACTCATCACTGATAACCAGCCTTATCAACCATGGTAAACCTACGGGACCCTCTCAAAGAGGAAACTTCCAGGAGTGTCATATCTGGGTAACCAGGAAATTCTGCTCTAAAGAGGGGAAGGGAGTTTGTCTAGCCACGAGGGTCTCATGCTTTGTTAGGGGCACAGAAACTAATATGTGGTCTAATTCTGGAGACAGCATGTTATAGAACTGGGTATGAGGTACAGCCTTCAAGTTACTGGACAACACTGGCCATTGTGTGGGGCCACCCTGCTCTCACGGGGACAGAGCACTTTCTACAGCTACTGATTCTCTGCAGATCACAACATCCCTGACAGCTGGCCTGACACCACCTACTTCTTCCATGGAGCTCCCAGGACAGAATGCCCCAGAAGAAGGGGCTCTGAATGGCTCATGGCAGGCCACCTCCTCAACTGCTTTTCCCTCCTGTGTCAAAGGGCCACTCTGTGTGTCTCCATAGCAAGCTGGGCATCAGGGAAGGGGAGGCAGGAGCTGCTCTTCTGAAATCTGAGTGTCCATTTCAATTTCTGTGTTGGTGGCTACAGCCGCTCAGGTCAATTCTTTGCAGATGGTATGTGTTTAAAAATCTGTAGCTGCAGTTGCTTCATTAGGTAGAGTGGGGGAAAGGTCACTGAATTAGGAGAACTGGATCCTGATCTAATAATGTTTTCTTGCTGCAACCTGCACTACCAAACCCTAGAACCTGGCAAGGGGTGATGGGGGATTAAGAAAGACACAGAAACATTTATAAGGAGAAAGCTGGGACAAAGTGGAACACCTTCCTCTGATGGAGGATCAGTGACCCAGAGCTAGCACAGCATGTTTATTATGTAGGTTTTATCATCAAAAGGTTATTTGTAGGAAAGTTTCTGCAAAGCAGGCAGGCTTGAAGGTCATAGCACTGATAAACGTAACCAGTGGTGAGTTCTGCTCCCTCAAATGTTGAAGTTTGAACATTAGAGAAGCATATAGGCAAATATATATATGCAAGCATATAAAGCAGGGTTTATTTAAACAGGGGTAACAGACTTCTTTAGGGAGGGAGAAGGGTGCCATAGCTGATATCCTGGTATCCCCAGAAACAAGGTGTTCTGCCCTCTTTATATGTCCTACTGCCCTCTTCCCCTTATCTTTCCCCTTCCTGTGTACTTGACTAGGCCCAGGAATGCTCAGTGGGACAGCCAAAAGGTGGGAAACAGATGGGCTGAAGGGGGAAGGGCAAGATGGTACAACCCAGGACACATTAACAACCTTATAGCTCCCTATAGGGAGGGGCAACTCTTGGGACAGGTTACCTTAATAACAGGTTGGAGCAGGGGCAGGTTCTTGATAAGGGTGGAGGAAGGGCTCTGAAAGAATTAATATTTCAATCCCTCAGAGAACCGTCTCCAACTTGCTGGACTCACTCAAAATTAGCCTCCTGAATCTGATCTGACTGGATTTACCTACCTATACTGACTGCCTGTCTAATTCTGGCTTCAGCACTTGCAAGATATTGTGGTTATCTTGTTATACTCAGAACTCTGTCCCTGGCAGCTGGTGTCTGAACTCAAGGTCAAGACAGTTATTGTTCCATGCCTTAGCATCAAACACTCTGTACCTTTGCATGGAACTACCATAGTTCCAAGGAAATCTCATCCTGCATCTTTGCACAGAATGTTTCAGGGCAAAGTTTAGCCACAGCTCTGAGGCAGTCAAAGACCATGGTCCAAGTCACCATTCTCCATATTTTCCTCCCCGTTTGTAAATGTTTATTCAGCTTGTTGTTGCAGGCCAGCCAGGGGCTGTATGGGTGAGCTGTGAGCATTTTGAATGCCTGAGCGGACTGGACTGATGTTACTGTTCTGTCTGGGCTGTGCACATACATATCCTTTTAGCTCGCTCTGCCTTTGATCCCACACAGCACCTGAGATGGGTGTGACTTGCCAAAAGGTCAATCAATCTACTAACCACAAGACATCAGGAAGCTAGATTAAACCCCCGAAACTTGACCCCTTACTTTTTTTGGATGGAATGTTTCATTGAACCTCCCCTTGTGTGTCCCCTATAAAAATAAAGAATTCAGGAGGCTTTCCATTGGACCCCTAGGGTCGAGCAGAAAAAGTTATTCTGTCTGTGTAATTATTTCATGCCAACCCAAATTCACCTGGAGTGTCCCGGAATGATTTAGTTGTGTGTTGCAGCAGCTTGTATTTAAAAAACACCTTCCATGTACTCTTCTTTCTCCGTCTGCTCAGTGTCCAATTAGGCTAAGCTGTATGGTTAGCTTCAGCCAGAAACTCACTTGCAAGATACACAAGGTCAATAGAAGAGTGAACTCAAGGTACTGAGTGGCCCCCACTTCCATCTCATTATAGGGTGTCTGCCTTCCTACAGGAAGGCAACAGTTCCTGCCAAGCAACCTCTTCTTTGAGCCCACAGTTCTTCACAAAACCTTGTTGGATCTCTTTGTTTCTAACCTTCCCATGCCTTTGCAAACACTGTGAAACTCTATGAAACTCTTTTTTTAAAAAAAATATTTATTTTTTAGTTTTCGGCAGACACATCTTTGCATGTGGTGCTGAGGGTCGAACTCCGGCTGCACACATGCCAGGCGCTACCATTTGAGCCACATCCCCAGCCCCTGAAACTCTTAATGTTACCCAATTTGCCCATGCCATTTGCTTCCTGCCAGAACTACAAGCCATACAACCCCAAACTGAACACTACCAACAATTAGATATGTGAGTTGAGAAGCAATACTCTTTCTCTGGGAATTGATACTGCAAACATATCACTGCTGTTTTAAATAGTATCTCATCTAATAGTCCCAACAAGCCTTTCAGATAAGCACAATGTATTCAGAGACTTCATGATGAAACTTTGCTGAAGACTCCTCAGATGTTAAGGAGCAGGGTCAGACAGGACCATATGCAATTGGACTCCATAAGCATCAACCTGCTCTGGAAAGAGCTCCAGGTACCAGGAGCTCTAGAAAAAGGCTTGGTAAGGAATTAAGAGACAAGGAGGGCTGGGGCTGTGTGTCTCACAGATCACCTGATACACGATTGCCCGGGATGCCTTTGCAAAAATTCAGATTCGTGCAATCTTTCAGCTTCAGCAGTCGTATTAGTAAGTCTCTTTCCACACTCACCACATGGATCTCCTGATTGACTTTGCTCTTAGCAGGCATTCTTCCTTTCATTCAGAAAGCTTTCAATTTGCACAAAGAAGCCTCACACAGCGACTTGGAGGGTGTCCCAAAGGCGAGCCAATGGGAGTAGTGCGACTGGTCCCGCCTGCGTAGGCTTCCCCGGATGGAGTAAAGAACCCTGCCCCACACCCCCAGGCGGTTCTGAGACCATTCTCTCATTTTCTCGCTGGATCCTGATGGCTGCGACTCTGATCCTGGAGCCCGCGGGCGGCTGCCGCTGGGACGAGCCGGTGCACATCACCGTGCAAGGCCTGGCCCCCGAACAGCCGGTCACGCTGCGCGCGTCCCTGCGCGACGAGAAGGGCGCGCTCTTCCAAGCCCACGCGCGCTACCGCGCGGACGCGGGGGGCGAGCTGGACCTGGCGCGCGCGCCCGCGCTGGGCGGCAGCTTCGCGGGCCTGGAGCCCATGGGGCTGATCTGGGCCATGGAGCCTGATAAGCCGTTTTGGCGCATGGTGAAGCGGGACGTGCAGACGCCCTTCGTGGTGGAGCTGGAGGTGCTGGACGGCCACGAGCCCGACGCCGGGCAGCAGCTGGCCCGCGCGCTGCACGAGCGCCACTTCATGCCGCCCGGGGTGCGGCGGGTGCCGGTGCGGGAGGGCAGGGTGCGGGCCACGCTCTTCCTACCTCCAGGTGAGCCTCCACTTGGCCTTTATTGTTTCGGTCTAGCACTGTCTCTTGTCTCCGTGTTATTTCGCCTAAGAAAGAGATAAATCCCAACATCCCAGAGGTCCGTGTTAAGAAGATAGCAATGGAATAAAAAGCTGCCTGGAGAGGTGGTCCTGATGATCCAAATCTGAGATTCTTCAAATCCAGGCTCAGCTATAAAGACATCATACGGAAAGGGCAAAGACACTTCTAATAATTTTTAAAAGCCATTGTAGGTAGTTTCAATTTTTCGGTGTTCTTTTAAAAGTTTCTCAGTTTTACAACTTTTCTTCCCATTCCCACACTATGTTAAGATTTATGTAAATTAGCAGTTGCAATAGGAGGAAGTTCACTTCTTGGAGATTATTGGGTGTTTATATACATAAAGTTATTGGTCAGTGAAAAAAAATGAAAGATTGCATAGCCTCATTAATAATGAAGGAGATGCAAAAATAAAAATACAGAATGCATCTCATAACCTCAAGAGTGGCAAAGATTTAGAAGTCTAACATGATCAATTGTTGCCAAGTACCTGGAGGAGAGAAACTCACTTTCCCAGCAGAAGCAGTCACAGTGTTCAGCTACTCTGGTCACAGTGTTCAGCTACTGCAGTTACCTAGTTGAATATGTCTTTCTACTTGTTCTGGTACATGTGCACCCAGAGGCATGTTGTTTGCTAACAGCTTGAATATCCACCAACAGTGGAAGTGATGGATAGATGGAGCTGTGTTTCAGCAAAGTGAATGAACCACAGCTGCAATAATCAACATGGATGAGTGTTCCCCACAGGTTAGGTGAAACAGTCAAATCCCAGGAGAACACGTTCAGTATATTTGCACTGAGATAAAATTCAAAAGACAGGCAAAAGGAGCAAAATGTTGTTTAAGGTACATATGTACATATATAAGTGGTGATATTATCAAGAAAACTGGCAGGCGATGGTGGTCCAGGAGTATGGGATGTTCTAGGCCAGCCTCAGCAATTTAGAGAGATCCTGTCCAAAAAAAAAAAAAAGGCTGGAATATACCTCAGTGATGGATCTCCCCCTGGGTTCAATCCTCATTGTGTGTGTGTGTGTGTGTGTATGTGTGTGTATAAATGCATACTTGAACACACATATGTACATATCAAGAAAACTGAGAGAAGGGGAGGTGGGGAAGGGACAGAAAGATTCAGGGAATAACAATGTATGAGTACTGAACTATTTTCTAAACAGAATGGTGCCTAGCAAGTGTTTGTTATGTTTTTCTGTAAACTGTATATATGAAAGAGATTTTTCTTACTATATAAATGGCGAAAGTATCTTATATGTATAATCATGCAGAATGAAGCTTTTTATTTTTTATTATGGGGTTGAGGATTGAACCCAAGGCCTTACACCTCCTAGTCAAGTGCTCCACCTATATACTCCCAGCCCCAGTAAGTAGCATTTTGAGTCTGTGCCCATTGGCTAATCAGATTGCCTTTGAGACTTACTGACCTGTTCTGTGTGTTGCAAAACATGGATATAGAGCAGTTTATATTCATTCATCAGTCAAAACACATTTGTTTGCAGTTTGTGGCGATTATACAAGGCTGCTACAAACACTTACACACAAGTTTTTGTGTGAAGATAGTTTTTATTTCTCTTGGGTAAAGACGTAGGAGTAGGATTTTGGGATCATATGGGAAGAATACATCGGCCTTCAGAGGAAACTGCCAACTGATTTCTTCACAGACTGCACTATTTTGCATCACAATCAGCATTGTATGACAGACATTGTATGACAGACAGCTGTGCATTCTCTAGCAGTTGGCATTGTCCAATTTTGAGGATTAGGAAAGGCCATATGTTTGTTGCTCTTATTGTTCATTTGTGTGTGTATGTGTGTGTGTATTTTTTTTCAATGCTGTTACACCCAGGGCATCACTCATGCTAGCCAGTTGCTGTATCACGGGGCCATAACGTGTTTTTGATCTCAAAAGAAATACAAGGTCTTTGTGAAAATCCTTGGGGCTTTTTTGATACAGAGGGGAACGTGGATTTAGCCTAGGCCACTCTCTGGATGTTTGGATACCAGAGGTCTTTAAGCATTTTTGATAGTGGAAAAGTTGTTCATCTCCCAGTAGGTAATATATGGCTTTTGATGGCACTGCAAAGACTTAAAAGGATGAGGAGATAATCCTTGCTTATTTTATAACTCCCTTTTCTGTTCTGTTTTGTTTCTCCCCAAGAACCTGGGCCCTATCCTGGGATTGTGGACCTGTTTGGACTTGGAGGTGGCCTTCTGGAGTACCGAGCTAGTCTGCTGGCTGGCAAGGGTTTTGCTGTGATGGCTCTGGCTTATTATGGCTATGATGACCTTCCCCGGAACCTAGAGACTGTGCACCTGGAGTACTTTGAGGAAGCTGTGAACTACCTGCTCCATCACCCTGAGGTTAGATCTCTTCTTAGTTTTGTGGGCTGCTCCCCACCCCATGCGTGCTTTTGGTTTCCCAGAAGTCAGCCCATTCTTGGGGGCCTCTCCTAACCCAGCAGCCACTGCCTTGCATAGACACTTCTCAGGGATACTTCTGTACAGTTCTACAGTATCACATTTCCTGTTAGTAAAGAGGTTACTAGTTGGTATTCTGGAATTCTGAATTCCAGGTTGTTTTAGTATTTCATAGGGTACCTTTGAGAATCTTGAGATTGTCAGGAAGTAAATGGTAAGAAGAAGCCATGACCTTCCCCAGGAGACGCCTGCTTGTAAGTCTTTGTACTCAGCCACCTTCTCTCCCCCATACCCCTGTGAGAGCACAGGGATAACCTTAAAGGGGGAAATTGAGAGCCAACACCTGGGTTCCTGGAATAGTTTATGGTTTTTAGACTCAATGTAGCCAAGAATGAGGAGGCAGTCCTTGCTAATTTTATAATTCAATCAGGGCACAATATGGATGGAAGCACTGGAGCTCTTGGAAAAGGTGATATGGCTGGGCGTGGTGACACACACTTGTAATCCCAGTGGCTCAGGAGGCTGAGGCAGGAGGATCACAAGTTCAAAGCCAGCCTCAGCAACTTAGCAAGGCTCTAAGTAACTTAGTGAGATCCTGTCTCAAAAGAAAAAAAAAAATTTAAAAGGCTGGGCATGTGGTATGTAGATCATTGATTAATCATCCCTGGGTTCAATATCTAGTACCCCTGAGAGAGAGAGAGAGAGAGAGAGAGAGAGAGAATAAAAGAAAGGTAATATGACTAGGCACCATGATACACACCTATAATATAAGCAATTCTGGATGCTGAGGCAGGAGATTGCAAGTTCAAGGTCAGCCTGGGAAATTTATTGAAACCCTGTCTCAAAATAAAAAATAATGGGCTGGGGATATGACTTAATGGTAGAACATCGCTGGGTTCAATCCCCAGTTCCACACAGACACACACACCCTCACACCAAACATGTAATTTCTAAAGCAGTCAGAAAGTATATATTTTACACACACACACACACACACACACACACACACACATATACATATATATGTGTAGTTGTAGATGGACACAATACCTTTATTTTATTATTTTATTTTTTTATATGGTCCTGGGGATCGAACCAAGTGCCTCACACTTGCTGGGCCAGTGCTCTACTGCTGAGCCACAACCCAGCCCCAGAATGCATATATTTTAAACATCAGAAAACATACTTTCTCATGTTCAATGTCAAGGGGTGACCCTCCTCGAAGGGCAAGGAAGTTCCTTTTCTGAGGACTTGTTTCCTCATTCAGGAGAAGGGCCTTACGCCGGCCAGGCTACTCCTGCCTCACTATGTGTGACTGCACAGGACTCCCTGCATCCCAGAGCACGGGCTCTCTTCCCTCTGCTTGTGCCATGCCATCTGCTTGGAATTCTCTCTTCAACTCCTTTTCCTGTCAAAGAATCAGTTGATTAAAAAGGTTATACAGGATAGGCTGAGGTTGTGGCTCAGCGGGAGCGCTCACCTAGCACGTGTGAGGCCCTGGGTTCGATCCTCAGCACCACATAAGAATAAATAAAATAAAGGTATTATTGTGTTCAACTACAACTAAAAAATAAATATATTTTTAAATTTTTTTAAAAATATATTTTTAGTTGTAGTTGGACACAATACTTTTATTTTATTTATTTATTTTTATGTGGTGCTGAGGATCGAACCCAGCGCCTCGCACGTGCTAAGCAAGCACTCTACTACTGAGCCGCAGCCCCAGTCCCCTAAAAAATAAGTATTAAAAAAAATAAGTTATAGGAGCCAGATGTGGTGGTACATACCACTAATCCCAGCTACTCAGAGGGCAGAGGCAAAGAGATCTCAAGTTTGTAGGCCAGCCTCAGCAGCTTAGTGAGGCCCTAAGCAACTTTAAGAGACCCTGTGTCAAAACAAGAAAGGGTTGTGGATGTAGCTCAGTGGTAAAGTGCCTCTGGGATGAACCTTAGTATCAAAATAATAATTATTATTATAATAACAAAAAACAAAATGATACATGGTGTAGTGGAAACAGTTACAATATCAAAATAATAACAACAACAATAATAATTATTATAATAACAAACAAAATAATATATGTATAGTGGAAACAGTTACAATCTGGAGAATAGATAGAGCTAGATTCAGGCTCAGGTCCAGCCAATTTCCCGTGTGGGCACTGTTTATTCTGTTATACTGTTGGTAAATTCACTCTTCTTATTCTTCTGTCCCATTTTCAGGTAAAGGGTCCAGGGATTGGGCTTCTTGGGAATTCCAAAGGGGGAGAACTTGGCCTTGCCATATCCTCTTTCCTGAAGGGCATCACGGCTGCAGTCATAATCAATGGCTCAGTGGCCGTTGTTGGGGCAAGCATACACTACAAGGACGAGACACTGCCCCCTGTGGGTATCATGAGAGATCGAATCAAGGTGACCAAAGATGGCATCAAGGACGTTGTGGAAGCCCTGAAAAGTCCCTTGGAAGACCAGAAGAGCTTTATTCCCGTGGAGAGGTCTGACACCACCTTCCTGTTCCTTGTAGGTCAGGATGACCACAACTGGAAGAGCGAGTTCTATGCTAATGAGGCCTCTAAACGCTTGCAGGCCCATGGGAAGGAGAAGCCCCAGATCATCTGTTACCCAGAAGCAGGGCACTACATTGAGCCCCCTTACTGGCCCCTGTGCAGGGCTGCCCTGCATATCTTGGTGGGTGGTCCTATTGTTTATGGAGGGGAACCCAGGGCTCATGCCATGGCCCAGCTGGATGTGTGGGAACAACTCCAGACTTTCTTTCACAAACACCTGGGTGGTAAGAGTTAAGGAGGGCTCTTCCAAAAATTTAACCCATTATCTGAAGGTTTGGAAGATAAGACTTAAGTATATTCTAAGAACACCAGTTAAGATTAGTTCATCTGATTAGAGGAAATAACTCCTCTAAGTTGCATACTGTTCTCTTTAAATATTACTATTCAAAATAGTGTCTATCCAAGGGCTGGGGTTGTAGCTCAATGGTAGAGCACTTGCCTAGCATGTACAAGGCCCTGGGTTTAATCCTCAATACCTCAAAAAAAAAAAAAAAAGTGCCTATCCAAAAAATGATATCAGGAATTAAAAAGGGAGCCTTAAGTATATACACATTTATTAAATTAAAAATTGGACCATTACAGGGGCTGGGACT
Source organism: Ictidomys tridecemlineatus (assembly GCF_052094955.1). Classification (NCBI taxonomy): domain Eukaryota; kingdom Metazoa; phylum Chordata; class Mammalia; order Rodentia; family Sciuridae; genus Ictidomys; species Ictidomys tridecemlineatus. The sequence continues at coordinate 96,278,296 of NC_135481.1, forward strand.
CAATGGTAGAGTGCTTGCCTAACATGTGTGAGGCACTGGGTTCAGTTCTCAGCACCACATATAAATAAATGAATTAAATAAAGGTCCATCAACAACTAAAATAATATTTAAAAAAAGAAAAAATTGGACTTATAGACAAAGCAATTGTTTCCTTCATTTCTTAAGATACTGCCCACACAGCAACAATAAAGGGGCCATAGGAGATTAAGAAAAACACAAACATTTTTAAGCAAGGCTGGGGCCAGGTGGGACACTGCCCTCTGATGGAGGAATAGTAGCACAGAACTAGCTCATCATGTTTATTATATAGGGTCTCATTATCAGGAAGTTTAACTACAGAAGCTTTGTAAATGGTTCAAGGCTTGTGAGTTATGAAGAGGCTTCTTTGTGTAGTAAAAAGTTACAGAGCTAGAAACATTTTTGTGGTTATCCTGCTGTTACAGTGTTAGGAACTTCCTGCTGCTATCCTGCTGTATCCAGAAAACCCACTATACTAGAACATGTGATAACTATTGATGTTAGAGCTGAGTATCAAGGTTGTTCACATCCTCACCTTTTGGCAGGGACTATTTCCCAGGCTTGGCTTTTGCCTACACTGCAGGGTCAGCCAATAACCAGGGCTCATTCACTCTCCACATCTCTCCCTTTTTAATTTTTTAACTGCAACTCATGCATGTCTGCTCAGAGGTGTTTGAACTGGGATTGGATGAGCTTGCCTGGGACAAAACAACAGAATTAAGAGTAAGAAAACAAACCCTATGAGATACCATGCAGTATGTTTTAGCATATTTTAAGAATTGAAAGCATTTACATCATTGAATACCTTTTTTTGCAAAACTGGAAGTGATAAAATGGGAATTCTACGTTCCTGTGTAGCTTAGAGGTAATGGTGCTGTTACAAGAGATCTAAACTAACACTGTTATGAGTCCAAATTCCTAACAGATGCATCTTTATCTTTTTTTAATCCCATTGGAAGCTATTATATAGAATAGGTAATAAGTGACATGATATTGTAATGGTTGTCTGACATTAAGACTTTGTATCTGATCACCCAAGGCCATTACAATAACCTCTAGTGTATTTAACTTAGCTTTGAGTTTATTATCATAGCCTCTTCTGATTCTGGTCTCATTTCCCTGTCTGATTAAGGGAACCCTTACTGCTATAAGGGGAAACAGGCGATGGCTGCTTTGGCTGCTTCAGGCTGAGAGGGAGTGATGTGGAGCAAGCAGTTTGGGTTTGTCTTTTAGGAAAGTTTTGGGTCAGTCCATTGGTCCATGGTAAAAGTCGGGTTTGGAAAGAACTGGTTATATAGTCATTTTTGAGGTTGGTGTTTCCATGAGAGCAACAAGAAGACATGAGTACTGGAATGAAAGAGTCCTTTAATTAGGTTAAAAAATTATTCTCATTGACCCTAAATATGTTTTCTTCCAGTGGTCCTTGCTCATGGAGTCATTAAAAAAGAGAAAGGAGCCACTGCATGATTTCTGGGGCTTTGACTTCTTTTTATGTTGTTTTACGGTTTATAATGGTACTTTTAATTTAGACTGAAATATGTAGCCACTTTTTAAGGTAATAAATCTATTTTGATTGTCAAGAAACAATGATAGACATTGTGTTGTTTTTATGCTAACACCAGCGAAATCATAAAAGAAAACAAACAAACAACAACAACAAAAAAAACCCCCAAGGCTTAAAAAAAACAACCTGGCTCCAACCATAGAGTCCAGCTATCCCTGCCCAGAATGATTACAATACTGTTAAAAGGGCTTTGCCAGAGGTCACCTGGTTTCTACGTTTTAGCTCCCATGTGACTTATTTTGCTTTTTTAGGCCATGATCCTCAACTATCTGATTTCAGAAGCCAGGGGAACCTATGCCCTTCTTGGGGAAGACAGTTGCTTCTACATTAATACCTCTAGGTAAATAATGAAAATATCAAAGTCTTAAAAGACACATTGCCATCTTGGAAAAAATGAAAGCAAAACTGAGGCATGGCCATGGGGTGGTCTGTTATCTCAGATTTTTCTTTTTCTTAAAGAATCTTTTTATATATATATATTTATTTTTTTAGTTTTTGGCCCACGCAACATCTATTTGTATGTGGTACTGAGAATCGAACCTGGGCCACACGCATGCCAGGCGAGCGCTACCACTTGAGCCACATCCCCAGCCCTCAGATTTTTCAAGATTAGTTTGGAGGGTTCAGGCCCTTACTCAGCCCTTTGCTCTCAATTTTAGTTCTTGTGACACTTCTTATTTTTTTCCCTAGTTTATTTTACCTGCTTATATAAATGTGAATCTTCCAGGCTAAAGCAATTTCAAATCCAGCTAATGTCCATGCAGGGTTTCCAAGCACTATCCCCTGACAACTATCATTTGTCTGTTAACCCATCTTCTTCTGCATCCTCTTTAAACCAGAGAGTGAGAGATTCTCATTCCTCCAGGAACATGCAGGACAGCACCCAAACCAGAGGGGCCCTGCTCCCATGATCCACTAAGATTAAGGAAGATAAAATCTCTCAGCAGGGAGTGAGACAGCTAAACAAGCCCTTCATCTATGGGGGTTAACAAGTGGGCCAGTCTTCAAGGCTGTGAAGATAATACCCCTGGAGATGGGAGATTGGAAAGTCAGCTTGGCCTTGAGAGGGTATGTGGTCAGCAGAGCTACCAAGAAGGCAGCACAGGAGAAACAAGGTAAACCTGCTGCTCAGCACGGCTGTGCATGTAGGTAATTCCAGCTACTCAGGAGCCTGAGGTAGAAGGATTGAAAGTTCCTTGCCAACTTGAGTAATTTAGTGAGAACCTGTCTCAAAAAACAAACTGGGGATGTATTTCAGTGGTAGAGTACCCCCGGGTTAAAAACAAACAACAACAACAAAAAACTAAGACAAGATAATCATCTGACCTAACAATATTAGGACATTCCAGGTGTTACGTTCCAAGACATGCATAATCTAAAGTTACCTTTACTTTATTTGCATTGTACAAATCACACTCCAGTGTGGAAATTTCAGATAGTAATGATATAAGTATTGCATGAAGAAGTATCATGAAAAAGAGCCCAGGCACAACCCAAACCCCACCTCCACATGTGCTGATATCAAGAGACCACCTCCCTGTCTACCCCCTAGCTGCCATGAAAGCTGTGTATTCTTGTCCTTTGATTGAGTCAGCCTGGGACTTCCCTTTTGCATACTAAGCTTGCTCCAGTGCCAATGCTTTCATCTGATTCTTCTGATAGACAGCACAAGAACCCATGGAGTTAATAGTAACATCATTTGGAATTATCCCTTTTTTTTTCAATTATTTCAGTTTTACTATATTCAGTTCTAGCAAATAAATCAAGGTCCAAACAGGGTTTATTTCACATGAATGTATTAACTGGATTTTTTTTTGTCAAATAAATATGGAATTCTCTTTAAATAATCATCTCCTCACTTTCTGAGTGGCCCATCAAGAGCAAATCTTCAAGCATCCAGGGGACATGAGACTTAAAAGGAAGGGGACAGGCAGAGGGGCTGGCATAAGCTATGATCAGTACTCAGGGTTGGGGTGCCCTGGTTTCCAGCCAACCTGCAGCCCCCAAATAGCATGCTTGGATGGACATGCACTCTGGCCCCAGTTGAGAAGCCCCTTGTAGAGGGAGGAGAGACTAGAGGGAAAACAAATTCCAGAAACACTAGTAAGGAATCAGAAGGGCTTTCTTCCTAGCCAGTGGCCACCACCCAAATCCTGGAGGCTCATAGTAAAGCTCTGAAGTCAGAAGTGGTAACAGATGGCCAGGGACAGGGAAGACAGTGGGCATGACTAGGCCAGACCTGGCTGAATGGAATGGGGTTGACAGTCAGATGGGCAGTGACCTTCCAAGGCCAGGCACGGACCAGTGGAAGGAATGTGAGTCAGACCTGGCAGTGCCTGTTGGCCCACTGGGAAGACATGTGGTGGTCTGAGGGAGCTCAGGAGGCTGATGCAGAATGCCGAGCTGACCAGGGGCTGGACTGCAGTGGAGGAGGTGGCCACAGAGTCCCTCTGTGAGAGGGAGCTACTAGAGTGAAACAGGAACAAGAGGATGACCTGGGGCTCCTGAGCTGAGCCCCAGAGGTGGGGAGAGGGGTTGAGTGGGCTGAGCTAGTGTGGAAGCTGGGTTGCCTGTTCAGAGGCCAAGGATCCTGCCTTCCCAGACCCAGGGAAGAACATGGTCTGTCTCTGGCATCTTTCCTGGTGATTTGATATTACAGGAGTCACCAGTAAAGCACCTGATAAAGTTAATGTCTCCAACTTCCCAGTGTGAGTTGAAACTAGGGCAAAAGTCTTGGCAAGCACCCAACTAGGTGGCTGAAAGGATCAAAGTTCTGAAAAGTCAGCCAAGAGAGGGCTTACCAGGGTAATGAGGAAGCTCTTTACCAGTGGCTGCTTTGAAAACCCTGCCTTCCCTGAATCTAATCTCCCTGAGTGTTGAGAGCTCTCCCTTCAAGACTAAGAATGAGGCCTTTGAAAGGAGAGGCATGTGGGGGCTGGGGTTGTGGCTCAGCTATAGAATGCTGGCCTAGTACATGGGAGGCCCTGGGTTTGATATTCAGCACCATATACAAATAAATAAGTAAAGGTATTGTGTCCAATTACAACCAAAAAATAAATATTTAAAAAAAAAAGAAAAAAAAAAAGAAAGGAGAAGCACGTGACCACTGACCCACTACATTATCTTCTTCCTCTGGAGAAACTGTCTGCCTGAGTTCTGATGCTCTGAACAAAAAGCACAGTCAAAAAGTTCAAGGTATTTCAGATACAAGACCATACAAAATGAAAATTCCTGTAAACCTCAAGCCACTGGGAAAGTCTAGTGTTTGAGAATATGGAAGAGAAAGTCTTTAACCAGTGAGCTAGAGCCAATCCAGACCCAACTGAATGGTGAACAGCCAACTCTAACCAGTGGCTGTTCACCACGGAAAAGCTGTAGGACCCTCTCAGAAACCTTCCAGGAGTGTCATATCTGGTTAACCAGGAAATTCTGCTCTAAATAGGGGAAGAGAGTTTGTCTAAATAGAGGAAGAAGGTCTCACATTTTGTTAGGGACACAGAAACTAATACATGGTCTAATTCTGGAGTTACTATGTCACAGATCCAGGTATGAGGCTCAGGCTTCAAGTCACTGGACAACACTGGCCATTGTGTGGGGCCACCCTGCTCTCACGGGGACAGAGCACTTTCTACAGCTACTGATTCTCTGCAGATCACAGCACCCCTGACAGCTGGCCTGACACCACCTACTTCTTCCATGGAGCTCCCAGGACAGAACACCCCAGAGGAAGGGGCTGTGGATGGCCCATGCAGGGCAGGCCACCTCCTCAGCTGCTTTTCCCTCCTGTGTCAAAGGGCCACTCTGTGTGTCTCCATAGCAAGCTGGGCATCAGGGAAGGGGAGGCAAGAGCTGCTCTTCTGAAATCTGAGTGTCCATTTCAATTTCTGTGTTGGTGGCTACAGCCGCTCAGGTCAATTCTTTGCAGATGGTATGTGTTTAAAAATCTGTAGCTGCAGTTGCTTCATTAGGTAGAGTGGGGGAAAGGTCACTGAATTAGGAGAACTGGCTCCTTATCTGATGATGTTTTTTTTTTTTTTACCATAGTTTTGCACAGCAGAACCCTATAAAACAGTGAGAGGTGATGGGGGATTAAGAAGACACAGCAGATATTTATAAAGAGAAAGCTGTCAGAGGTGGGACACCTTCCTCTGATGGAGGATCAGTGACCCAGAGCTAGCACAGCATGTTTATTATGTAGGTTTTATCATCAAAAGGTTATTTGTAGGAAAGTTTCTGCAAAGTAGGCAGGCTTGAAGGTCACAGCACTTGGAAGGTATTGTGCAAATTCAACAGCTCTCTGAATGAAAGGAAGAATGTCTGCTAAGAGCAATGTCTAATCAGGTGATCCGTGTGGTGAGTTTCAAAAGAGAAATACAAAGACCACTGAAGCTGAAAGATTAAGAAAGGTACAGTTGCAGGGAGTTGTACCATTGTTTAAAGAGTTCAGGCTCTTTACCCATCCCAGTCCTAACAAACCTCTACAACTTTTTCATATTTCTCTCCCATTTTTCTCTTTCCTAACAGTCATGTTAAAGGGCGATGAGACCTGCAAAGTGACTGTTCATCATGTAGCACTTCTGTGGCTCTCTGAGCCTGGGGAAGGTCCCAGCCAAGACTAGCCTGGCTGAATTCCCAGACTCTATCCTTGTGAGTGTGCCCCCCCCCATATTCATTTTCTCTCTCTCTCTCTCTCTCTCTCTCTCTCTCTCTCTCTCTCTCTCTCTCTCTCCACCTTAGAGAAGGAGACCCTTCATACTCTCCAAGTCCACTTTGGTAAATGATGGCTGGTATGTGACCCAAAAAGACCCCACTCTTGGGCTAGGTTTTTGCTGCTCACTGCTACATGGACGGAGCAAGGACCTGTATTGGGTGCTCTCTTGGTGTTGGAGGCATCCTCCTTCTAATCCTATTCTCTCCAATTCCTCCCTTCTCTTACACACTTAGACCTCCAGATCAGAGGCTGCATTTTGCCATTTTCTTCCTGCATGCAACGCCAGCCTTCTCATTCTTCGGAGAGATAAGATCTCTTTCTAGTCTCTTGAAGAGATACCTTGTCTGAGACCCTCACTCATCTGGACCCCAGTGGTTCCTCCCCACTGAGACTGTAGAAGGGGATGTTCTTTCATTCTCTGTTGGAACTGCTGACTGGTGATGTGAGGTATCACCAGATGCTTTGATCTCATCCACCATGCTGATCAAACCTCTCTGACATGAGGGCTACTCCTCCATAGGTTGTCTCATAAATAATTTTAAGTACCTTAAAACTAGATGCCTCTGTAGGCTTAAAACTCTTATTGGGCTACAATCTAAATTAGACAACTTGTCCATGGCCCCAATTTGGAATTTGGGACCTTGATCCAAAAATTCTCCAGGATTTAGACAATTTCCTCCAATGAAATGGCAAATAGTCTGAGGTTCCTTACAGCCAAGCTTTCTTTTACCTTCACTCAAAGCCCTCATTATGCCAGCCCTGCTCTGCCTTGCAACTAATCCTGCTGACTCACAACTCTCTTCCTCATTCACTGCCCCAGAAATAGCTGATAAAGCCCTCCTTACAGGTCCCAGGGTCTCTTTCCCCACTCATCCAACACCCTACTCAAACACCACACTATAATCCTCCTTAATTCCCTGGCCTCCTGGGGGTACCAGGTACAAGCCCTAGGAATCCCTAAAAGTCAGGGAATATCCGCTGCTTCATTGCTTTCCTATGCAAACAACTAGACTCCGTCTATCCTGGCTGGCCCCAATACCTCAAAATTTTAGCTAAGCAGCCCTCCTCATCTCTGAAGCCAACAAATTTACCTTCTGTCAACCCATCGCTGTTCTTACCACACACTCCCTCTCAGATCTCCTCAGTTGTTGAGAGCTATGTATGGGTTTGTTTGAGCCATTAGGATAGGGAAGCTGCTTTTCTGGGAACTCCTGAGTGAAATTCCCCAGTTGAAGAAAGCCCAGATGATGCTGGTACCCTGCCTCAGCTCACAGTCTCAGGATCAAACCCAGCTGCCCGGAGATGGGTGTAACCTGCGAAGCACCCAACAACCTATTTACTGAAAGACCTCTGCCACGCTGAAACCTTATCCCTGCCAAGCTGAAAGCTTTGATATTCTTTCTCTTAAATAAAGGATTGGGGCCTTTTTCAGTGGTTCAGTTCCAGTTCCTATTAGGGCTGGAAGACCCATCAGGCTCTCCTCTTTTCAATATAAATTCTGGCTTTCTTTATTTCTTACTGATTACTTCATACCTTTTATTTTCCTAAGTGGCTCACACCTCTGAGCAGGAATCTGCCCTATGAGGGTGCTGGTTACCCCAGGATTCAGTCATCGCTCATGCCTCTCCCTTCCCCAAGCCAGAATCTAATTACTGCATGCACATCTCCCTGGACTACCTTCCCGCAAGAATCCTCATTAAACCTGCAAAGAGAAAAACCCTCTTCTCCCAGCAAAAAAAAACCTCTTCTGCCCCTGTGTTTTCTCACTCCTCCTGACCCCTTGACTTCTTAGTGAACCCTTTTTACATATAAAAGACCAACCACTTCCTGACTCCCCAGACCAGTTCATAGATGGAAGCTCCCCAAAATAGCTCCTTTACCTTCAGGCTATGCTATAATTTGAGGTAAAACTATTGTGAGTTCTTTCTTCATCCTAACCCAAATAATTGAAGCCTCCCCTCCATCCTCAGGCACAACTTCCCAACAGGCTACTAGTGGTCCTCATTTGAGCCTTATCACTAGCTAGGGACAAATCAATCAAAGTTTTTACTAATTCCAAATATACCTATAACATTATTCACTCTAACATCTTAATTTGGAGAGAGCAAAATTTCTTCAGAGAGGAACAACCATCCTTAACACTGACCAAACAAGTTGCTCTCTCTGGCCATCACTCTCAACCATTACAAACTTCTAATTCAGTCTTAAACTCTATTTCTACAAAGCTCCAATTTACCCCTGATGAAACCAAAGCTCTGTTATCCTACTTTCACAATCTGTTCCATCCAATCTTTGCTCCCTTCAACTACTCCTAAAGAATCCCCCAAACCTCTCCTTTTCAGATTTACCACACCTCCAACAAATTTCTCAAACCTGTACCACCTGTCTCAGGCTAATCCCAACTCTAATATGAGACCACCCCCATTTCCACACCCCAAACTAGGGGAGCCCTTCCTGCCATTGGTTGGAAACTTGATTTCCCCCAAATGCCCTCTATAGGAAAAATCTAAATATCTCCTAGTCTTATCTTTAAAATCAGACTACCTTCTCTAAACTCTCACAAGACATGTTTTCTTCTGTACTCCCCTCATCTGGCAGGAAAAAAACCAAAAAAGTCTGTGTCCTTTTATTAGAGTAAAACTACCCCTCATCTATCTAGTTCAGGGATCCAAATTACTTATTTTCTCTAGTGGAGATATCACCCAGAGCACTAACAGGCTCACAACAGCAGCTTCCCTTACTTCTTAGCTTCTGCCAGATCTCTGTTTCTCCAAGGTTTGCAGAACTTGCAGAGGTTATTGCCCCAAACTGGTTTGAGACCAAAAGGAAAAAAAAAAATGTCACTTTTAAATCCAAGCTGCTTGTGGCACCTAAATGGCTATCTATTACACTGCTTTTGTTAACAAGTTCTTCCCTAAACACTACAGTGCGGGGAAGGAAGATGGAACGATCTCATAAGTCTTTTTTACCCTGAGAATCTTTACCTAAGAGCTCTCTCATTCTTCCAATATCTAAACAGACTGTAATCTGAGTGCATTCTGATCTGACCAAGATGTTCTGCATGCTTCTTTACTAGAGTAATTACAGTTCACTTTACACCTAGCATTTCCAACTGCACAGACTCCTGTATTTAAGTCATAATGTGAAAGTCTGATAAGCTCTATTTTAATTTCTAACAGTTTAAATCTAATAGAGGCTTTAATAACATCTGTAGCATTGCCTCATACCTGTGGAGAGCTACCTATAAACAGCTACAAGTTCTCTTTTTTTCTATTTTATGTATGTGTGCACACCTGTGTATTGTGTTGTTGTGTCTACATTGTGCTTGTGTTCATATATCATGTACATGGTATCAAAATGGGCATATAGATAAGAGAGCATTCAAAAATCAAAATTTAAAAGATAAATGGATCCAAATACCTTTTAATTCATGTGAAGACGTCTTTAAAATTACCCACAAGTTTTGCTAGGTGGTCAGACAATTAACAAAGTGTTGCTTTCTATAAAATGTAATGCTCATTGTTTCTAGGATTTTTCTTCAATAGAGAAGAGACAGCTAGCACTGTTAACTACACTTGTCTGATGTCTTGGTTTTTATAGTTAAAAATGAGTAAATTATGGGCTGGGGATGTGGCTCAAGCGGTAGTGCGCTCGTCTGGCGTGCGTGGGACGCAGGTCCGATCCTCAGCACCACATACATACAAACAAACAAAGATGTTGTGTCTGCCGAGAACTAAAAAATAAATATTAAAAAATTCTTTCTCTCTCTCTCAAAAAAAAAAAGTAATAAAACTGGCTCGCTGGATATTTAAGACCTTGGAGGCTAAATTTAAGGAATAAAAGGGCCAATAAAGAAAATAGCCAATATTTGGCTTTTGGCTCTTGTCCTCTGAGGTCAGCTTGAAGCCAGGGAACAAAGGGACTTCTCTAAGGGCTTTGTGACCCTGGACCACATGACCTTCCAATCAGAGAAATTAATGAGACCCTGGAGAATGAAAAAGTCAACTAGAGCACATGTTGCAAAGAGGAAAGTAACTGAAGAAAGAGATATTCCTGATGCTTCCAAGGGAAGCCTCACAATCAAGGAGACCCTGACCCATCCTGGCAGATGGTGCTAAAGGAACTCAGAGGCTGCTCACAAGTTCCCAAGAGTGAGCCCCCTGAGGGAACTCAGCTGACTCTTAACAATAGATAAGAACTAGGTTAATTTGACCAGCGTGGTCTTAACACCTAGCAAAAACAGTTAAAATGAAAGTAGAGCCATACCTGGGCATTTAAAAGAAGAGACAATAGTTCATTTTTTTAATATTATTTTTAGCTGTAGATGGACACAATATCTTAATTTCATTTTTATGTGGTACTGAGGATCGAATCCAGGGCCTTGCACTTGCTAGGTGAGCACTCTACCACTGAGCCACAACCCCAGCCCTCCCCTCACAATACTTCTTTTAATGGAATTTAAGACATACACCTGTCTCAGCCCCACTGCTTCCCAGATTCTGAGGCATTTTTCCTCTGTAAGGCTACCAAAAATTGGACTGGCCTCTGTATCATTGACATTTTACCTAACAACCAAAGCCTATTCATTCCAATCACAGAATATACCAGATGTAGGAGAGGCCTCCAGATTATTCACTTCCTCATAGGGCTAAAATTTTCTGCTGGGATTGATACAGGAGCAGCAGGATCGAGAGTCTAATTACTATAAAAAGTTACCAAACCAGGTTTTTGAAGACATCCAACAGGTTGCTGACTCAGTACTGACCTTGACTCCTTGGCATCTAGTCCTGCAAAACCAGTCGGGGAAGAATGCTGACTCTATGTCAGCCCATCAGGATTGCTAAGAGCCAAGGTTAAACAGCCCCAGGACTGCCTGAAACAGCAGAGACAAGGAACAGCTGATTACCTGTAGTTCTCATGGGGGATCTAAAACAATGCAACTCCTGGCTACTCCCTCTTATACCCCCCTTAATATTCACTTTTCTCATAATAATCTTTCTTCTCTGTATGTTTTAAATATTTTTTTTAGCTGTTGACAAACCTTTATTTATTTGTATTGAAAGACCCTAGCCCAGTTAGCCCAGTTACCTAAGGCCAAGATATGAAACCAAGATACCAGGCACCAGACATGCTTTCCAGACAACAGGTTGAAGAACAGAGCACCCACATCCTGGGGCATGAATGAATAAACAGGAACAGATAAGCAGGAACAGAAAGAATAGAATACAGACCTGTGGTTTTTGGACTGCAGACCTGTACCCCCTAGGTGGCCTATATGCTAGATTTAAACAAACCAATAAGAAACCTGTTGCTTCCCGCGCGCGAAACCTATCCTAAACCCTATAAAAATCTCTGTATCCCCAAGCCCGGTGTGCCAGCTCACCAAAGCTCCGGCTGAGGTTCTGCTGGGCACCCGCAGGCGCCTGTGTCCCAATAAACAAATCTCTTGCTTTTGCAGCCAGTGTTTCGTGTGATTCTCCTTGGACAGGGATACCGGGGGTCTTTCATTGGACGGGGGTCTTTAACAGTATACAGTGCTGAGAATCAAACCCAGTGCCTCACACATGCCAGGCAAGTGTGTTACACTGAGCCCTAGCCCAGCCTCCTTCTCTGTATTCTTAATTTGATACAGAAACAGCTTCTTAGTAAGGTGACTTGTTTAGCTCATACTGCCTCCTAAGAACCCATCAAAGCTATTTTCTTCCTGAGCTTACAATTTGACACTCGGAAACCACAGAAAGGAGACTTTGCCTATGATGGCCTTGAAGCTTCTTCTATACACACTCCTCTTCAGCCTCAACTTTAGGATCTCTGTATTCTCTTCTAGAACTCTGAAAAGGCGGGGTGGTACCCTTAATTCAACCCTTTTCAGGAGGAAGCAGCCCGACAGGATATTGATGCTGCTATTCATTATCCCCTCTCAGTGTCTGGAATGAAGGATATGGAAAAGAATAACCCCCAGGGAGAAAAGGAGGACACTGGGTCCCTGGGAGAGAAGGAAAACAATGAGCTCAACTTTCACAATTTCCCGTTCTACAACTGTTTCCTTGACTGCCCAACCAGAACATTTTGCTGTGATTTAATCTAACTAAACTTATAAAATCCAGACCCCTATTGTAACCAGCTGCCATTTTCTTTCTTGAAAACGTGCTCTTGTAAAGCCTAGTTGCTCTGTGGAGGTCTGTCTCCATTTCTTTTACTTTATTTTTTATTTGCTTTCATAAGGAAAGGGAAAGACACTTCTATTAATAATTTTTTAAAGCCATCTTTAAAAAAGATGTTTTTTCAATGTTCTTTTTTTATAAGTTTCTCAGTTTTACAACTTTTTTTTCCCCATTTCCATAGTATGTTTAGATTTGTGTAAATTGGCAGTTGCAATAGGAGAAAGTTCACTTCCGAGTAGCTGGGAATCTAAGGAGACTATTAGAGTTTTTATATACATAAAGTTACTGGTCAGTGAAAAAAAAATGAAAGGATGTTTAGCTTCATTAGTAATGAAGGAGATGCAAAATAAAACTAGAATATATCTCACAGCCTCAAGAGTGGCAATGATTTAGAAGTCTGACATGACCAATTGTTGCCAAGTACCTGAAGGAAAGAAACTCATGTATGCAGCAGAAGCAGCCACAGTGTTCACCTACTCTGGGAAAGAATTTTTCTGCAGTTACCTAGTTGAATATGGCTTTCTACTTGTTCTGGTACATGTGCACCCAGAGGCATATTGTTTGAAAATAGCCCAAATGTCCCCTAACAGTGGAAGTGATGAATAGGTGGAGGCATGTTTTCCAGTGTTAGGTGAAACAATCAAATCCCAGGAGAACATATTCAGTGTCTTTGCACTGAGATAAAATTCAAAAGGCAGGCAAGAGAAAGCAAAATGTTGTTTAAGGTGCATCTAAGTGGTGATATTGTCAAGAAAAGTGGCAGACCATGGTGGCCCAGGAGGATGGGACATTCTAGGACAGCCTCAACAGTTTAAAGAGACCCTGTCCAAAAAAAAAAGGCTGGAGGTGTACCTCAGTGGTAGATGGCCCCTAGGTGCAATCAATTGTGGCCAAGGATTGTCTCAAATATCTTAGATAATCCTTATTTTTTCCTTTAAAAACTTTCTCTTGCCTCAATCTCTTTGAATGTGCTAATAGTTTAGTGTGATGTACATAGCTCCATTGCAATCCTATTCTATTACAAATAAATACCATGATTCTTTGGAGAACCTCTGATTGTTACTTAATTTGACACATTTGGTATCAGAAGTGGGAACTAAACCAAGACCACTTTTGGAGGGGATTCCTGACTTCAGGAACCAGGTTTAATACCACATCTTGTCTTTTTCTGTCCTGGTGAGTCTTCTCTCAGCTTGAGCCCACTCTTTTTGGTAGAGGCTCTCTGCTGACTTTATTTGTAATCCGGCTGGAATAAGGCTTCCTTACAGAAAGGACCTTGTATCCCTGTGAGGAATAACCACAAAGATTTTTTATTATTTTTTTTCTTCTTGTCTTTACTGCAAAGCCCATTTTCACATAAGGACATTGTTTTGATGAGTACCCAAATTTCCAGGAATTTATATTCTTTGAAGATTTCAGATCTCTCTAGTTGTTCTCTTTTTGTTCAGCACACTTGGTTTATTTTGTTTGATCTGCTGGCCTAATTTAAAATCACCCTGTGAGGGCTGGGGTTGTGCATCGCACGCATGAGACCCTGGGTTCAATCCTCAGAACCACATAAAAATAAATAAATAAATAAATAAAAATAAAGATATTGTGCCCATCTACAACTAAAAAAAATTAATAAATCATCCTGTGAGCATTTTCATTTTGGTTTGGTTATTATACATGTTTATAAGTTATTTGGCTTTTAACTCATTTTTTTTCTCCCAACTTATTTTTGAAAATCTTCTATGAGCAAAAATTAACATTCTAAGTGGTGTGCACAAAGTATAGAATTTAAAGCCACTAGGGCAGCTGCCACCATTTCTGAGAAATTCTAATATCTGAAGATAAACACTCCTTTGTGATGATTCCCTAGTCATAGGAAAGCAAGATTGTCCTTAGGGACCTGTCATGCAGTCTTTATGCAAATACAGACACCTTGGTCAGGGTAGGCAAACAAGGGAAAAATCTGTCGAACAAGCAAAATATTTGCCTATGCCCTCTCAATTCCCTGACAGTGCTTATAGGATTTTCTTTACTCTTTTTTTTTTAAATTTTTAATATTTATTTTTTAGTTCTCGGCAGACACACCTTTGTTGGTATGTGGTGCTGAGGATCGAACCCGGGCCGCACACATGCCAGGTGAGCGCGCTACCACTTGAGCCACATCCCACTCTTGAGAGGACAAGAAACAAAAATGGGACACCTAAATTCTAAAACATGCAAAGAAGTTTCCTCTTCGGGACTCCAGCCAGCTGTATTATGGTCCCTTCTCAAGTGCATTATTATTATTATTATTTTATCCGTGCAAAATGGTAATTCTCAAACTGCAATTATGGGGTTAATATGAAAAATCTTTTCGTTAGGTAGTAGCTAGCAATGAGCAGAGAAATGCATGGCAAGGTCACAAGCATTCTTTTAGTTGCTTTAGGGTCTTTTTTAAGCTACTTTCAAAATAGATGAGAAAGTAAAGAGTGGCTGTTAATTTGTAGAAAATAAACAGAAGCAAAGGAGCTAATGGTAAAATATGTCAAAAGAAAAGGATTAATGGGACGAACTCTTGACAGGGCTCATTGAGGTTGGTTTAAAGTGTCTCCACTTGTCTGGGAAGGAAGATTCCTTTAGTAGCACAGGCACAATAAGGTGACTTCTGACCAGCCACTGACCTCAGTGCCCATGTTAACATGGATTGGCTTATAGATGAAGCTCCCTCAAATGGGATGGCCACCATGACAGTTCTGGAGAGGACCAACTAAGGTCAAAACTCCACTGCTAGGTGGAGGAGTCGAACACCTGATTGGAGAAAGCGGCTGAAGGAAGAGCCCAGTTCTCCTGCTAATCATCAAAAGTAATAAATTTGAAGACAGCATTGTTTCCTTTGCCGTTCCTTCCCTGCTTGGAGACAGCCCACTCTGTACTGAGAGTGCTCTGTGCTCAAGCCTCACTTTGCTCTTATTTCACTTTCTCCTCACTTTCTCTTTACTTCCACTTATAATAAAGTTCTCTTGCATGGCTTTTGGTGTCTGACTTTGAATTTTCTTTCGTTGGAACACAGAACCAAGGTTTGGAGTTACAGCTCCCTGCTTTCCTATGACATTTTTAGCTCTTTATCACTATTTTTTTCCTGCCTATTTAATGTTGACTTTTTCATTTATGTTGAAGTAATGAGAAATTGAAATAAAATAGAACAAATACTGCTTGAAAATTTTTCTTTAGCATTTCAACCAACACAAGAAAAGGAAATAATTTTCAAATTAATGGTTTCACAACTCCTCTAGCAGCTGCATGGTATCCTAGACTCTAAGAGTCATCCTTTTTGAGTTCTATAGCTTTTTCTTGACTAATAATGGCTTAGGGTGACAAAGTGGTTCTGTTTTGTTTTGTTTTTGTTTTCCCAAATTTACCCTTATGACTTCATCAAAATCTTAGAGTAATAATAAAAGACCTCTCTGTCTAAAATTTTTTAAAAATTAATTTTTCTGCCATGTTGGCCAGAAAAATATCCAAGAAAATAAGTGCAAAAAATCTTTCAAAATCAATTTCTAATTTCAGTACCTATACATTTTTTTTCTTTTAATTAATTTCTCTTAAACTTGTTTTTAAAGACCTTTTAATTTATTTTAATAAATCTTCTAATTTATGAAAAGAGAAAGTTTTTATATGAAAAATAATTTAGTCTGATAGAAAAATTTTTGTCCTAGAGTAGAATACTAGATTGTTCAAGAACGGAAAAAAGAGGGGCCGGGATATGGCTCAAGCAGTAGCGCACTCGCCTGGCATGTGTGCGTCCCGAGTTCGATCCTCAGCACCACATACAAACAAAGATGTTTTGTCCACTGAAAACTAAAAAATAAATATTAAAAAAAAGAAGAATGGGAAGAAAGAAATACAGGTAAAATCAAATAATTGTCAGGTATCTGAGGGAGTCACAAAAGGTATATAAAGGACAATTTAATGAAAAGAAAAATCTGTGTGATCAATTTGGCTACAATTATAGGAAAATTATTTGTAGGTTTTCTAAACAATGGACACTAATACACTGATATAAGACCAGAATCTAAGTCTCTATGTCTGAAGCAATAAGGTTTTCTTGAAATATTTGTCTTCCATTATAAACAAATTTGTAAGAGGTTTTGATTGTTAATTCTGATATCCATTTTTTTCTTTCAGCTTCTTTGAGTTCTATAGCTTTTTCTATAGTACAATTTCTATTAGTTGATGACTTTTTAAAAAAATTTGTTGTTTTTAGATATATATGATAGTATGGTGTATTTTGACATACAGGAGGTGCAACTCATTCCAAGGTTGATCCCATTCTCGTGGTTGAACACAATGTGGAGTTACAATGGTCATGTATACTTATATGAATATAGAAAGTTAAGTCTGATCCATTCCACTGTCCTTCCTATTCCCATACTGCATCCCTTCCCTTTTCTCCCCTTTGTCCAATCCAATGAATTTCTATACTTCCCCTCCCTGTCCTCCCTTCTTATGGATTAGCATCCACATATCAGAGAGAACATTTGACCTTTGGTTTTTTGGGACAAAAAACTTATTTTACTTAGTATGATAATATCAGTTTCATCCATTTACCTGCAAATGCCATAATTTCATTTTTCTTTGTGCCTGAGTAATATTCCATTCCAAATTATATTTTTGTAATATAATTTGGTATATATACCACATTTTCTTTATCTATTCATCTGTTGAAGGGCACCTAGGTTGGTTCCATGCTTCACTATTGTGAATTGAGTTGCTATAAACATTGATCTGGCTGCATCACTGTAGTATGCTGATCTTAAATCCTTTGGATATAAGCCAAGGAATGGGATAACTGGGTCCAATAGTGGTTCCATTCCAAGTTTTCTAAGGAATCTCCATACTGCTTTCCATAATGGTTGCACCAATTTGTAGTCCCACCAGCAGTGTATGAGTGGACCTTTTTCTCTACATCCTAACATTTAATGTTACTTGTTAATTTAATATTCTTGATAATTGCTATTGTGACTGGAGTGAGACAGAATCTCAGTGTAGTATTAATTTGCATTTCTTTAATTTCTAGAGATGTTGAACATTTTTTTCACATATTTTTGAGCATTTGTATTCCTTCTTCTGTGAAGTGCCTGTTCAATTCAATTGCCCATTTATTGACTGGGTTATTGTTGTTGTTATTATTATTATTATTATTATTAGTTAATTTTTGAGCTCTTTGTATATCCTGTATATATAGATTAACACTCTATCTGAGGTGCAGGTGGTAAAGATTTTCTCCTCTGTAAGTGCTCTCTTCATGTCCTGATTGCTTCTTTTGCTGTGAAGAAGCTGTTTAGTTTGATTCCATTCCATTTATTGATTCTTGTTTTTATTTCTTGTGTCTACTTTAACTTTTTTTTTTTTTTTGGTACCATTGATTGAACTCAGGGGCATTCGACCACTGAGCCACATCCCCAACCCATTTTTGTAATTTGATTTGAGACAGGATCTCACTGGGTCGGTTAGCTCCTCACTATTGCTGAGACTAGCTTTTGAACTTTGGATCCTCTTGCCTCACCCTCCCAAGCTGGTGGGATTACAGGCAGGCGTCACCATGCCCAGCTTCTACCTTGACTTTTTAAGCAGGTCCTATAAGCTGTTTTTCCCCCCTCCCCAGATTCTGACTACTGTTGTGGATGACTTGGGATAAATTGATTCTTTACTCTTGGCTTTACTTGATGTATTCGGATTATTCTGTGGAACCAGACAATTTCACTTACTTTTATCATTTCCAAGGTTCTGCCTTCCCCTGTGCAAGGTAGTAGTTTTCTTGTTAATGTTCCAGAATAGGCTGTCAATTCATAACTCAGACACAGACCCTTCCAGTGTCTGTGTCCAAACATATTTTCAGAAAGCATCTCTGAACAGGTCAAGTACACACTATGAGCAATGCTCTCTGACCTTCCCAAAAATGTAAAGACAAGAAATTACCATTGAAATTAAACAGTGGCAGCTGGACACAGTGGTGCATGCCTGTAATCCAAGTGGTTTGGGATGCTGAGGAAGTAGGATTTCGAGTGCAAAGCCAGCCTCAGCAAAAAAAAAGTGAGGCAGAAGCAACTCAGTGAGATCCTGTCTCTAAATTAAAAAAAAAAAAAGAAGAAGAAGAAGAAGGCTGGGGATGTGGCTTAGTAGTTGAGTGACCCTGAGTAGTTCAAACCCTGTTACAAAAAAAAAAAAAAAAGAAGAAGAAGAAGAAGAAAGAAAGAAAGAAAGAAATTAAATAGTGGTAGCCTTGTCCAAGGAGACTTGCAGGGATTTGATACCTTTTTGAAGCTTGTGTAAGACAAACATATGAGTGAATGTGGCAATGGGTGTACAACAGAATATTGGAATGGTGTCATCTAGAGAAAAGGTATCCTGTTAGAATGCTTGGCAGTATAATTCATAGCAGTTCAGCAGAGAAATACATGTCACCTCTGCAAAGGTCCTGTTTTATTATGACGCAAAAATTGGGTCATGTAGGGGTTCATAATAAACTTTTTGTTAAATAAACTTTTGCAACCGTCAAAAAAAAAAAAAAAAGTATGTTTTCATCAGGTTTCACTTCCAGGTAGGTGAACGGGCTTCATATAAGCAGAAGCAATGACACAGCAAGAAGTTTTTCTTTACTTTCTGGTAACTGGCTTGGTAAACATAGGTGAGTTTTGTGACAATAATTTGTTTTTTGCCTGCTGTTTTTATTAGGTTTTGATTGCTTGGGAAAAATAAAGCTTAAAGGAAGTATCTTAAAAAAAAAACACATTTATTTGCTTTTAAAGTCTTTAAATCACTTTGTAACTCCAGTTAAGACATTCTAGTTAAATGAATGACCATTATTTCACAATGATGTGTGATCTTATTTTGATCAAATGTATTCAACCTTTGACATATTTGGCAGGCTTCCTTAGGGTTAAAGTTCTCAATTAGGTCTTTTTGGTTTCTGGATTTTGCAGTTGGATATTATTGTGAAGATAATAAAGTGATTAGGCTTATTGGGTATATCATATTGTATGGAAAGCATTTGCAATCAAATGGATGGAAGAGACTCTAATAAGTTCTCTTGAATACAATTTTATAATAGCACTAAGCTTAATGAACTAAATAAAAATTCCAGAACTCTAAGAAAGCAACAGATGGGCTCATGGAACTGTTATTAGAGGGTCAACAAAGCAAGAATTAAAAGAGACTGAATGAGCTGATATAATTTAGGGTTTTGTTTCCTCTCTTATTGAAAAAAATATAATTGGCTCTTAAATGTTTTTGTTTCCTACACTTAACAAAACTTCTTTCTTAAGCTATCTTTTACAACAATATCCCAAAATATACTTTTATAAACAAAGGTGGAAACATTTACTTTTCTCCCACTTGATTCTTCCAATATTCAAAAGCTATTTATAATTTACATTTCTGTGGTAATATGATCAATGCATAAGTTGCATAAAAAACAGATTCTTATGTGCAGGACACAATCTGAAATATTGGCATACTTGAAAATATGCATATAATACTTGCCTTCCAGGATTTCCAATAAAAACTGTCGCTTCCAAGTGGGTTCTGGAATCTCAAGTTATTTTAGGTGCAGTAGGTGAAAATCTAAAGTCTACCTCGGTTTGGCAAACTACCTGGGAGAATTGGTAGAGGGCAGGTGGTAATGGGGATTGGACCCCAGGGTGCTCTATCTTTGAGCTACATTCCTAGCCCTTTTCATTTTTTTTAGACAGGGTCTTGCTAAGTTGTCCAGGCTGTCCTTTAACTTTCAATCTTCCTGTCTCAGCCTCCTAAGTAGCTGGGATCACAGGAGTGCACCACTGAACCCAGTGGCCTGGAGAATTTTATAAATTTGACATTACTATATGGGAAATATCTTTTCCTGCTGCACATGTGTAAACAGTTAAGCCACATCTGATCAAACAAAACTCATTGTACAAGTAAGTTGTTTTTTCTTTGACTGCCTTTGGTAAAAATGGGTGTGATTATGGAGATAACACTTATGATTCCAAAGAAGAACTATAACATACCTGTCCATTATAGCTCTGATCATTGTTTGTGAGGTTTTTAAGTTATCTACCTAACAGATTAGATCCTAAATTCTTCCATGTTCCTCCAATCCTCTTTTCTGCAACGATATTATTAGGAACAAAAATTTCTCTTTCCTAAAGTCCTATAAACCAGAGCTGACAACTTGAAGAAAATTTCAAGGGACAGACTCATACCTGAAATGTGGGCCACAGTTTTACCAAAATGCCCAATGTCATAAACACAGATATTAAAACTGCAAACCGGATGAGAAATTGATGTAAGAACAGACTCAACATTATAATGAGCCTCTTGCCCCTCTTAATTTTTTTTTTCCTTTTTTGCATGTGGGAGGATAATGATGTAGTTAAAATTTCACAGTCAATAATCATTGCAGGTATGCTGAAAGAACAGTGGGTAACTTTGGAAACTTCCTTAATGCCTTTTTTTTTGTTGTTCAAATTATACAAGCGTTCCTCCTTTTTTTTTTTATATCACTCTTGATTCAACCTAATCATGGAATAACAAATGATAATATTACTCCACATTTTTTAATGGCTAAGAAAGAAAATGTGTGTGTTATTGCTAAAAATACATGCTGGATCTGAGAAATGGAGACTAAACTACATAAAATAAGAGAGCAGCCTCTGTGATTACAACAGGACTCGCCTAGTTCCCTTGTTGATTTCTTTTTTCTTTTCATAAATGTCATCACTGGGTTCTTGATTCAAAACTATTCAGCAAAGTGGACCCTTTATGTTCTTGGTTTTGTTTTCTTTTGTCCCTTTTCAACTTCATACTTATTAAATTTCTTGGCCTTTGTGCAAGGTTATGATATATAACCTTGCACAAAGGCCAATGCAACATATACCAAACTATAATTCTGGAACAACTGAGCCCACCTGTTGTCTGTGCAACAGTAGAAAGACTCAATCCTTGTTATTAGTCCTACTGGCCAAAGATTTTGTTTCAAAATCTCTTATGAAATCCTTCTCATTTTTTCTTTAAAAAGATCCACTTGCCCCAACATCTTAGAATACACTCATAGTTTACTATGGCATGAGGATTCCCATTCTAATGCCATTCGATTCCAAATAAATATCATTATTTTTTGGAGAATCTCTCACTGATACTTTCTACTTTGCCATTTCCTTGTAAGAAGATAAAAGAAGTCCCTTTCACTGATGTCAGTGGGGTGGGGGGAGCTGAAACTGGAGGTCTTCCCTAGGAGGCATATGAAGGCGTGCATGAAGGAGTAAATGAAGGAGTGACTCATGGCAAGGGTCAGAGGCAACAGTCAAGGGAACCCAGGTGCAGACAAATCTAAAAAACAGTGGGTGGGACTGGTCTTGAAATTACACTTTCGAACATTTAGCAATAATTCAACTGTTAAGGGAAAATGCTGAACACTAACAAAGCAGGGGAAGTATTTAATCATCCCATTTTAGGATAACGAATTCTAGGATAAAGGCAGGAATTGATCAGTCTTAATTTAGGAAGAGAGGATCTTACAAGGAGGACACTTTCTTATACGTGACATTACAAGAGTCAGATGCTCTGTTTCTGTGCTTGATGAGGATGGGGACTTCCATAACCCTAATTATGGCGAATTGGAGAAAAAGAACTGCTAAAATGATCTTCTTTTCCTAAAATATAAAAGAAATTGACTTTCCTAAATTCCCCAAAGACTTAAATCCTTCCATTCAAATGTTGGAGACAGAGCTATTAAAGAGAATGTATGATGTTGGCAGTGAAGAGTCAGAGAGTTCACAAATAACGTTTTTTTGTTGTTGTTGTTGTTGTTTGCTTGTTTGTTTGTTTTGTGGTACACCAATTGAACCCAGGGAATTTTCTTTTTAAAATTTGTTCTAATTAGTTATACATGACTGTAGAATGCATTTTGACACATCATACATAAATGGAGCATAACTTCTCAGTCTTCTGGTTGTACATGATGTAAAGTTACACTGGCAGTAATCTATGCACATAGGGTAATAATGTCCGATTCATTCTACTGTTGTTCCTACTCCTATACCCTCTCCCTTCCCTTCACTCCCCTCTGCCTAATCCAAAGTACCTCTACTCTTCCTTAGCACCCCCCCCATTTTGAATTAGCATCCACATATCAGAGAAACATTTGGCCTTTGGTTTTTTGGAATTAGCCTGATATTCTCCAGCTCCACCCATTTACCTGCAAATGCCATAATTTCATTCTTCTTGGTGGCTGAGTGATATTCCATTGTGTGTATATATACTACGTTTTCTTTATCTATTCATCTGTTAAGGGCATCTAGATCGGTTCCATAGTTTAGCTATTGTGAATTGAGCTGCTATAAACATTGATGTGGCTATGCCACTGCAGTATGCTGATTTTAAGTCCTTTAGGTATAAACTGAGGACTCATTTGGTGGTTCTATTCCAAGTTTTCTGAGGAATCTCCATACTGCTTTCCATAACGATTGCACCAAATTTGCAGTCCCACTAGCAATGTTAAGAGTTTACCTTTTCCCCCACATCCTCGCCAACATTTATTGTTGCTTGTATTCTTGATAATTGCCATTCTGTCTGGAGTGAGATGAAATCTTAGAGTAGTTTTGATTTGCATCTCTCTAATTGCTAGAGATGTTGAAAACTTTTTCATATATTTTTTTGATTGATTATATTTCTAGCCCTTGGGTCATTCTGTTTAAGTAATGGTTGTTTGGCCAAGGAGTCTGGCCGTGTTTATTCTGTTTAAGTAATGGTTGTTTGGCCAAGGAGTCTGGCCATGTTTACTGATTATCTAGTAAAATTACATAAGTAATCAATACAGCTCCTGAAAAATTTAATCTCTTAAATGTTCTAGTGAGTTGAAACTAGGGCAAAGGTCTTGGCGAGTATGCAAGTAAGTAACTCACACAGTTCAAGGTTTTGGGAAGTGAATCAAGAAAGGGCTCACCAGGATAATGATGAAGCTCTTTTTGTACCTGACAGCCAGTGGCTTTTTTGAAAACCCTGTCTGCCATTTAACCTAATCTCCCTGCATGTTAGGAACCATCTTTTAAAGACTAAGGATGATGGCCTTCAAAGGGAGAGACATGTGACCCCAATGACTCTTTAAAATATCAGTTTCCTCAGCAGTAACCATCTACCTCAATCCAGATGCTTTGAACAAGAAAACAATAAAGAAATCAGGGGATTTTACACAAGATCATAGATTATGCATAATTCCTGGAAATTTAAGATAATTCCTGGAAACCTTAAGCTAGTGTTTGAGGATATGGAAGAGGAGGGATCTGAGGAGGACACGGGCAGCCAAAGATCCTCTCTGGTGGTTTCATTACTCCCAAAGATTATTGTGTTTTGTTACTCCTTTTCTAAACTTTTTACTTTGAAATGATTTTATACTTACACAAATCTCGCAAGCAAAAAATTGTTAGAGTTCATACACACTTCATCAAACTTCCCCTAATGTTAGCATCTTACAGATCATAGCAAAAATATCAAAATCAGGGCTGGGGATGTGGCTCAAGCGGTAGCGCGCTCGCCTGACATGCGTGCGGCCTGGGTTCGATCCTCAGCACCACATACCAACAAAGATGTTGTGTCCGCCGAGAACTGAAAAATAAAAACATTAAAAATTCTCTCTCTCTCTCTCTCCTCTCTCACTCTCTCTTTAAAAAAAATATCAAAATCAGTAATTATCATTGACACAACACTATTGACATGACAGTATTATTGAAATTAAGGTATTGTATCTTGCTTATTTGAAAGGTTGTTAGACTGTAAAAATGGAAACACGCGGCTCTCTGTTGTCCTACCATAACGATAGGTGTGAAATAGGAACAGGTCCATGATCTGAGTGAAACCACATTTGAGACTGAAACAACTGGGAATCTGCCCCACCTTGAACCTTTCTCCCTTTACTCTCACTTGGATTCTCAGAAATGAAGATGGATTTCAGATGTTAACCGAGAATCAAAGACGATGAAATGAAATTGAGTTACCAATGGGTGGCACTGTGTATCTATAGGAGTCTCTCAAAATCACCCTTGATGTTGTTATGCTTTGTCAATGGACAAAATTGCAATTTATTTTAAAGATCTTAATTGGCTTTATTTTTAATTTCAAAATCCAAACATAATTAGTTTGGGTTGGGTATTTGGTATTTAGCATGTGTGACTCCATTTTGATTTTCAGTCTGGTCTGTTGGGGCCCAAAGTATGGCCTCCCATGATTTTTAGTGAACACATTTATTGAGCTTACTAGAGCACTCTTTTCAGCTTCAATGTATTTCTAGACATCGACAGCAGTTTTGCCTCACTTGACAGCAAGTGATGCCTCTACAATCTTGCTTCAGGAACTTTTGGTACTCTAACATTTACCATGATCTGTGGAAATAAGGCTTCAACCAGTGAGCTAGAGCCAATTCAGACCTGGAAAGTACTCATTATCTTCACGGTATAATGGTACAGCTTTTTTGACAACCACTTTGCCATTTAACCTAATCTCCTTGAAAGTTAGGAATCTTCTTTTAAAGACTAAGGATGAGGGCCCTCAAAGGGAGAGATGTACGACCCCAATAACACATTAAAATATCAATTTCCTCAACAGTAACTGTCTACCTCAATCCAGATGCTTTGGACAAGAAAGTTTGGGGCTGACCTAAGAGCCACTGCTTCTGCAGCTCAGACTTTCCACACTGAATGCTTAACTCAAACCAGTGGCTGTTCACCATGGAAAAGCTACGGGACCCTCTCAGAGAGGAAAACTTCCAGGAGTGTCATATCTGGGTAATGAGGAAATTCTGCTCTAAAGAGGGGAAGGGAGTTTGTCTAGCCATGAGGGTCTCATACTAATATGTGGTCTAATTCTGGAGACAGCATGTTATAGATCTGGGTATGAGGTTCAGGCTTCAAGTCACTGGACAACACTGGCCATTGTGTGGGGCCACCCTGCTCTCATGGGGTCAGAGCACTTTCTATGGCTACTAATTCTCTGTGGATCCCGGCCCTCCTGACAGCTGGCCTGGACACCACCTACTTTTTCATTTGAGCTCCCAAGAGAGAACTCCCCAGAGGAAGGGGCTCTGAATGTCCTATCCAGGGCAGGCCACCTCCTTAGCTGCTTTTCCCTCCTGTGTCAAAGAGCTACTCCGTGTGTCTCCACAGCAAGCTGGGCAACAGGGAAAGGGAGGCAGGAGCTGCCTTTCTGAAATCTGAGTGTCCATTTCAATTTCTGTGTTGGAGATTGCAGCAGCCCAGGAAATTCTCTGCAGGCAGAGGATTCCCAGATTGGGTGACAGCCTATAATACTGTATTTCAAAATTCGCAGCAGTGATTACTTCATTAGGTGAAATGGGGAAAAGGTCAATGAAATCTCAGAGCTGGGGCCTAACTTGATAACTTTTTATAAGATAATAATTTAATGACATAATCTGTCACAAATGACAGGTGTCCTGAGCTGTATGGTTGGATTTAGACTAAGACAGGACATTGGCAAGATACTGTAGTGCTAGAATATAGAAAAACTAAAGTAGAGGCCTCCTAAATGCTAGGTAGATGCTCTACCAGTGAACATATTCCCAGCTCTCTTGCTTACTTTCTTCCTTCCTCCCTCCCTTCGCAGCCTTCCTTCCTTCCTTCTTCCAATGTTATCTATGCTTTTATAATTAGTAATTTTATGAAAAGCTTTTCTGATGTCCAGTTTACATGGACTACTTATTTTCTAACTGAATTCTGAAACTAATACTGCCCGTGACTGTATCTGCAAGTGGATATGTACTCTTTCTACTGATGCCATAGTGTTCTTACATGTTAGCTCATTTAATTGCCCCCACATATCTTTTCAAATGAGGAAACCAGATTCAGAGACTTCATCGCCTACCTTACTAAAGATCCACACTAGAGGGCAGTCAGACAGGACCCCAGGCGATCTGATTCTATAATCATCAAACTGTTCTGGACGCAGGAGGGATCAGGGCCCTGTTGATCACAAATCACTTGAGTTAGTTACCTGGGATGTCTTTGCAAAATGGAGAATTTTGGAACTGTATGCCTTCCAATCAGTCCTTCTACCCGTATTTCGACCTCACCACGCTGGAAAGCAGGATTAATCATTACTCTTAGCATTACTTATCGCCATCCAGGGCAATTCCTGTACCCTACAAACACTAGGGGGCCTAGCACAGTGGATCGCAACCAATATAATATGCGAAGGATTCAGTGGCGACTTCCTTTCCGCGACGCCTAGAGAGGCCAGGCGGGGGTCAGGAGTCCTCCCAGCCGTCCTTCCCTTTCTCTCGGGTGAAGATGGCTGCGACACTGATCCTGGAGCCCGCGGGCCGCTGCTGCTGGGACGAGCCGGTGCACATCACCGTGCAAGGCCTGGCCCCCGAACAGCAGGTCACGCTGCGCGCGTCCCTGCGCGACGAGAAGGGCGCGCTCTTCCGCGCCCACGCGCGCTACCGCGCGGACGCCGGGGGCGAGCTGGACCTGGCGCGCGCGCCCGCGCTGGGCGGCAGCTTCGCGGGCCTGGAGCCCATGGGGCTGATCTGGGCCATGGAGCCTGATAAGCCGTTTTGGCGACTACTGAAATGGGACGTGCAGACGCCCTTCGTGGTGGAGCTGGAGGTGCTGGACGGCCACAAGCCTGACGCTGGGCCTCTGCTGGCCCGCGCGCTGCACGAGCGCCACTTCATGCCGCCCGGTGTGCGGCGGGTGCCGGTGCGGGAGGGCAGGGTGCGGGCCACGCTCTTCCTACCTCCAGGTGAGCAACCTCTGTCACTGTTACCCTCTGCCTGTGCTGCTTCATTGGTGCAGTGCCTGGACTTTCTCCCTTTCTCCAACCAAAGTCTCCTAGCGGCCCTTACAAGTCAGTGGTCACTGGGAAACTGCAGATCTTTCAGATTATGGCTGGGTTAATGTCCTGGTCCCAGAGTCAACAGCAGGAGCAATATTGGAAGTTACTTAGAAAAGGGGGAATATCAGACTTTGTCCAAGCCCTGATGAAATAGATTTTCAATAGTTAAAAGACACGCTCTCCCACTGTGGTTTGTGAGCACATTCAGGTATTGTGACAAGCTGCTCTCCTGTGGTTATTCAAGCAGAGTGCAACAGCAGCAGCCCAGCAGCATCACTGGGGAACTTGGTGGAACTTAACCAGTTCAGAAGGATAATGAATAACACTTGCCTACTCAGGAATTAAGTCTAATTGTTACACTCTAGTGATTAAGATGTGGTGATATAAGAATGGACTAATAAGTTATAGGATAGAATAGACATTTCTTAAATTGATAATACATATATGAAAATATGGAGTATGATATAATAGCATAAATTATTGGGAAATGGCAGTATTATTGAGATTTATTTAGATCCGTACCTCACATCATACACAAAAATGAATTCCAGATGGATCAAAGATCTATATGAGAAAAACAAATGTAAAAGTTATAGAGAAAAAAAATGTGGGTATCTATAACCCTATACAGGAAGAGTTTCTTACATAGACTCAGAAAGGACCAATAATAAAGGAAACTGAAAAACCTCGGTGAGACAAACAAGAAGATAAAGAGATAATTATGTGACAGAAGATGTTACAATACATATAATAAGGGATCAGAATCTAGAATATAGTAAAGAAAACTTCTACAAACCAATAGAGTAAAACATAAGCTTTGTAGAAAAATAGGCCAAGGATATAAAATTGAATTTAAAACATAAACAGGAAAAGAATGTCAATAAGCACATGAGAAAATTCTAAACAGAAATATCCCTTTTAAAGTACTGTGGAATACCATCTCATACCTTTCAATAAGGCAAACATTTTTAAATAATGGTCAAGTGTTGGTGAAGATGTAGTAAAACAAGAACAGTCCATATTTCTGGTGAAACTGTGCAGTAACACAACTTTAAAAACCAGCTTGGCAACTTTTAGTAAAAATTGAAATCTATATATTATATAAATAACCTAGGCATGAAAATTGAACATAGTCCTAGCTAAATGCAGCTGGAGTTTAGAGGATGTGTGTCACTGCAGTGCAAGTAATAATAAATTGCAACAACTTTAATGATCATCAAAAAAGGAAACAAATAAATTGTGCTATGTTTATTAACATGTTATGCATGGTGCAGAGATTCCCCACCCTCAGTTTGGAAAGAAAGACAATAATAATCTGAGTCTTTGTCAGTTATAATCTTACTACAAAAATAAAGATCTGGAAATTTGTGACAGCAGGTATAGAAGAAATGTGGACTCAGTTTTTGATGACAATCATGAAAATCATAAGCATAGACCTAGAATGTGTAAGCACTGCCTGAGATTTGGAGTTCTGTGATAGTAAAAGCAAAAGTGACTCCATTTTGTTTAGTAACTCCATTTTGTAAAACAACCAAGCCAAGTAGAAGGGTCATGACCAGGACAAGATGTTCTTTTCCTTTTGCTATAGAAACCTTTAAGAACATGAAACTACCTAATGGGGCATTGTTTCTAACTAGGGTAATGGGGCTTTGTTTCTGAAACTGGGGTGACTGGGCTAATTATGATTGGCTAAGTGTCCCTCCGCCTGACTGCACTCTCCCACTTCTGTAACTTGGCTTGCTTGCATTGGCTAGACCCCCAAACATCCCTTTTGCAGTTCTCAGGCTTATAAGCAGCGCCCTTGCAATTGATTGGGGCTGATGGGGGAACAGCTTTATGTTCTGGTCATTTGCCACCCATGCTTCAATAAAGGCTTGATTCCATTATTTGTGACTAGTCTGGAAGTCAGTTTCTGAAACCCAGGGATGAAGCTTTAAGTATAACAGTTCTTTTCCAGATGTTTCCAAGATGACCAATGGTACCTTCTGATGTCAAAACTCTTTTTTTTTTTTAATTTGTGTTGAGGATTGAATACAGGGGTGCTCCTGAGCCACAGCTACAGCTATTTTTATTTTTTATTTTTAGCCAGGGTCTTGCTAAGCTGCTGAGGCTGAACTCAGACTTCTGATCTTCTTGCACCAGTCTGTCGAGTTGCTAGGATTACAGATGTGTGCCACCTCAACCAGCTTAGTCATCACAATTCCTAGAAATTCAAATCAATTCAAATTTAGAATCACAAGCATCAAAAACAAACTCTGGGTTACCTAAATAGGAAAGGAATTTATTGTAAAGCCATTGATTAAGAACAAAGTTGAAAGGAATATTGGGGATCAGGATCAGAAAACTGAGAGAATCCAAGGGAGATTCTACCACCCAAACAAACCTGGACAGGCCATCACTGAAGCTGGATGCTTGTGGCTCCTGTGGACTCAATGGCAACACTGCTGGCCTGAGTGAATACTAACCTGAGTTAACTCTGTCACTCATGGGAATGAGACCGGGTCACAAGGGAGGTTGGGTCTCATGCTTGCCTTTTGCAGTACAAGGTAGAGCCAGGGAAACAGGAAAGGAGGCTTTGGGTGCTCAGCACCCCCAGCCTGCCCCTCTCCCCACAACAAATAAATGAGAGTCTGATTCCAAGTTGTTTGAGGACTAGCTCTATGCTCTGTTTCTTTCCAAGGACCTGGGCCTTTTCCTGGGATCATTGACCTGTTTGGACTTGGAGGTGGCCTTCTGGAGTACCGAGCTAGTCTGCTGGCTGGCAAGGGTTTCGCTGTGATGGCTCTGGCTTATTATAACTATGATGACCTTCCCCAGAGCGGAGACATCTTTCACCTGGAGTACTTTGAAGAAGCTGTGAACTATCTACTTCATCACCCCCAGGTTGACTGATCTTTTAGTTTATTGATTCCTAAATACTTGCCCGAGACAGGGTCAGATTTTCAACCCTGTGACCTGAGAGATTTACTCTATGACAAAATTAAATATTGAGCTTCTTACAAATTTACAGAGAAAAGTAAATATCTTTTTTTTTTTAATTTTTTTGAGTTGTAGATGGACACAATACCTGTCTTTTATTTATTTATTTATTTTATGTGGTGCTAAGGATCAAACCTAGTGCTAGGCAAGTACTGATAGACCCAACCTAATCTTTTCTTAAAATTGGGAGCCATCTCACCAGAAAGCCATGAAAAGATAATTTTTTTTGGCTTTACTATAAATTACTGCAAATTCTGTTTGGAATGCCTGCCCGTGCCTTGAATTCACCCATGCCTGGCTCTCTGACCAGATAGCAGCCCTCTCTGAAACTTTAGTGACACCTCATAAATATTGGCCTTCCCTGGCCAGACAACGACCCTCTCTGAGGCTCTAATGGTCCTCATAAATTCTGATGTTGGGGCCAGCAAAAAATGTAAACTACCATTAGTGTGATGCTTGTCAGAGTTCTGTTATCTGTAACCCCCCTTTGTGTAACTTTCTGGGCTATAAAGCTGGGCTGCAGGAAACCTGAGGTTGCTGTCTTATTCCCACTGTTTTGGGAGGGAGACGCAGCCCGGCCAGTCAAAATAATAAGCTTGCTTTAATTTGATTTTAATTAGAGTCAGTGGTCTTTTCTTGCGTCCTGGTCTAACAGTGCTCTACCACTGAGCTACAACCTCAGCCTAAGAAGAGTAAATTTCTGAGCTAGGACAACCCCACAGGGCATAGAATAAATAGGGAAACCTCAGGTATGAATTCCAGGTAAGGGGACTTAGCATCCCAGTATGCCCAGTACAGTGGGTTTCCTGGGACACAGACCATGAGTGCTAAGACCAGGATAGCATCAGGCTCACCAGGAGGGTTGGTCACCTCAGAAGTGTCACTGTTTTCTGGCTCTGTGAATCTATGTCCAACCTCCAGGTATGTTACAAAGAGTTAAATGATCACACTGGTGGAGTCCTTGAAATGGGCAGGTACTCATTCCCATGGCAAAGGATCTGGGCACAGTGGGTACAGAGTGAGGAAGATCAGGTTCATGTCCACATGAGCTTAGACTATAAAGTGGGAACAGGGGAGAGAGGGCTAGGAAACAAGGAAACTTAAAATTCCAAGTGCTAACAAGGACACGAATGGGGCACTGATTAAAAAAGAAAACAGTGGGGCTGGGGTTGTGGCTCAGTGGTAGAGTGCTCGCCTAGCATGCATGAGGCATTGGGTTCAATCCTCAGCAGCACATAAAAATAAAATAAAGACATTGTGCCAACCTAAAACTAAAAAATAAATATATGTATATTTTTATAAAGTGGAGTGGATGGGACTAGACAGAGCTCGGGAAGAAGAGCCTCAATTAGCAAAGATTTAAATGCTGACTATTAGTATTATTAGTGATGGTGGTAGTGTTGTCAATTGTCAGGAGATAATTCTACTGATTTTTAAAACATTTTGTTACCTGCTACCATTTACGTGTTAGAAACAAAATACATACAGAACAAAATAAATTATGATTAGTGTCAGATCAATGTACGTAGACTGATACTTTGGGTTTTTCATACATACTTGATTATGATTTCATACGCATACATATACTATTTGTCTGCTAGGTAATTGATTCCAATATTCTCTAAAGAAATAACTATTGGGCTGGGGTTGTGGCTTAGCGGTAGAGGCGCTGCCTAGCATGCCCAAGGCACTGGGTTTAATCCTCAGCACCACATAAAAAAACAAAATAAACAAAATAAAGGTATTGTGTCCATTTTTATCTACAAATATTTAAAAATCAAGAAATAACTGTTAATTTCAGGAAGAAGTTTTTTCTTTGAAGCCCAGGCCTTTTCTTCCCCAGTACTTTCATGGGCATCCTAAAGCCTTACTTACAAATGGAATGTTACTTAGGTTCCCCTTAAATTTCTTTGGACTACCATGAAATTCCATGAGTGCAGGGCCCATTGAAGTATAAAGGCACCACACACTACATAGCAAGCAGTTTTGGGATTTGAAATCTTCTTATTTCTAACCCTCATGCTCAGAGCTCTACATGTGGTTTCTCATTTGAACTTCACATGGGTTTTGTGGTATAGGGTTGAGCCTTATTTTACTGTTAAGGAAACTGAGCTTAACAGAGGCTGAATAGTGTTTCCAAACCTATGATATTGATAGAGCCCAGGTCCAGGCTCACGTCCACCTAACTTCTAGGTTGGCACTGCTCACTCTACCACAGTGTTCACGATCTCATTCTTCTGTCCCATTTTCAGGTAAAGGGTCCAGGGATTGGGCTGCTTGGGAATTCCAAAGGGGGAGAACTTGGCCTTGCCATATCCTCTTTCCTGAAGGGCATCACGGCTGCAGTCATAATCAATGGCTCAGTGGCCGTTGTTGGGGCAACCATACACTACAAGGAGGAGACGCTGCCCCCTGTGGGTATCATGAGAGATCGACTCAAGATGACCAAAGATGGCATCAAAGACATTGTGGAAGCCCTGAAAAGTCCTTTGGAAGACCAGAAGAGCTTTATTCCCGTGGAGAGGTCTGACACCACCTTCCTGTTCCTTGTGGGTCAGGATGACCACAACTGGAAGAGCGAGTTCTATGCGAATGAGGCCTCTAAACGCCTGCAGGCCCATGGGAAGGAGAAGCCCCAGATCATCTGCTACCCAGAAGCAGGGCACTACATTGAGCCCCCTTACTGGCCCCTGTGCAGGGCTGCCCTGCATATCTTGGCAGGTGGTCCTATCGTTTATGGAGGGGAGCCCAGAGCTCATGCCATGGCCCAGCTGGATGCATGGAAGAGACTCCAGACTTTCTTTCATAAACATTTGGAATGTGTTGAGGTGACCATCCCGGCAAAACTGTAATTTTCATTTGCTCTCTCCTGAGAATAGTTGCCACAGTTTGTGTGTCTGGATCCTGCTTCCTTTTTAATAAGTACTTATAGTTTTTCCAAAAACACATTTTTATCAATTGCATCGCTTATCAATTTGGGATTGGAGTCACTCTGCAGAAAACAGGAAACATAAGAGGTAGAAAAAGCTTCCTTCTCACTCTTGCACACCATGCAACTGACAAGGCTTTAGCTCTGAAAATAAAAATGAGTAACACTGATGAACAGTGCTTGTGCATAGTTGAGAGTTCAACAGTTGTTTGCTAAATGACTGATTAATAAGTAAATGATTGGCTACTGTGTTAGAAAAGCATATACAGTGCCCTTCGTGTCTATGGGTTCCGCTTTGTAGTTTCAACCAACTGCCAATCGAAAATATTTTAGAAAAAAATTGTGACTGTACTGAATGTATACAGATGAGTTTAATGTTAGTTTCCGTAAACAATATAGTTTAGAAACTACTGACCCAGGATTTACATTTTATTCGGTGTTACAAGTACTCTAGAGGTGATTTCAAAATACACAGGAAGATATGTGTAGGTTATATGCAAATACTACATTATTTTATGTAAGGGATTGAGCCTCTGAAGATTTTGGTACCTGTAGGCATCCTACCCAATCTCCCACAGATACCAATGGATGACTATAATACCAGAAAGATTATAATGTCCCCTTTGAGTTTCTTCTTTTAGAATGGAAGCAACACCTTAGCCATAAACTATTAGTTGGATATAAACTTAATAAAAATTTCCAAATCAACTATATTTTTGTTCTGTGGTATTTTCTCTTTGGATGAATATGATTCCCCTAACAAAAAATTTTGTTAGATTCCTGTTTATATATATATAAACACTTATGATTTTGTTGTTTCAAAAGCCAGCAAAACATTTTTTTAGATGAATTACCTAAGTTATTTGAAGAGTGATATACAGGAAAATAAAAAAAAAATATATGTATCACTTAAGATGAATAGATGAGGAACTTAAATATTTCTTAAACTTTAATTGTATTTAAACACCTCACCAGGCACAGTGGTGCACTCCTGTAATCCCAGTTACTCAGGAGTCTGAGACAGGAGGATTGAAAGTTCTAGGCCATCCTGGGTAGCTTAGGGAGACCCTGTCTCAAATCCCAATAAAAAAGGGCTGGGGATGAATCTCAATGGTAGTGTGCTTGCCTAGCATGCATTAATTAGGCCCAGTATTTAATCTTCAGTTTTGCATCCCCCCAAAAAAAATCCTTTAATTTATGGTTATCATAATTTGTTTCCTTTTATCTTTTTACAAATCAATTCCTGATATGTATATTATTTCCCCTGAAACTCAAAAACATTGTTAACAAGAGCACACACACCACCTTGTTTGGTTAATAGATGACAGAAAACAATTCTGTTATGTCAGGTAACCTTGTCAGAAGTTAATAAGTGATGCTCTGTGGCACAGTCTTTGCAGTGGTGTCTGCGTGGATTCCTAGTGATGGACAGATCCCTGATCATTTCCTCTTTACTAGCTATACCACACTCTTCTCCCTCACTGGCCTTACCAGCAAAGTCAGAGAAAATCCTGTAAATATCTGTCTCAATAGGTAAAATCTCCTATTTGTATGTCATGGTGTTGCACATGGTTTACTGTGAAAACTGGGAGCAATAAGTAGAGCCGACGGATTTTGACAACTTGCAGTTTGACCAGAAAAATGAACATAAAGCTGGGACCAAGGAAGCTATGCTTGTTGAAGGGATTACACCTGACCTTGCCATGAGCCTTCCTCCACTAGGCCCTTCCCCCATGATGTGCTGCCTCATCTTGGACCCAGAACAATGGAGTTGGTTGTCTATGGACTGAGACCTTGGAAACCATGAGCCCCAAATAAGCTTCTCCTCCTCTAAGTTGTTCTTGTTGTTTTTTTTGGTCACAGCAATGCAAAAGCTTACCAAGACAGTGGATAGCTCATAATTTCTTTGACTAGGATCTGAACATCCTCCCTAAACCAGACAAATGTCCCATGAGCCTTAGGAAACTTTCTGGGATGCACAGCCCAAATATCATGGCTGGTGGTGGAAACAGAACTAGGTTAGGGATGACTTCTCTTCATGGAAATTCCTCAATACAGTGGCTTAAACAAATCAATTATTAATTACTCTCTCAAAAAAGTCCAGGATGGTCACCCAAGGCAAGGATTAATTTCCACAGCTATGACCATTAATTACCAAGCTATGACCATTTGGTCTAAGGCAAGCTAATTACTCCAGTTCTTGTTGTTACATCCAGGTCTAGCCAACTGGAAGAAGAAAGGGACAGAAGGGCACACCGTCTCCCTTGAGAATACTTTCCCATATTTTCACATTCCACTTTTGCCTTTACTAATGGCCAGAATTGGTTTTGTTTTGTTTTTGTTTTTCGAGACGGGGAAAATCACTCAGTTTCCCTGGCTGGACTTGAATCAGAGATTCTCTTACTTCATCCTGGGACTGCAGGCACATGCTCGTTCACCTGATTATGGCCAGAGTTTTATTACATGTCCACATCAAGCTTCAAAGTAGGCTGTAAAATGTAGAATTGATTCTTGGTAGTGATGTACTTATAAAATAAGCAATCCAGCAAGACATTAGCAGAATTATGGGCATTTATATAGCTAATAATATAGCTTTATGTGGAGAGCCACAGCCCAGTCAGAATGATGCCTGGCATTTGCCAGAGGGAATGGTTGTAAGGTGAAGCCGGCGAACTATTGAGATGATGATTTGAGTTAAGCTATATATAATTGCTGTGATGCTGGATTGATTGTATTGCATATTTGACCTTTACTGTTGGGCAACAGGGCAGCTCTTGCTGCCTCAGGGGCCTGCTACTTTGGAATTTCCGTGAGTTCTTGCAGGGGTTCGGGGAGATTGGACAGAACCCAGTGGAGGTATGTGTGCCCATGTGGTGTGTGCAGTGCTGGTGAGAGTTGGGGAATAAAGAGTTGCTGTTTGAATCTACAAGGCTTTGTGGCGGCTTGGTTATTTGTGGGACTGTGGCAGCTTTAAATATGTAAGACATTTTAGAAGTGCAAGGAGAAATGTACAGATATCTCATAATCATTGCACCAAGCTAGCCCTTTCCTCCATTTTTCTTTTTCCTATTAAGAAGTCAGATATTCAAGACTGGGTAATTGAAAAGCAAATGCACTTATGCAGAGAATTAAAAAGGACCATACATTGTAAGGGTCTGGTGAAGTGTCAGAGAAAGAGACCACAAGAGACCAGCTTCATGCAATAAGCAGGGGGGAGTTTTATTGAACCAGCATGCTGGGGCTCTGTGCCCACTCAAGAAAGGAGAGCAGCCCAGAGCCCAGAGCAGAGGTCAAGCAGAGCTTAAGTACTCTTTTTGGAGAGGGCGGGGGTGGGGGGCGGGGAGGGGGCGGGGGGGGGGGGGCTTTGCATACATCAGAACTAATCATCATGAGGCGTGGGAAAATTGAACAACAACTCTGAGACATGATTAGTACATTCATTGGCGGGAACAGTCTAGGCAGGGGTGATTGGTTACTCCTAAGCGGGGTACACATTTAAACTGATTGGTTTTGGGGCCTGGATGCTTATGTGCCGAGCTACTTGGAGCCCTTAGCTATTAAACAACCAGGGAATCAATGGAAATATTTACTGGGCAGTTCCAATGTTGTCCTAACAGCTACAGAGACTACAGGTTCCGGGGGTAGCAGAGGAATTTTAACAATACCTAGTCTTTTACACTTTAACTCAAGCTTTGCATTTTAGAATCAGCTTACAAATTTTACCTTTACAACATGTGCAGGAAAGATACAAATGAGAAAATCTTAAGTTTACACCCTTGGCACACATGTAACCCGACTGTTAAGCTCGAATTCGGGACCCTCAAAAGACCACCAGAGACCCAAGATCGATGTAAGCAGCAAAGAGGTGTTTATTGCAAGCTAGCTCGGTCCTCCATGCACACACAGCAACTGGTGACACTGAGAGGCCCCGAGCGCAGGGTTTGCAGCAGTTTTATACATTCTTTGGAGAAGGCAGGGACTTCACATACATCATAGACTCTCTTAGCAAATCATCACACACCACGGGAAAATCAAATAACAACTCTAAAACATGATTAGCACATTCACTGGCGGGAACAAGTTGGGTAGCAGTGATTGGTTACTACAAGAGGGGGATTCGTTTGAACTGATTGGTTTAAGTCAAAAGGGGTATATATGCTGAACTACAAGGTTTCCCAACACGTTATCAACCACCATAAACTACTTGGAGGGTTATCTGGCATCCCAGGTATTTCACTGTCTCATGCTGATTGGTGGTTGTGTTAGACCAGGACGCAAGAAAAAACCACTGACTCCAATTAAAATCAAATTAAAGCAAGCTTATTATTTCGACCGGCCGGACTGCCTTTTCCTCCCAAAACGGCAGGAATAAGACAGCAGCCCCAGCTTTCCTACAGCCCAGCTTTATAGCCCAGAAAGTTACACAAAAGGGGGGTTACAGATAACAGAACTCTGACAAGCATCACACTAATGGTAGTTTACATTTTTTGCTGGCTCCAACATCAGAATTTATGAAGACCATTAGAGCCTCAGAGAGGGTCGTTGTCTGGCCAGGGAAGGCCAATATTTATGAGGTGTCACTAAAGTTTCAGAGAGGGCTGCTATCTGGTCAGAGAGCCAGGCATGGGTGAGTTCAAGGCACGGGCAGGCATTCCAAGCAGGTTCAGAATTTGCAGTAATTTATAGTAAAGCCGAAATTAGCTTTTCATGGCTTTGTGGTGAGAGGGCTCCCAATTTAATAAAAGATCAGGTTGGGTTTATCAGTTGCTAGGGGATGCCATGGATCCCCACCTAGCCTGACTGAGTCAGGGACACCTGGCACAGCAGATCTCTCCTGTTACTTGTAGATAAACAACTTAGCAGGGTGGGAATGTGCCTAGGAGTGCTCTGTGGGTCTTTCCAAGGACAAAGATGATGTCCATTTCTTGGACAGGCTTTGCTCTGAGGTAGAGGCTGGTTTTTCACTGACATCAAAATGGCAAAACAACATACCAGAACAAACCCAGCAAACTGTGGAAGGTTGAGAATTTGATTTCCAAAATTAACACATGATGATATTTAAATTGTTCAATTTTCAACAAAACAATAAGGCATTCGTAAAAGAAAGTATGGCCCATTCCGAGGGAAGAAAAATCAACAGAAACTGTCCCTGAATAGGACTTGAAGGTAGGTCTATTAGACAAATACTTTGAAATAACTGTCTTAATGATACTAAAGAACTAAAATGAAGATGTAAAGCTATTCAAGAAAACAATGCATTAACTGAATGGAAATATCAACAAGGAGGCAGAAAACCTTAAAATAAATCAAGAATTTCTAGAGGGCTGGGGATGTGGCTCAAGTGGTAGCGCGCTCGCCTGGCATGCGTGCGGCCCGGGTTCGATCCTCAGCACCACATACCAACAAAGATGTGTCCGCCAACTAAAAAAATAAATATTAAAAAAAAAAAAAGAATTTCTAGAGATGAAAAGTATAACTGATGCTCTGGTTTGAATGTTTGTATCCCTTCCATATTCATGCATTGAAACTTGATTTCCAGTGTGGTAGTATTAAGTGGGAGGGCTTCTAGGAGGACTCTACCCTCATGAATGAGATTGATGACCTTGTAAAAGAGGTGCAAGACAGCTGTTCATCTTTTTGCCCTTCCACTTCTTCTGCCACCCAAGGACAGTGTGCATCCCTTTTATGCTTCTTCCTTGAGAGGATGCAGAAAGAAGTGGCCATCTTGGAAGCAGAAAGTATCTCTTGCTGGGCAATGAATCTTCTGGTACCTTGATCTTTGAAATTTGAACCTCCAGAACTGTGAGAAATAAATTTCTATTAGATATCTTCTGGGCATCTGGATCTCAGGGGGATCCAGAGAACTCAACTCACAAGGCAGAGATCCTGCACACTCCACTGTGCACTAACGTGGACTTCCTAGGCCCAGCTCCCAAGTGCAATTGCACTAGCCTGTCCAGTTTCTGGACCTCCAGCACACCTGGTCCTGTGAGCCACCAGACTCAAAGGGAAAGCAAACAATACTCTCAGTGTAGTGCATAATCCTCTTTGTGCCTGTTTCAATCATACCTCTCCCAAGGGTATATACATCTTTTTTTTCCAATTTTTTTTAAATTTTATTTTTTTAGATGTAGTTGGACACAATACCTTTATTTATTTATTTATTTATTTATTTTTACATGGTGCTGAGGATTGAACACAGGGCCTGGCACGTGCTGGGTGAGTGCTCTACCACTGAGCCATAACCCCAGCCCTTTTTTCCCATTTTTATCATTTTTCCCCACCCTTTTATTATTGCACTTTGTTTTTTTGAGAGTTAGGATTTTTCTGTTTGTTTATTTTGGTTTTTTGTTTGTTTCTCTTGTTACCTTCTCTTCTTTTTTCCTCCCCCCTCTACCCAAACCCTCTTGTGCTGTCTCTCTTGATTTTTTTTGTGTGTGTGTGTGTCTCAGAGTTATTTCTCTCCTCCTTTTTAATAGCCATCCTTTGCTATGTCTCTTTGGTATTCCCTTCATTCACATTTTTAATATTTTAAGCTTTATTTTGCCTTCCAACTCCATTTTCCTTTAACTTTAATTTTATTATCTTCTAGAACTATTTTAGCTTATATAATTTCTGCCCCCACCATTCATGTTCTTGTGGTTATTGGGACTATGGATGGCATAGTTGACACCTGCTATTTACTTTAGGCTGCTTATTGTTTCATGGAAGGTTTCAAGATGATGGCTCCAAGGAACCCATGGTGTTGCAGCAGCTCTCCAAGAGTGAATTAAACTAGCAGTTCTACAGCAGAGAAGTAGGAGGCCTTGGAGGTTGCAATTAACATTTGGATTACACTGCGTTAGGTGCTGAATCTAGGATATGCCAACAATCCAGGTCTTACTAAAAAAAAAAAAAAAAAGAGAGAGATAATGGGTCTTTCACAAAAGACCCCCTTCCCATTAAAGAGGAAGAGGAATGTATCTCAATAGATGTGCCACATCTGAAAACATAAAGGAACCAGCAAACAAATCTCCTCCCCAAACTTACTATCCCCCAATAAAAGAGGCCCACAGATATTCAAGGGGATGAAATTGAAAAATGATTATTAAATTCATTACTAAGCTTGGGGCTGGGATTGTGGCTCAGCGGTAGAGTGCTCACCTAGCAGTTTCGAGGCCCTGTGTTCGATCCTCAGCTCCACATATAAATAAATAAAGAATGAAAGATAAAAGAAAATGTATTACTAAGCTAAAAGAAGATCTGGGAATGAATTAAGGAACAAATGTAGGGGATGAAAGGTAATTTCAATAAAGAAAAAGAAAACCAACCAGATCTTCTTGAAATGAATGACAGAATAAATCAAATAAAATTTTGATTGAAAGTATTACCACTAGTTTAAATTATGTAGAAAATTGAACCTCAGACTTCAAGACAGGGTATACGAATTTTTAAATATATTTTTTTTAGTTGTAGATGGACAAAATACCTTTATTCTATTTATTATTGTGGTGCTAAGGATCAAACAGGTGGAACACAGGCAGTTTTAGGGCAGTGAAACTATTCTACATGGTAGTTTAATGGTGGACTCAGGTCTTTATACATTTATCAACACTAGTGGCATGAAGGACACTAAAAGCAAGCCCTTGCTTAATGGGCCACAACCTTCTACCAGGCATTTACCAACAGAAGGGCTTACAACTGTAAATATGTATCTTTTACAGCTGAGATGCATCTCTCAAGGATTTGTCAGCAGTTCTTTGACAGGTAACCATCAAGGAGTAAGACCTCTCATGTCTCCTAGACTCCACAAAAGGACAGAATCCCAACTTTAATAATCATTTTCCAACAAACACAGCTGGCTTGGTCTCATTTTTACCAACCACATCTTATACATTATACATTTTATATCTGACTCAGTCTTTTTGCACCCGTTTTAGCTACTTGCTTTCAGTTGGTTTTAAAAATCACTAATCTTGGAGGTCTGGAAGTTAAGATAACACACCCAGAGATGGGAAGCTGGAAAATCAGCTCATCCTCAGACTATGTGGCCAGCAGAAACACCAAAAAGCCAGAGTCAGACAAGACAAGGTCATTAAAATCAAGCCCATCAACACAGACAATAGTCCACCCTGTTTCAATAATATTCTTAGGGACTCTCCCAGTTGGTAAGGCACAACTCCAGGAGGCGAGGGGCTAAACACATGCCTAGAATAGTAACTAAAGTAACTTGCAGTTACCTTTACTTTATTAGCAGAGTAAAATTAACACCCCAAGGGGAGACCTGAAGCATAATCAAGAAGAACATAGGTGCAATCTAAACCCCAACTCTACCTGTAATGACATCAAAAGACGGGATCCCTCCTACCCTGTAGTTGCCACAAAAGCTGTACATCTCTGTCCTTTGCTTGGGCAACCGGCACACTCTTAGTCAGAGCTGCATCTCCATTCCTGCTTGAGCAGAAGTCCCCAATAGAGCCTTGACTGTGTGTTCCTATTCACTTGACCCAGGTTGGGGTTTTTGTTTGTTTTGATTCTGAAGATTGAACCCAGGGGAACTTAACCACTGAGCTACATCCCCAGCACTTTCTATTTTTAATTTTGAGACAGGATCTCACTAGATTGCTTACAGTCTCACTGAATTGCTGAGGCTGACTTCCAACCTGCAATCCTCCTTCCTTAGCCTCCCAAACCACTGGGATTATAGGCATACGCCACCACACGGGGCTCCAGGTTTATTTTTAATGTCACTGTGTCCAAAGTTCCCATCTGATGTGTCATAGCATTGATAACTTCACCTCCAATTCCCTTTCCCCAGCCTTCAATCACCCTGCTTATTTACCCTATAAACAGCCCAATCTGGTTCTCTTTGTCCATTTTTCTACAGCCCAGACAGCTTTTCTGTTTTGTTTTGTTTTCCAGTTTAGGGTTAGTGTCACTGAACACAGTGAGATAATCTGTGGCTGCCTGGGGCCAGGCTAAGAAATCGTGCTGGGAGTGCCAGTACTGGTTTAAAATATAAATATTTTAAACCCTTTATTCTGGTGTCCTGATATCCTTGCACATCAGAGGAAGTAAGTGCCTTTTGGCACCTTCAACTTAGTCCCTGATGGTTCAAACCCCTTATCATGCAACTGCATAGATGTGTACAGAATACCTTTAATATACTTGGTCTCTGTCTTTTTCTTTTCAGGGTGTAGTTATTCATTCTGCCAGTCTCCCCAGGCATTTAGTTTGATAGGATACTATTAGTACAAGAATTGCCTTGCTCCAGTGATGAATGTCCCCTGGCCAAATGGGGTCTCCTGTCAGATCTTAAAAGGGGAGACTATTCCTGTCCCCTGTTACTTTAGTAAAATAGATAATGCTGGAACCTACTGCCATATCATTTGTGACCAGCAGCCTCCACCCTTCATGGGCAAAAAGGGGCTGAAATGCAGGGCAGAGACCACTTCTTCCATAAAAAGAAAGTTAAAAGTTCTATTGGCCTTTGTTTGATTCATGTTTTAGATGTGATTTTGTGTGGTGAGCCGCCTCTGCCGCTTATGCAGATTATCGTCGCCATTACAAGATGGCGCTGGCTCCGCTGTGGTATGTGACAAACAACTCCTTATTTGGGAGAGTTGGCGCATGGTTTTTCAGCACCCTATGAAAAAGTTCCACATGGCAGCTTCGCATTGGGGCTTGAGATGCTATATTAAGGCTGGGAGGGGCATCCGAGGGATTATTAGAAGAAATATCAAGGGCCTGAATAAACTGCTGAAACAAGATTCC
The DNA here is from genome assembly GCF_052094955.1 of Ictidomys tridecemlineatus. Lineage (NCBI taxonomy): Eukaryota > Metazoa > Chordata > Mammalia > Rodentia > Sciuridae > Ictidomys > Ictidomys tridecemlineatus. Next base: position 96,321,270 of record NC_135481.1, read on the forward strand.
TGAGTTGCGTCTTCCTTGCGGGCAAGGGGTCGCGACAATTTTGTATTGTGTTATTTGTCAAGACCCCTACCCTACCTGACCCTGATGCTTCCAAGAGAAGGCACAAGATTCTACCTGAGATAAGGCTCTACCCCCACCTAAGGCAAACATGTTTTTTTAATGATGGTCAAGTGTTGGTGAAGATGTAGTAAAACAAGAACAGCCCATATTTCTGGTGAGACTGTGCAGTAACACAACTTTGGAAAACAGCTTGGCAACTATTAATAAAAATTGAAATCTACATATTATATAAATAACTTAGCATGAAAATTGAACATATAGTCCTAGCTAAATGCAGCTGGAGTTTAGAGGATGTGTGTCACTGCAGTGCAAGTAATAATAAAATTGCAACAACTTTAATGATCATCAAAAAAGGAAACAAATAAATTGTGCTATGATTATTAACATGTTATGCATGGTGCAGAGATTCCCCACCCTCAGTTTGGAAAGAAAGACAATAATAATCTGAGTCTTTGTCAGTTATAATGTTTCTACAAAAATAAAGATCTGGAAATTTGTGACAGCAGGTATAGAAGAAATGTGGACTCAGTTTTTGATGGCAATCATGAAAATCATAAGCATAGACCTAGAATGTGTAAGCACTTCCTGAGATTTGGAGTTCTGTGATAGTAAAAGCAAAAGTGACTCCATTTTGTTTAGTAACTCCATTTTGGAAAACAACCAAGCCAAGTAGAAGGGTCATGACCAGGGCAAGATGTTCTTTTCCTTTTGCTGTAGAAACCTTTAAGAACATGGAACTACCTAATGGGGCATTGTTTCTATAACTAGGGTAATGGGGCTTTGTTTCTGAAACTGGGGTGACTGGGCTAATTATGACTGGCTAAGTGTCCCTCCGCCTGACTGCACTCTCCCGCTTCTGTAACTTGGCTTGCTTGCATTGGCTAGACCCCCAAACATCCCTTTTGCAGTTCTCAGGCTTATAAGCAGCGCCCTTGCAATTGATTGGGGCTGATAGGGGGAACAGCTTTATGTTCTGATCATTTGCCACGCGTGCTTCAATAAAGGCTTGATTCGATTATTCGTGAGTGGTCTAGAAGTCAGTTTCTGAAACCCAGGGATGAAGCTTTAAGTATAACAGTTCTTTTCCAGATGTTTCCAAGATGACCAATGGTACCTTCTGATGTCACAACTCTTTTTTTTTTTTTTAATTTGTGTTGAGGATTGAATACAGGGGTGCTCCTGAGCCACAGCTACAGCTATTTTTATTTTTTATTTTTAGCCAGGGTCTTGCTAAGCTGCTGAGGCTGAGCTCAAACTTCTGATCTTCTTGCACCAGTCTGTCGAGTCACTGGAATTACAGATGTGTGCCACCTCAACCAGCTTAGTCATCACAATTCCTGGAAATTCAAATCAATTCAAATTTAGAATCACAAGCATCAAAAACAAACTCTGGGTTACCTAAATAGGAAAGGAATTTATTGTAAAGCCATTGATTAAGAACAAAGTTGAAAGGAATATTGGGGATCAGGATCAGAAAACTGAGAGAATCCAAGGGAGATTCTACCACCCAAACAAACCTGGACAGGCCATCACTGAAGCTGGATGCTTGTGGCTCCTGTGGACTCAATGGCAACACTGCTGGCCTGAGTGAATACTAACCTGTGTTAACTCTGTCACTCATGGGAATGAGACCGGGTCACAAGGGAGGTTGGGTCTCATGCTTGCCTTTTGCAGTACAAGGTAGAGCCAGGGAAACAGGAAAGGAGGCTTTGGGTGCTCAGCACCCCCAGCCTGCCCCTCTCCCCACAACAAATAAATGAGAGTCTGATTCCAAGTTGTTTGAGGACTAGCTCTATGCTCTGTTTCTTTCCAAGGACCTGGGCCTTTTCCTGGGATCATCGACCTGTTTGGACTTGGAGGTGGCCTTCTGGAGTACCGAGCTAGTCTGCTGGCTGGCAAGGGTTTCGCTGTGATGGCTCTGGCTTATTATAACTATGATGACCTTCCCCAGAGCGGAGACATCTTTCACCTGGAGTACTTTGAAGAAGCTGTGAACTATCTACTTCATCACCCCCAGGTTGACTGATCTTTTAGTTTATTGATTCCTAAATATTTGCCCGAGACAGGGTCAGATTTTCAACCCTGTGACCTGAGAGATTTACTCTATGACAAAATTAAATATTGAGCTTCTTACAAATTTACAGAGAAAAGTAAATATCTTTTTTCTTTTTCTTTCTTTTTTTTTTTTTTGAGTTGTAGATGGATACAATACCTTTCTTTTAATTATTTATTTTATGTGGTGCTAAGGATCAAACCTAGTGCTAGGCAAGTACTCTACCACTGAGCTACAACCCCAGCCTAAGAAAAGTAAATTTCTGAGCTAGGACAACCCCACAGGGCATAGAATAAATAGGGAAACCTCAGGTATGAATTCCAGGTAAGGGGACTTAGCATCCCAGTATGCCCAGTACAGTGGGTTTCCTGGGACACAGACCATGAGTGCTAAGACCAGGATAGCATCAGGCTCAACAGGAGGGTTGGTCACCTCAGAAGTGTCACTGTTTTCTGGCTCTGTGAATCTGTGTCTAACCTCCAGGTATGTTACAAAGAGTTAAATGATCACACTGGTGAAGCCCTTGAAATGGGCAGGTACTCATTCCCATGGCAAAGGATCTGGGCACAGTGGGTACAGAGTGAGGAAGATCAGGTTCATGTCCACATGAGCTTAGAATATAAAGTGGGAACAGGGGAGAGAGGGCTAGGAAACAAGGAAACTTAAAATTCCAAGTGCTAACAAGGACACGAATGGGGCACTGATTAAAAAAGAAAACAGTGGGGCTGGGGTTGTGGCTCAGTGGTAGAGTGCTCACCTAGCATGCATGAGGCACTGGGTTCAATCCTCAGCACCACATAAAAATAAAATAAAGACATTGTGCCAACCTAAAACTAAAAATTAAATATATGCATATTTTTTTAAAGTGGAGTGGATGGGACTAGACAGAGCTCAGGAAGAAAAGCCTCAATTAGCAAAGATTTAAATGCCAACTATTAGTATTATTAGTGGTGGTGGTAGTGTTGTCAATTGTCAGGAGTTAATTCTAGTGATTTTTTAAAAACATTTTGTTAGGGCTGGGGATGTGGCTCAGCGGTAGCGCGCTCGCCTGGCATGTTGCGGCCCAGGTTCGATTCTCAGCACCACATAAAAACAAAGATGTTGTGTCGCTGAAAACTAGAAAATAAATATTAAAAAAATTCTCTCTCAAAAAAAAACAAAAACATTTTGTTACCTGCTAAAATTTACGTGTTAGAAACAAAATACATACAGAACAAAATAAATTATGATTAGTGTCAGATCAATGTACGTAGACTGATACTTTGGGTTTTTCATACATACTTGATTATGACTTTATACGCATACATATACTATTTGTCTGCTAGGTAATTGATTCCAATATTCTCTAAAGAAATAACTATTGGGCTGGGGTTGTGGCTTAGTGGTAGAGCGCTTGCCTAGCATGCACAAGGCCCTGGGTTCAATCCTCAGCACCACATAAAAAAACTAAATAAACAAAATAAAGGTATTGTGTCCTTTTTTATCTACAAATATTTAAAAATAAAGAAATAACTGTTAATTTCAGGAAGAAGTTTTTTCTTTGAAGCCTAGGCCTTTTCTTCCCCAGTACGTTCATGGGCATCCTAGAGCCTTACTTACAAATGGAATGTTACTTAGGTTCCCCTTAAATTTCTTTGGACTACCACGAACTTCCATGAGTGCAGGGCCCATTGAAGTATAAAGGCACCACACACTACATAGCAAGCTGTTTTGGGATTTGAAAGCTTCTTATTTCTAACCATCATGCTCAGAGCTTTATAGGTGGTTTTTCATTTGAACTTCACATGGATTTTGTGGTATAGGGTTGAGCCTTATTTTACTGTTAAGGAAACTGAGCTTAACAGAGGTTGAATAGTGTTTCCAAACCTATGATATTGATAGAGCCCAGGTGCAGGCTCATGTCCACCTAACTTCTAGGTGGGCACTGCTCACCCTACCACACTGTTCACGGTCTCATTCTCCTTATTTTTCTGTCCTATTTTCAGGTAAAGGGTCCAAGGATTGGGCTGCTTGGGAATTCCAAAAGAGGAGAACTCTGCCTTGCCATATCCTCTTTCCTGAAGGGCATCATGGCTGCATTCATAATCAATGGCTCTGTGGCCGTTGTTGGGGCAAGCATATAGTACAAGGACGAGACGTTGCCTGTTGAGAGCCACAGCCGAAGGGCCCCCAACAAACTTCCAACTGCCAGCTGATGATTGGCTCACAGCAGCCCCAGCAAACTTCTAGCTGCCAGCTGACTGGCTCCTCTGCGGTGATGCTCATTGGGCTGTTTCCCCGCCCTTTCAGATCACGGAGCTGCTCATTGGGAGACTTTTTTGGCTCCACCCACACTACCCATCCAATCGGCCTCAAGAGCAGGAGGAATGGAGGAGGGGTTGAGAGGTTTGTGGGAAGCTGGTGGTGGCAGGTGGGCTCTGAGGGAATTCCTGAAGAGTTCATGTAGTGTGGCGTGTGTGTTCTAAATAAAGTTCATTTCTGCTTGACAAGTGGCTCCTGAATTGTGCCCCACCAGACTGCAGCATTTGGTGGCCCACACAGGGAACAACTAAGGGTAAGTGATAAGGTAAACTGTTTGCCCCTGAGGGCAGGGCGAGAGGATGGGTAGCCATTTTAAGATTCTTCTTTTGTTTTGCTTCATTTTTGTTTTAAGTTGCCTGTCCCTGGAGATGTGTAAGATGGAAGAAAAACCGCTCACCTCTGAGGAACAGATAGGGAGAAAGGATGGATGGACATTTCAGGAGGATAGAAAGGTTATTATAATGATTTTTTGTTGTCCCAATTTTGTTTCACTTTGTTTCAGTTTTGTTTGGCGTTATCTTGTTGGGTTGTATTATAGTTATAGTAGAAAAATTCAAGTAAAAGAGAAGGTCTCTTGAGCTAGGCAGACAGAGGAAAAAATTCAAGTAAAAGAGAAGGTCTCTCGAGCTATTCAGACAGAGGAAGAAAGTTTAGAGCAGAAAAAGCCATCAGGGGAAAAGTTACAACAGGAGACTGCTACTAACACCTTTGTATCACCAGAGCGTGTAAGTGTCCAACCAATAGCGCTACCTCCATATGCTGGGAGGCCCCCAACCCACGCAGTTGATAGATGGGATTCTGAGACAGGATTTCAAATATTGACATGCTCTGCATTTGAGCAGGCAGGAGGGCAGCAAATTCACCATGCTTTAGAATTCAAAACAGTGAAGCAGCTAAAAGAGGCTGTAACAACCTATGGTCCTCAAGCACCCTTCACTGTAAGCATGGTCAAATCCATTACCAACTTGAACATGACGCCAGCAGATTGGGCTAATATGTGTAAAGCTGTGCTAAATGAAGGATAATACCTGTTATGAAAGGTTGCCAATGAGGAATTTTGCAAAGAGATGGCTAGGTGAAATGCAGTAGCTGATTATCCTCAGAGAAATATAGATATGTTGTTAGGAAAGGGACCTTATGAGGATCAGCAGCAACAAATTGCATATAATTCTGGCGTATACTCACAAATTGCTGTAGATGTGGTTAGGGCATGGAAGACTTTACAAGGACATGGAGGTTTACAAGGTCAATTATCTAAGATAATACAAGGAGCTAATGAACCTTATGCTGAATTTGTAGATAGAATTATTCAAACAGCTACCAGAGTTTTTGGGAATACAGAACAAGCAATGCCACTAATAAAACAACTGGCTTATGAGCAAGTGAATCGTTGGTGCAGAGAAGTCATTAGACCATGGAAACATGAAGATTTAAACACATATTTTAAATTATGTAAAGACATTAATGAACAAGGGCAAGTCATGGCAGCTGCAGTACAACAGGTTTTAGATGCCAGGCCAAAAACATGCTACAATTGTGAACAAACAGGACATTTTAAAAGGAATTGCCTCAGGGCTGGGGATGTGGCTCAAGCGGTAGCGCGCTCGCCTGACATGCGTGCGGCCCGGGTTCGATCCTCAGCACCACATACCAACAAAGATGTTGTGTCCGCCGAGAACTAAACAATAAAACATTAAAAATTCTCTCTCTCTCTCTCTCTCCTCTCTCACTCTCTCTTTAAAAAAAAAAAAGGAATTGCCTCATAGGAGGAGGGTTTAACAAAACTTGGTATCAAAGGAGTAGAATACTGGGTATTTGCCCACGATGCTGTAGAGGGAGACATTGGGCTAATGAATGCCATTTTCATACCACCATAAAGGGTACTCCATTATCAAAAAACGAATAAGGACCAGGTGTCTATCCACGATATCATGGAGAAAGGCATCCAGCTCCATTGCTAAAAAATGAACAGGGGGGCCCAATGCTCTGGGGCCCAAGACCACAAATATATGGAGCACTGGAGGAACCTAGCAACCCCATCAGGGTATTGCCCAGGACACATTGTCCATTAAATCCCTCACTAGACAAACCAGAGGAAGTGCAGGATTGGACATCCACACCTCTGCCAGAACAGTACTAACTCCAGAGATGGGAGTTCAAAATCATTCCCACAAGTGTAAAGGACCTCTTCCCCAAGGAACAGTAGGCTTATTATTGAGATGCAGTTCTTCTACTCTAAAAGGACTTATGATAAGTCCTGAGGTAATTGATCCTGATTATGAAGGTGAAATAAAAATTATAGCCAGTTCTCCAAAGGGTATATCAGTAATTTCACCAGGAGATAGAATAGCACAGTTACTAATAATACCAAGCCTACATGATAAATTTTCCAGTTGTACTGTAGAAAGAGGTTCCAGGGGATTAGGCTCCACAGGTGTAAATTGGGCGATGCTCTTTTTAAATTCAGATTCTCGCCCCATGCTAAATCTAAATATTCAAGAACATGAATTTAATGGGCTACTGGACACAGGTACAGACCTTAGCATCATCTCTCGTCAAGAATGGCCAAAACATTGGCCATTATAACAAGCCACTCAAACGCTTCAAGGCCTAAGAGTGGCGACTAATCCTCATAGAAGTACAATGGTATTAGATTGGAAGGATCCTGAAGGATGTGAAGGAACTATACAGCCATATGTATTGGATCATCTTCCATAAATTTATGGGGATGAGATGTCCTAAATCAATTATCACTAACATTAACAAATAACATCAATCCAAATGCACCCACTATCATGGCTAGACAAGGTTTTAAAGGAAAAAGTTTAGAAGAACAAGAACAAGGTATAGCAGCACCAATACAAATAGATCAAGGAACAGACAGACATGGGTTGGATTTTCAGGAGGGGTCACTGAGACAATAAAAATTACTTGGAAATCAGAAAGACCAGTATGGGTTCCTCAGTGGCCCCTGACTAAAGAGAAGATACAAGCAGCCTATGACCTGGTCAAACAACAATTAGCGGAAGGGCATATACAACCTTCTGTATCTCCCCATAATACTCCCATTTTTGTCATCAAAAAGAAATCTGGTAAATGGAGATTATTGCAAGATTTAAGAGCCATTAATAATGAGATGGTTATTATGGGACCTGCTCAATTGGGGATTCCTCAATTGTATGCTTTGCCAAAAACCTGGTATGTTTTAGTTATAGATATTAAGGCTTGTTTTTTTTTCAATTCCAATTCATCCTGAGGATAGTCCATATTTTGCATTTACTATCCCTGCACTGAATCATGAAGGTCCTGATTAGAGATATGAATGGAAAGCACTCTCTCAAGGGATGGCTAACAGCCTAACTATGTGTCAAACTTATGTTAACAAAGCAATCCAGCCACTTAGAAATCAAAATCCTGAACTACAAATATTTCACAATATGGATGATGTATTATTAGCACACAAAGATAAAAACACATTGCTAGAATGTTATGCCACACTTACAAACTTGTTAAAAATTATAATCTAGAGATAGCAATAGATAAAGTACAATTAAATTTTCCAATTAATTATTTAGGAATTCTATTATCCTCAACCATGGTCCGTCCACCAAAAATTCAAATACAAGTAGATCAACTTAAATCACTTAATGACTTTCAAAAGTTATTAGGAGACATATATTGGATAAGGCCTTATCTAGGTATATCAACAGGAGAGTTGGAACCTTTATTTGATATCCTAAATGGTCCATCAGATCCAAATTCACCCCGAATGTTAACACCTGAAGCAAGAAAGGCATTAAAAATCATTGAAACATATTTGGAAAATATGCATTTGGATAGAATTGATATAAGTTTGCCTTTATTATTTATTGTACTACCAACAAAAAATATTCCTACAGGAGTATTTTGGCAAGAAGGTCAATTATTATGGACACATTTATCTTATTCTCCTAACACTATTCTTACTAGGTATCCTGAGGCAGTAGGACAATTAATACTCAAAGGAATAAAAGTAGCAAAGGGAGTGTTTGAAATTTCTCCCAATAAAATTATTACTCCATATACTATGGATCAAATTGATGAGTTAGCTAATGAGTTAAATACTTGGGCAATAATCATGTGCAAATCTAATGTTTCATTTGATAACCACTTACCATCTAATCCTTTATTGTCTTTTTGGTCATTGCATCCTGTAATTTTTCCAAAAATGACAAGAAAAACACCTATCATGAATGCTCCAAATATATTCACTGACCTCATTAGCAGCAATAATTACCCGTGATCAAACTTTTACATTTTTAGTACCCAAACAATCAGCTCAAAAGGTACAGCTTAATGCAGTATTACAAGCTTTTGTGATGTTTAAAGATTCTGTATTTAATTTATTTTCTGATAGTATTTAGTTAATGCTATAGTATCCCTTGAAGATGCTGGTAGGATTTCCCCTTCCTCTACTGTTTTCTCTTTGCTTTCCACTATACAAAGTCAAATCTGGGACAGAAAAGATCCATTCTTTATAGGACATATCAGGGCACATACAGGATTGCCTGGAGCCCTTAGTTTGGGCAATGATTTAGCAGATAAAACTACACATGACATAGATATTTTCTCTACACTAGAAGAAGCTACAAATTTTCATAAAAAGTTCCATGTCAATGCTAATACTTTACAAAAGCATTTTAAAATAACTAAGGAACAAGCTAGACAAATAATAAAACAATGTCAAAATTGTGTGACCTTTTTACCACAAGTTAATCTTGGAGTCAATCCTAGAGGACTGATACCTAACCATATTTGGCAGATGGACGTCACACCTTGCCAGAATTTGGAAAATTAAAATATTTGCATGTTACAGTTGATACTTCTTCTGGATTTTTGATGGGCTCCCTTCAGCCGGAGAAAAAAACTAAAGATGTTATAGCTCATTGCTTACAAAATTTTGCCATTGTGGGCGTTCCTAAACAGTTAAAAACAGATAATGCCCCTGGTTATACATCTACCTCTTTTAAACAATTTTGCTCATCATTTGGCATTACTCATATAACAGGAATCCCATACAATCCACAGGGACAAGACATAGTTGAAAGAGCTCATCAAACTATTAAAATGTACTTATTAAAGCAAAAAGACGGAATTGGGAAGGGGTATATATTCCCCAAAGATAAACTTAAAATAACTCTTTTTACTCTAAACTTTTAAAATTTGGATTCATCAGGGCTTAGTGCTGCGGAAAGGCATATGTGTCCAAAAAATGTACATAAGCCCAAGGTACTTTGGAAGGATATTCTAACAGGACAATGGAAAGGCCCTGACCCAGTAATTGTCTGGAGTCGGGGGTCTGTTTGTGTGTTTCCACAGGGAGAACAGCAGCTGATTTGGATTCCAGATAGATTAACTAAGGTCCTGACCCAGTGATTGTCTGGAGTCGGGGGTCTGTTTGTATGTTTCTACAGGGAAAACAGCAGCCAATTTGGATTCCAGAGAGATTAACTAAAGTGATTTCTTCAGACCAAAAAGAAGATGATTTGTCTCAAATCCATAACAGCTGATATCCAGAACTCCAGTTTGGCTACCCTTACATCTGCAACAGAACCAGGATGCTTTTTTCAATATTTATTTTATTATTTCCCTTTCCCACATCATGAAGTTCTATTTTGTTTTTTGAGCTCATACAGACCTAGGTTAATGTTTTCCTGATCAGTTCTATTTTTTGACTATAGAGTTTTTAAACATTGCAATGGAGATTTCACCTGTAAAAAGTTATAAGGCCTTTACTATTATGTTATGTGTTGTATGTATTAGATTATGTGTGCACATTTGTGTTTTATGTTGTATGTTGGTATGTACATATGTCCATATATCACATATGATGAGCGCTCATGAAAAAATGGATCCAAATTTTTTTATTCATGTGATTTAAATGGTTTAATTTAAATTGGATAAACAGCTGTTGAGGATTGTTTTAATATGTGAACAAAAAAGGAGGTTAACAGATTTGTTTGTTTACTTTCACCTTTCCTTTTCATTATATTTAATAATTCTGTTAAAGATAATGTAAATTGTTCAGGAAATTGTTTTCTTTTAGTGCCTTCTGGAATGTTACATAATTTTTTCTTTAGCCATTATTGCCAGAATTCCTATCTTCATCCCAGTGCCGGTGAAGACAAAGATAAAACCAATCTACAGCTTCTACAATAGCTATCACTGAACTGCTTGCAGAACTTGCCTGGACTATGTATCACTTGTATGCATTGTGAACTATCTATTGATGAAGCAACTTGTGGTAATGTTGGGGTATTTTTGCTGATGGTGTCATTGGTGGTACAATTTCTCCAAAAGGAGCCGTCAATTGGCTTGGTGTATCCTCCTCCCTTCTGCTTGTGATGGTCATTCAGCTAAAATTTGGGGGCCAAAAGAGGTGAGACAAAGAACCTCACCGTCCCACTGGTACAAAGACCTATCCACAGGTGTGGCTATATGCTAGACCGGTAGTCAATGATGGGTAAGATCCAATTGCAATGGTACCAACCTAAGACAGGAGGCTGATGCCTTGAGGTCAGCTCATCCAATGACGGGTAAGGACCATATGTACTATTGGACAACCTAAGGCAGGCATGGTCCCTAAGCCACATGCTTGTTGTTTAAACAGAGAGGGGGAAATGTTGAGAGCCACAGCCAAAGGGGCCAGAGCAAATTTCCAGCTGCCAGCTGATGATTGGCTCACAGCAGCCCCAGCAAACTTATAGCTGCCAGCTGACTGGCTCCTCTGTGGTGATGCTCATTGGGCTGTTTCCCCGCCCTTTCAGACCACGGAGCTGCTCATTGGGGGACTTTTTTTGGCTCCGCCCATGTGACCCAGCCAATCGGCCTCAAGAGCAGGAGGAGTGGTGGGGGTTGAGAGGCTTGTGGGAAGCTGGTGGTGGCATTATTTTATGTAAGGGATTGAGCCTCTGAAGATTTTGGTACCTGTAGGCATCCTACCCAATCTCCCACAGATACCAATGGATGACTATAATACCAGAAAGGTTATAATGTCCCTTTTGAGTTTCTTCTTTTAGAATGGAAGCAACACCTTAGCCATAAACTATTAGTTGGATATAAACTTAATAAAAATTTCCAAATCAACTATATTTTTGTTCAGTGGTATTTTCTCTTTGGATGAATATGAATTCCCCTAACAAAAAAAATTTTGTTATATTCCTGTTTATATATATAAACACTTATGATTTTGTTATTTCAAAAGCCAGCAAAACATTTTTTAGATGAATTACCTAAGTTATTTGAACAGTGATATACAGGAAAATAAAAAAAAATATGTATCACTTAAGATGAATAGATGAGGAACTTAAACATTTCTTAAACTTTAATTGAATTTAAAAGCCTCACCAGGCACAGTGGTGCACTCCTGTAATCCAGTTACTTTCGAGTCTGAGACAGGAGGATTGAAAGTTCTAGGCCATCCTGTGTAGCTTAGGGAGACCCTGTCTCAAATCCCAATAAAAAAGGGCTGGGGATGAATCTCAATGGTAGTGTGCTTGCCTAGCATGCATTAATTAGGCCCAGTATTTAATCTTCAGTTTTGCATTCCCCCCCAAAAAATCCTTTAATTTATGATTATCATAATCTGATTCCTTTTATTTTTTTACAAATCAATTCCTGATATATCCATTTTTCCCCTGAAACTCAAAAACATTGTTAACAAGAGCACAAACACCACCTTGTTTGGTTAATAGACGACAGAGAACAATTCTGTTATGTCAGGTAACCTTGTCAGAAGTTAATAAGTGATGCTCCATGGCACGGTCTTTGCAGTGTTTTCTGCATGGATTCCTAGTGCTGGACAGATCCCTGATCATTTCCTCTTTACTAGCTATACCACACTCTTCTCCCTCACTGGCCTTACCAGCAAAGTCAGAGAAAATCCTGTAAATATCTGTCTCAATAGGTAAAATCTCCTATTTGTATGTCATGGTGTTGCACATGGTTTACTGTGAAAACTGGGAGCAATAAGTAGAGCCGACGGATTTTGACAACTTGCAGTTTGACCAGAAAAATGAACATAAAGCTGGGACCAAGGAAGCTATGCTTGTTGAAGGGATTACACCTGACCTTGCCATGAGCCTTCCTCCACTAGGCCCTTCCCCCATGATGTGCTGCCTCATCTTGGACCCAGAACAATGGAGTTGGTTGTCTATGGACTGAGACCTTGGAAACCATGAGCCCCAAATAAGCTTCTCCTCCTCTAAGTTGTTCTTGTTGTTTTTTTTGGTCACAGCAATGCAAAAGCTTACCAAGACAGTGGATAGCTCATAATTTCTTTGACTAGGATCTGAACATCCTCCCTAAACCAGACGAATGTCCTATGAGCCTTAGGAAACTTTCTGGGATGCACAGCCCAAATATCATGGCTGATGGTGGAAACAGAACTAGGTTAGGGATGACTTCTCTTCATGGAAATTCCTCAATACAGTGGCTTAAACAAATCAATTATTAATTACTCTCTCAAAAAGTCAGGTTAGTCACCCAAGGCAAGGATTAATTTCCACAGCTATGACCATTAATTACCAAGCTATGACCATTTGGTCTAAGGCAAGCTAATTACTCCAGTTCTTGTTGTTACATCCAGGTCTAGCCAACTGGAAGAAGGGACAGAAGGGCACACCCTCTCCCTTGAGAATACTTTCCCATATTTTCACATTCCACTTTTGCCTTTACTAATGGCCAGAATTGGTTTTGTTTTGTTTTTGTTTTTCGAGATGGGGAAAATCACTCAGTTTCCCTGGCTGGACTTGAATCAGAGATTCTCTTACTTCATCCTGGGACTGCAGGCACATGCTCGTTCACCTGATTAAGGCCAGAGTTTTATTACATGTCCACATCAAGCTTCAAAGTAGGCTGTAAAATGTAAAATTGATTCTTGGTAGTGATGTACTCATAAAATAAGCAATCCAGCAAGACATTAGCAGAATTATGGGCATTTATGTAGCTAATAATATAGCTTTAAATATGTAAGACCTTTTAGAAGTGCAAGGATAAATGTACAGATATCTCATAATCATTGCACCAATCTAGCCCTTCCCTCCATTTTTCTTTTTCCTATTAGGAAGTCAGATATTCAAGACTGGGAAATTGAAAAGCAAATTCACTTATGGAGAGAATTAAAAAGGGACCATGCATGTGCAGAAAAGATATCAAATTAGAAGATCTTAAGTTTACACCCTTGGCACAGACCTAACCCGACATCAAAATACCAGAACAAACCCAGCAAACTGTGGAAGGTTGAGAATTTGATGTCCAAAATTAACACATGATGAGATTTAAATTGTTCAATTTTCAACAAAACAATAAGGCATACATAAAAGAACGTATGGCCCATTCTGCGGGAAGAAAAATCAACAGAAACTGTCCCTGAATAGGACTTGAAGGCAGATCTATTAGACTACACTAAGTGAGTAAAAATGGTCATTTGCAGGGAGGTCCTAGAATCTCAAGATGCTAGGTAGTACAATTGAAAATCTAAATTTGGCTTTGGTGTGGCTTTCTAGCCTGGAGAAGTTTCTAAATCTGAGGTTACTGTATGGCAAACCATTTTTCTTACTGCAGTTTTGTAAATAATCAAGCCTATCTGAGAAAACTAAACTCATTTTTACAAATTAATCAGCTTATCTTGACTATCTTTGGAAAGAACTGGTATAGAGTAAAAAGAACTTAGAGAATAAAAATATTTTTAAAGAAAAACTATCATAGATTCTAGCTCTGTTCATTCTTTTGGGAGTTTTTAAAATTATCTCTACCTATAGGCCGGATGAGATCCTATATTCTTTTAGTTTCTCCAATCCCATTTTCTCTGACAAAATCACTAAGAAAAGGAACTGTTTGGCTGGGCATAGTGACACACACCTGTAACCCCAACTGCTCTGGAGGCTGAGGTAGGAGTATCACAAGTTTGAGGCCAGCCTATGCAACTTAATTAGATCCTGTCTCAGTACAAAATAAAAGTGCAGAACTGTGGATATAGCTGAGTGGTTGAGCACTCTTGGATTCATTTCCCAATACTACCCCCCCCCAAAAAAAAGAACAGAAACTATTTTTTCCAAAATCCCTAAAAGTTTAAAGCTGGAAAACTTGAAGTAAATTTCAAGGGTGAAGACTCATAGCTCATGTTGACATCTGAGCCACAAAGAAAGTTCATGAAACTACTCAATGCCATAAATAGAGACATTTAAACTGCAAATAATGACAAGGAATTGATGTCAGAACAAAACTCCATACCATAGCAAAAATTTTTCTTTTATTTTTTTTATCCTATATATTTTCATATGGCAGTATGATGCTATATTTAAAATTTCATAATCAATAGCTACTATGGAAAACTGAAATAACATCTAAGGAATTCTTAAGTCTACTTAGAATTGGCAAAATTTCCAAGTGCAATTTAGGCTCAAATTATACTAATCTTCCATTTTATAACACTCTTAATTCAATCCAGTCATGGCATATTGAATGATAAGGTAACTCTAGATGGTTTAGCTGTTGCTAAAACTACATATTGGACCTGGAAAATTGAGCCTGAACTACATATAAGAACAGCCTCCACTGTTAGAACAGGACTCACACTAATGGTCACTTTTGGTCATTTGATTTATATCACTGGTTAATTTTAGCAGTAAGTTCTTGATTTAAAACTATTATGCGAAGTGGATTTGTTTTTGTTCAACTTTGCACTTATTGACTATCAAAATTCTGCAGAAGTACAACTCCTAACCAAATAACACCAGCCAACCACTTTGAGATGATAGCCATCACTTATGGAACAGATAAAGCCGAACTGAACAACGGAATCCAGGTAAACCCAGCCTCAGAACAATTCTTTCTAAAACCTCCTTGTTGCTGAAATGTGGCTGTGACACTGCATCCTAGCTACCAGTCCTTCCCCCTGATGTGGAAATGGACGAGACTAACAAACATATCAAGTCCATACTGGCCATGAGGAATGAGCAAACCTAACTATAGGACAGTTGATCCCACATCCTTGCCACCTACTTTCTCAACTCTCATACCAGTTACAACAAGGAAAGAGGTTTGAAACATTAGTCAACAGATACATGATTACAGCATTAACTTGCTTGGTGCATTGTTCTTTGTATGGCCATCTAGGAGTAGGGCATACAAGCAAGCAAGCAGTTTTACAGAACAGTGGGCTCAACCTTGGCAAGCCAGAGTTAATTATAAAAAGCCAGGAAAAGAATCTAAGTGAATCACATGGTGCGAGTCCATGTCAGTAAGAGCAACTAATCCAATAGCCACAATCCTTTACCCTGGTCACTCATGGGACAGGGAAGAAAAACCAGGGGAAACCTTGATCATAAGACAAAGGGAATAACTTGTTTTTCTTCTTTCTGGTGTACAGATGGGAAATACCTCCTCTGCCATCTACATACTAGTAGAATGTATCTTAAAGAGGAGCTGCACAAACTCTAAAAAAGAAATACCTGGTATTTTTCTGCATCCAAGTCAGCCTGAGTATGAACTGGAGGATGGAGAGAAAGGGCCTCAGAGGGGAGTATCAGTTACACATCATCTTAGAGTTAGACCTGTTTTGCAAATGAGGGTACATGGTTTGAAGTCCCCTACATGCAAGCCTTCTTCACTTTGAGAGAGACAACTCCAAATTATCTTAAAAATGCCAGATTCAGCACTTCTGGCTGCTTTCATTTTAGGATTAAATCAGGGAAGAAGTTCTTCCTCTAAAAGGAGAATAATACACTGTTCTCCCACTCATCCTTTCCAGGGACTTAAATCAATACCCCAAATTTATCCCTCCCTTTTGCCTTTAAGAGAAGCAGATATGGGCCTAGATGGGAGACCCACCAGAATGCCTGCTCCATTCTCTTTACATAACTTAAGACAGATAAAGTCTGATGTAGGGAAATTTTCAGATGACTCTGACAAATACATTGAGGCTTCTTAGGGACTGACTCAAATTTTGACTTGGCATGGAAAGATGTTATGTTGCTCTTTAATCAAACCTGACCCCAACTGAAAATGTGGTAGCCCTATAGATAGACAAGGTCTGTGGGGATGAATTATATGCAGCCAATGGGAATAGGAATCTCCTGACTGGCCAAGAAAAAAAAAATGAACATTTCCCCATGGGAAAACTAGTCATTCCCCAAGATCCCTGTTGGGACCCTAAGTGTACCATAAGGGACTGGAAACAAACATTTTCAGCTCTGCATTATAGAAGGGATTAAGAGGATTCATACTAAGCCTTTAAATTATTCTACATTATCTCAGGACATTCAGGTTTCCAAAGTGACCCTTTCCACCTTCCTGGAAAGGCTCTGACCAAATATATCAGCATGACCTCAAAGTCTACAGAGCCAACTGATCTTGAGAGATCACTTTATAACCAGTCAGCTCTAGGCACTAAAAGGAAATTCCAGAGAGTTCCCTTAGGACCTGAAAAAAACTCTGGACAATCTTAAAATGGCTACTAAGATTTTTTTTTTTTTTACATAGAGATCAAGAGGAAATTAAAAGGAAGGAAGAACAGCACAATAGAAAGGTAGTGGTCCTAGTGGCTGAATTACAGAAGTCAACCCAAAACAAGGCTCCCAAGAGAAAGGGAAGTCCTGCTCAGCCTGCTTTAATTGTAGGCAGGAAGGCTACTTCAAGCAGGATGGCCATGGGAGTCAAAGAGGCTGCCCAAACTGTGTCCTATTTGCAAGGGGGACCACTGGGTGTCAGACGTCCCTGGAGATGGATGTCTCCAAGTTCAGATGCTTCCCCCAAGGTCCAACAACAAGACTGAGGAAGCACATGGCATAACTTCTTGATTGTCATCTCTGTAAGGGAACCCTAAGTGACTACAACCATAGAGTGAAAAGAAATACTTTCCTTTTGGAAATAGGAGCCAGTTTTTCCATCCTCCTTTAGAATTCTGTCCTTCTCTCAACACTCCAATTCATCAAAAAAGGAATCTCTAAAAGACCCTTAACTAGAAGCTTCTCAAAGCCCTCACCTGTGAATGGGAGGGCAATCTTTTCACTCTTTCCTTCTTAATCATGCCCAAAAGTCCAGCTGCTTTACTGGGGGAGGGACATTTTGGTCTATATGCGTATAACCATTCTTATGGCTCCAGGACAAGTTCTCTGCTACTATTGATGGAAACTGACACTAATCCAGAAACTTGGGAAATTCCAAGGTGTTAAAATCCACCTTAAGGATCCCATCAGAGACAGTACCCCTTAAAACCAGAAACAAAGAAAAATCTGTAATCCCAGCAGCTCAGGAGGCTAAGGCAGGAGGATCATGAGTTCAAAGCCAGTCTCTGCAATTTAGCATGGCCCTAAGCAACTTAGCCAGAACCTGTCTCTAAATAAAATATAAGCAGCCCTGGGGGTGTTTCTTGAAGGGGATTATGAGACCAAGTCTCTCAATCTCTGTGTCCTTTTTATGGCTTATGATGGGTGCACAGGCACTCCTCAAAATTGACATCTTATGCCCTCACCAGAAGCTCAAACAAATGGGGCTTTCTGATTTTGGACTGAAACCTCTAGAATTATGATTTAAACATTTTCTTTTTATAGGTCAATTGCCTCAGGTATTTCTTTGTGGAATCACCAGCTGAATAATACAAGAATATTTGGGGAAGAGGGAAATATCTGGGACAAGAGAAAGAGTGGCTTCTGGGCTAATGATCTGCTTCTAGTTCTGTTATTGTGGGTTTGGTGTTTATGTGTATATGTATGCATCTATGTGAAAACTCATTGAATTGTAAACATGGAATTCTTTTTTAAAATATTTATTTATTTATTTATGCACTGCAAAGCATTCTGAGCAAAATACTACAAGAAAAGGAATTGAAAAATAGTGCCCAAAACTAACAACAAGAGGTATCTCAGTAAAGGAGGAGGAAAATAACCAAAAAGTAAAACTAGCCAAACTAAAATAAATAAATAAAGAAGCATGACTGGAAGTACAAATCATATCTCAATTGTAACCTTAAATGTTAATGGCCTAAACTCACCAATCAAGAGACATAGGCTAGTAACCTGGATCAAAAAAACAAATCCAACAATATGCTGCCTTCAGGAGACTCATATGATAGGAAAAGACATACACAGGCTGAAGGTAAAAATCATACCACTCACATGGCCCTCGGAAGCAAGCAGGAGTGGCCATACTCATATCAAATAAAATCAACTTCAAACCTAAGTTAATCAAGAAGGATAAAGAAGGACACTATATACTGTTAAAAGGGACCATCCATCAACAAGACATAACAATTATCAATTTGTATGCACCAAACAATGGAGCTGCAACGTACATAAAACAAACGCTCCTCAAGTTCAAGAGTCAAATAGACCATAACACAATAATTACGGGTGACTTCAACACACCGCTCTCGCCATTAGACAGATCCTCTAGACAAAAACTGAATAAAGAAACTATAGAACTCAACAGCACAATCAATAACCTAGACCTAACCGACATATATAGAATATACCAACCATCATCAAGTGGATACACGTTCTTCTCGGCAGCACATGGATCCTACTCAAAGATAGACCACATATTATGCCATAAGGCAACTCTTAGTAAATATAAAGGCATGGAGATAATACCATGCACCATATCTGACCATAATGGAATGAAATTGGAAATCAATCATAAAAAAAGGAAGGAAAAATCCTACACCACATGGAAAATGAACAATATGTTATTGAATGATCAATGGGTTACAGAAGACATAAAGGAAGAGATAAAAAAATTCTTAGAGTCAAATGATAATACAGACACAACATACCGGAATCTATGGGACACAATGAAAGCAGTTTTAAGAGGGAAATTCATTTCCTGGAGTTCTTTCATCAAAAAAAGAAAAAACCAACAAATAAATGAACTCACACTACACCTCAAAAACCTAGAAAAGGAAGAACAAAACAACAGCAAATGTAGTAGAAGACAAGAAATAATTAAAATTAGAGCAGAAATAAACAAAATTGAAACAAAAAAAAACATTGAAAAAATTGATAAAACTAAAAGTTGGTTCTTCGAAAAAATAAATAAGACAGACAAGCCCTTAGCCATGCTAACGAAAAGAAGAAGAGAGAGAACTCAAATTACTAATATACGGGATGAAAAAGGCAATATCACAACAGACACTACAGAAATACAGAAGATAATTAGAAAGTATTTTGAAACCCTATATTCTTTCTTTTTTTTTTTATAAAGAGAGAGTGAGAGAGGAGAGAGAGAGAGAATTTTTAATATTTATTATTTTTAGTTCTCGGCGGACACAACATCTTTGTTGGTATGTGGTGCTGAGGATCGAACCCGGGCTGCACGCATGCCAGGCGAGCGTGCTACCACTTGAGCCACATCCCCAGCCCATGAAACCCTATATTCTAATAAAATAGAAGATAGCGAAGATATCGATAAATTTCTTAAGGCATATGATTTGCCCAGATTGAGACAGGAAGACACACACAATTTAAACAGACCAATAACAAAGGAAGAAATAGAAGAAGCCATCAAAAGACAACCAACCAAGAAAAGCCCTGGACTGGATGGGTATACAGCGAAGTTCTACAAAACCTTCAAAGAAGAATTAATACCAATACTTTTCAAGCTATTTCAAGAAATAGAAAAAGAAGGGGCTCTTCCAAATTCATTCTATGAGGCCAACATCACTCTGATCCCAAAACCAGACAAAGACACTTCAAAGAAAGAAAACTACAGACCAATATCTCTAATGAACTTGGATGCAAAAATTCTCAATAAAATTCTGGCGAATCGAATACAAAAACATATCAGAAAACTTGTGCACCATGATCAAGTAGAATTCATCCCTGGGATGCAAGGCTGGTTCAATATATGGAAACCAATAAATGCTATTCACCACATCAATAGGCTTAAAGACAAGAACCATATGATCATCTCGATAGATGCATAAAAAGCATTTGACAAAGTACAGCATCCCTTTATGTTCAAAACACTAGAAAAACTAGGGATAACAGGAACTTACCTCAATATTGTAAAAGCTATATATGCTAAACCTAAGGCTAGCATCATCCTAAACGGAGAAAAACTGAAGGCATTCCCTCTAAAATCTGGAACAAGACAGGGATGCCCTCTATCACCACTTCTATTCAATTTAGTTCTCGAAGTACTAGCCAGAGCAATTAGACAGACAAAAGAAATTAAAGGCATAAAAATAGGAAAAGAAGAAATTAAATTATCGCTATTTGCAGATGACATGATAATATACTTAACAGACCCAAAAGGATCTACAAAGAAGCTGCTAGAGTTAATAAATGAATTCAGCAAAGTGGCAGGATATAAAATCAACACGCATAAATCAAAGGCATTCCTGTATATCAGCAACAAAACCTCTGAAATGAAAATAAGGAAAACCACTCCATTCACAATATCCTCAAAGAAAATAAGATACTTGGGAATCAACCTAACAAAAGAGGTGAAAGATTTATACAAAGAAAACTACAGAACCCTAAAGAGAGAGATAGAAGAAGATCTCAGAAGATGGAAAAATGTACCCTGTTCATGATAGGCAGAACTAACATCATCAAAATGGCGATATTACCCAAAGTTCTCTACAGGTTTAATGCGATGCCAATCAGAATCCCAAAGGCATTTCTTGTAGAAATAGATAAAGCAATCATGAAATTCATATGGAAAAACAAAAGACCCAGAATAGCAAAAGCAATTCTAAGCAGGAAGTGTGAATCTGGAGGTATAGCGATACCAGAGCTCAAACTGTACTACAAAGCAATAGTAACAAAAACAGCATGGTACTGGTACCAAAACAGGCAGGTGGACCAATGGTACAGAATAGAGGACACAGAGACCAATCCACAAAGTTACAACTATCTTATATTTGATAAAGGGGCTAAAAACATGCAATGGAGGAAGGATAGCATCTTCAACAAATGGTGCTGGGAAAATTGGAAATCCATATGCAACAAAATGAAATTGAATCCCTTTCTCTCGCCAGCCACAAAAGTTAACTCAAAATGGATCAAGGAGCTAGATATCAAAACAGAGACACTGCGTCTGATAGAAGGAAAAGTTGGCTACGATCTACATATTGTGGGGTCAGGCTCCAAATTCCTTAATAGAACGCCCGTAGCCCAAGAGTTAATAACAAGAATAAACAAATGGGACCTACTTAAACTAAAAAGTTTTTTTCTCAGCAAGAGAAACAGTAAAAGAGGTAAATAGAGAGCCTACATCCTGGGAACAAATTTTTACCCCTCACACCTCAGATAGAGCCCTAATATCCAGAATGTACAAAGAACTCAAAAAATTAGACAATAAGATAACAAATAATCCAATCAACAAATGGGCCAAGGACCTGAACAGACACTTCTCAGAGGAGGACATACAATCAATCCACAAGCACATGAGAAAATGCTCACCATCTCTAGCAGTCAGAGAAATGCAAATCAAAACCACCCTAAGATACCATTTCACTCCAGTAAGATTGGCAGCCATTATGAAGTCAAACAACAATAAGTGTTGGCGAGGATGTGGGGAAAAGGGCACACTTGTACACTGCTGGTGGGACTGCAAAATGGTGAGGCCAATTTGGAAAGCAGTATGGAGATTCCTGGGAAAGCTGAGAATGGATCCACCATTTGACCCAGCTATTGCCCTTCTCGGACTATTCCCTGAAGACCTTAAAAGAGCGCACTATAGGGATACGGCCACATCAATGATTATAGCAGCACAATTCACAATAGCAAGACTGTGGAACCAACCTATATGCCCTTCAATAGATGAGTGGATAAAAAAATTGTGGCAGCTATACACAATGGAGTATTATGCAGCACTAAGAAATGACAAAATCATAGAATTTGCAGGGAAATGGATGGCATTAGAGCAGATTATGCTAAGTGAAGCTAGCCAAGCCCTAAAAAACAAATGTCAAATGTCTTCTTTGATATAAAGAGAGCCACTAAGAATAGAACAGGAAGGAAGAGCATGAGGAAAAGACTAACAGTAAACTAAGACGAATGGGGGGAGAGAAAGGGAGAGAGAAGGGAAAGCATATGGAAATGGTAGGAGACCTTCAGTGATACACAAAATTATAAGAGGTTATGAGGGGCAAGGGGGAGGGGGAAAAAAGGGAGAGAATTGAACAACAGCAGAGGAGGTAGAGAGGGAAGATGGGAGGGGAGGGGAGGGGAGGGGGGATAGTAGGGGATAGGAAAGGTAGCAGAATACAACAGTCACTAATATGCCATTATGTAAAAATGTGAGTAACAGATGTGATTCTGCAATCTGTATTTGGGGTAAAAATGGGAGTTCAAAACCCAATGGAGTCAAATGTATGAAAGATGATATATCATGAGCTCTGTAATGTTTTGAACAATCAATAAAAAAAAGAAAAAAATATATTTATTTATTTATTTATAGTTGTAGGTGGACACAATATATTTATTTATTTTAATTTAAAATTTTTTTAGCTGTAGATGGATACAATGTCTTTATTTTATTTATTTATTTTTATGTGGTGCTAAGAATTAAACCCAGTGTCTCATACATGCTGGGCAAGTGCTCTACCACTGAGCTATAACCACAGCCCCTGGAATTTTTTTGTTATTGTTTTTTGTTTGTTTTGTTTTGGGTTTCTGCTGTTTTAAGAATCAAAATGAGTCTCAGGAATGCTAGATAAACCTCCACCATTGAGGTACAAACCTGCCCAGGATCTTTTTAATATAAATTTGTTATGGCTTGAATGTGTCTGTCTGTGATGGAAACTTAATCCCAAATACCACTGTGTTGAAAGGTGGGCCCTGTAAGAGAGATTGAACAGATTAATGCTTTTATAGCAGGAATGGGATTGTTATCCCTGGAGTAGGTTCCTGCTAAAAATGAGTGTTGCCTCACCACCACTATTTTTTCCCCCTTTGGTGCTGAGGATTGAACCCAGAGCTTGGTGTATGCTAAATACGTGTTCTACAAATGAGCTACATCCCCAGCTCTCCTCTCACTTTTTAATGTTCTTTTGTTATTCTACTATGGAATGACACAGCAAGAAAGTACTCACCAAATGTGGGCCCCTCTAACTTGGACTTTCAGTCTTCAAAAATGTAAGAATAAATCCCTATTCTTTAAAAGTTATATGATATCAGGTATTCTAATATCAGCCTAAGAAAAATTTATAACTTATTGAAAGGTTAAAAAAAAAAAGGAAAGAAAAAAAAAGCTGTCAAAGAATCCGTAGAGTGGGTGGACTTTGTCGTGACTGCATTCACTGCTCACATCACGACCCAACAACTTGAACTCAAACAAGTGGGAGTGGTGACAGGCATAGTATGTTCCTCTGGCTATGTCCAGCCCTACTGCAAAAACTTCTGACGTCCCTTCAGCCCGCCCAGGGACTAGTTCCTGGATCTCAGACCAGTTCTTGGCGTGGAGTGCACAGGTATAAGATACACCGTGATCTGTTCAGCCTCCTAGCGCTCCTGGCGCCAAGGTTCTCCATACCCGCACTGGGACTCAATCACGCGCACCAGCCACCACTTCCAAGGGGTCTCTGCTCAAAGTCCAGCATGGCAGCGACGCTGATCCTGGAGCCCGCCAGCCACTGCTGCTGGGACCAGCCGGTACACATCACCGTGCGTGGCCTGGCCCCCAAGCAGAGGGTCACGCTGCGCGCTTCCCTGCGCGACGAGAAGGGCGCGCTCTTCCGCGCCCACGCGCGCTACCTCGCGGACGCAGGGGGCGAGCTGGACCTGGAGCGCGCGCCCGCGCTGGGCGGCAGCTTCGCGGGCCTGGAGCCCATGGGGCTGATCTGGGCCATGGAGCCTGATAAGCCGTTTTGGCGCATGGTGAAGCGGGACGTGCAGACGCCCTTCGTGGTGGAGCTGGAGGTGCTGGACGGCCACGAGCCTGACGCTGGGCGGCTGCTGGCCCGGGCGCTGCACGAGCGCCACTTCCTGCCGCCCGGGGTCCAGCGGGTGCCGGTGCGGGAGGGCAGGGTGCGGGCCACGCTCTTCCTGCCGCCAGGTGAGCCCAGGCTGCTGCTGAGTAGGAGTTGTTGCCTGGACAGCCGTTGGTTTCCTGTGCTGCGCTGGCTAGGTTTTGGCTACATCAGCACCTGTTGAGAAACTGGCATTGGCCGTGTTCATGGCCGACCAATCAAAATAGAAGATTTTTGACTCCTTAGACTCTTTTGCATTATCTTATTTTATCTCTATTATATTCCAAAGAGTGAGTACTGTTATTGTTCAAAGGAAGAATCTGGTTCACTTTGCTATTAATCACTACTCTGCAGATCTCTCCAGGCACAGCAGGGCTGCTCTTAGGGAAAGTGGCCAGGGTCAAGGATGCTATTGCCTTGTTGCCTCTGTCTCATGTCCTAGGCTTACTGGATCCTTCACTTCTTCATGTCCTTCTCTACCATAGATCACACTTCACATTCACTGCCTTCCTCACAGATAGCCAGCTTCTGGTGTTTTTCTTTCCTTTTTCTATGTAGACAGCTGAAATAGTACACAAACAACGCCAATGGTTGATGCAACACAACATCCAGCTTTTATTATTTGTTATTCTATATGCAGCCCTCGAGCACAGCACCCTGTTGTTTTGTTTCTGGTGCTGAAGCCAGAACCCAAGGCCTCCCCATGCCAGTCAAGGGCCCTACCTGAATCACATCCCCATCCCCAAATGAAGTTCTAATCCACTTAAAAAGTTCTGTTGCTCTCTTTTACAACAACTCATGATTCCTAAAACCCTGCAGATAATTTACCATAGAATCTCATGGAGGGTTAAATCACCAATGGGAAGTTACTCTATGCTTTGGATTTTTTTCTCCTTCCAAGGAACTTGTGTCTCTTTTCAGTAGTGACTCAGGAATCTGTCCTCTTTCCTTGGATTTATAGGAACCCCACTAAATAACTTGGAAAGCTCTCTAGAGGAAAGCAAATTCTTCAAGCGGTATAATGCCTTCCTATTCTCTTCTCTAGGACCTGGACTCTTCCCCGGGGTCATTGATATCTACGGAGTTGGAGGAGGCCTGTTGGAATATCGGGCCAGCCTTCTGGCTGGCCATGGCTTTGCCACATTGGCTGTAGCTTTTTATAACTTTGATGATCTCCCCAAGGATTTCAGCAACATACACCTGGACTACTTTGAAGAAGTTGTGTGCTACATGCTTCAACACCCCCAGGTTCTCCTTCCTTTATTTAATCAGTCTCCCAAGAAATGTCTCCATAGCTGGTGTCACCAGAACCAGTGCAGTGATGCTGCTCTGTTCTGTTTTCACTGAGATTCCTTTTGGAGACCTCCTAGGCTTTGGGTGCTTATTATTTCCGCTTTCTCTAACAAATGGGTTCAGGATGTAGAATTGTTCTTATAATCCATGTGCAATTTCACTGAGCAATTCCTAAATTCCTTTTGTAAAGCAAATTGAGCCTCTCATTAGTATCTTTGCATGCTTGTCATTTAATCGGTAATTTCCTGATTTTGGAGAATCTGATCTGAACTTGCCCACCTGTTCAGAGGCTAAGAACTACTGAACTGGACTCTGAAGTCTTACTTTGTTTCCATAAAGTTAATCATTTGCCTGTAATGATTAGATGGGATCTGATTAATGATTGCCATCTTGGAAGAGAACTTACTTCCACACAGTTGGATACCAAGCCATATAAAGACTGGAATCAGAGCTACTTGAATGAGCCTGAACTTGACAGGCTTCATGGCTGAGCATTCTTGAATGGACGATTCTCTAGAACCAGTTCCTAAATTTGCCAGTGAATTTAAGAATTTTTTTCTTCATGTTTAACCAGATAGTTAATACTTGGGAAGAAACTCCACTGTCACCTGACATTATGCATACTTCACATATTGAAGCTAGCAGCATTTTGAGTTGCATATTCATGTTGAATAAAGTCTTAACTCTTCTTTCTTCCTTTCTTTCAGGTAAAGGGCCCAGGTGTTGGGCTTCTGGGCATTTCTCTAGGAGCTGACATTTGTCTCTCAATGGCCTCATTCTTGAAGAATATCTCAGCCACTGTATCCATCAATGGATCTGGGAGCAGCGGAAACTCAACTATACACTACAAGCAGATTAGCATCCCACCACTGGGCATTGACCTGAATCGAATCAAGGTTACTTTCTCAGGCATTCTGGACATTGTGGATATTCGGAATGATATTGTGGAGAAGTTTGAGAACCCCAGTATGATTCCAATAGAGAAGGCACAAGGGCCCATCCTCTTCATTGCTGGTCAGGATGACCATAACTGGAGGAGTGACTTAAATGTGCAAATAGTCTCTGAAAGACTACAGGCCCATGGAAAGGAAAAACCCAGGATCATCCTTTATCCTGGGACTGGGCACTACATTGAGCCTCCTTACTTCTCCATGTGCCCAGCTTCTGTGCACAAAATGTTCAACAAAGTTGTGATCTGGGGTGGGGAGCTCAGGGCTCATTCTAAGGCCCAGGTGGATGCCTGGAAGCAAATTCTGTCCTTCTTCTCCCAACACCTTGGAGGCACCCACAAGGTGTCCCCCAAGTTGTAAATGCAAATCCAAATTGTTATGGACAGGGGAAGAGTTGAGATCACATTTTAGTGTCTAGTGACTATGTAAGTTCCCCTGGGTAGCATTAAATGGCTATTTGGCATTTATGGTATATTTCATGTCATTTTATTGAATTTGCTTTATTTGTCAACATAGTACTTTGCTATTGTGACACATGCATGTGGTAGAAGATTCAGACATAAGCTGCACAAATGCCCCCTTTGTTAAAATTTGGGGGGTTTTCTAGGGGTTTTTTTCATTTTTTAATTCTATCAATTGTTTAATTCTTTTGTTAACGCTTTGTATTAGATGACTTTTAAAGATGGGAGAATTTTTTCATCACTGTGAGAGAATGGTCATCCAATATTCCAATCATTGGAAGCAGAGTAGAATCTTTATTGACCCATAGCATACAGAAAGGTGTTGATATAAGGAAATTCACGGGGGGAGGGTCCTTTGAGGGGAGGAATTGGGAACATCTTTCTGTAGAGTAATTAAGTATAAACTCTGCACCATGGTGATTAGACTCTGATCTCTCTTCCATCTCATTTACAGATTCTAGGGTTGATGTGGGAAAATTATAGTGGAATCATTTCCTCACTTCCTTTTACTTCAGCATTGCAAAATATTGTGCAAGTATATTTGAAAAGACAATGGCTTTAGAGGAATCATTTCCTCACTTCCTTTTACTTCAGCATTGCAAAAATATTGTGCAAGTATATTTGAAAAGACAATGGCTGGTGAGGATAGAACCTAGCACATAATCTGTTCCCAGAAGTCAGAATTAATTATTCAGAAGCAAACAGATAATCTTAGAGGACTTTTAACACAAAAACTGAAAATCACAGGTAACACTATTTTTGTATGTGTTTTCAACTCTTCTATTAAATTACTTACTAGAGAGGAAGCAAGTGAAGCTATTTGCCTATTTGTTAACATTTTGTTTCTTGTTCACTAGAAACTATAAAATAAAGAGGAAAATAAAAATCTAAAGACCTGAAAAATCAAGAAACAAGTAGGTCTGTCTTTGAACAATGGACTCAATTTTCTATAGAAAAATGTACAGGAATTTTTTTTCTTTTGGGTACTGGGAATTGAACTGAGGGGTGCTCTACCCCTGAGCAATATCCTCAGTGCTTTTTATTTTTTATTTTGAGAAAGGGTCTCACTACATTGTTGAGGAGCTCTTGCTAAAGGTTGCCGAGGCTGGCCTTGAATTGCCCATCCTCAGCCTACCAAGTCACTGGGATTTATATTTTTAAAAAGGCAATTTTCAGGCTGGGGTTGTGGCTCAGTGGTAGAGTGTTCACCTAGCATGCACGAGGCACTGGGTTCAATTCTCAGCACCACATAAATGTAAAATAAAGATATTGTGTCCACCTAAAACTTAAGAATAAACATTTTAAAAAAGGCAATTTTCCAAAATTGATGTCCAAGATATTATGCTTCATATTCAAGAAGCTCTGTAATCCTGTTCACAATAAATTATCTTTAATGTATCATAGTAAAACCATTTATGATAGTTTTATGACATAGCTATAAATTATTTGCCATTCTCCCACCAAGAGTGGGACCTAGGTCCCCTCCCTTCAAATCTACATGGGCTTGTCATTGGACAATCTAGTTGAGAGAAAGTGGTGCTGTGTAGCTTCAGAGATCACCTGGTTTTCTGGGAACACGCCCTCACAGTTCTGAGCCGCCTCTCCTAAAGTTTGACTACATTCAGGCTTTGATGGTGTAGGGAGCCCAAGACACAGGAGAGGCCAATTGCTGGGACCTCTGTGGCACTGACAAGTGAAATGAGATTGTGAGTCATCTCTGCCCAGATGCCAGATAATCTGAGTAAAATAAAACCCAGATGATTCCAGATCCAGACACCTGAACCTTCCCAATTAATACCTCAAGCACCCTGGAGCAGAGAAGAGCTGTCCCTATCAAGCCCTTCCCAAAGTGTGGAAATGTGAACTAAATAAAATAAATGTTCTTGTTTTAGATGACTAGTGTTTGGAGTTTATTTCAATCACTTACTATGGAATAAATTATCCCAAAGCATCTTGATTTAAAACAATATCTATTTTTCTCAAGACTGCTAAGTGGACAGTATTTAATAGGAGTGGATCACCTCTGTTCCAAGTGACATTGGCTGGGGCAGAGTGACAGGGGGTTGGAGGATCTACTTTCAGAGCAGGGAAGTTGTTCTGGCTGTCAGCTGGGAACTCAGGCAGGGCTGTGAGTTAGGGGGTTCTTAGTTTCTCTCCACTTGGGCCTTTTCACTGGTTACTGGCATTGAGTTCTAAAAGGAGGATCCCAAGTCAGCAAGGCACAATTGCATGGCCTTTCTTTGACCTCGTCATGGGAGTTAGATAGCATCTCTCTTGTCATTACTATGGGTCATGGCAGTCATGGACATCTACCAAAGTCAAGAAGAATACACTCGTGAAAGGAGGGTGCCAAGGTTCTAGAAAAACATGTGGGCTGGGAAATACTGTTGCCATCTTAGAACATTACAATTTGCCTTCTGGCCACTCGTCCCTCCCACACGCAATAACACACATCCCTCTTCTGAGGCTCTATATTCCATTCTTTAGAGTACCTGGCTCAAGCTCTATCCAGGTCTAAGAGCTCCTCATCTGTTATCAGGTCCAGATACAGATGTGGCTCCTTGGAACAGTTCCTTGAGTATCATTGAGTATCGTTCTCCTCAATCCAAACACCTGTGAAATAAAAAAGTTAACTATTCCCACAGAGACACATACACAATACCATGATGGGAAAGGTATAAGACAACTCCTAATGATCTATTCAAAAATGGGGAAAGTGGGAGTAACAACTGTCATTGGCCCTTAGCAACTCTGAAATCCACTGAGAACAGGAGCCATCGTTATTATTACCTAGTTTATTCTGTGTCTGTTGTTCTCTGTGGCTCTTGGTTTTTACTGTTTGAACTGAAATCTTTATTTACAATAAGAAAACTACATTAGCAACTAAAAAGTCCATTCAACTTGCTTCTGATCTGAAAAAGATTAGGAGTTCAGAGTTCTCTTTATTTCATACTCTCTCCCTTATTAAAGAGCTCCTAGTTCTTTCACAAGAATTCTCTTAAAAGCTTTATTCTTTTTCTAAATATCTCTATTGACTAGTCTCTGCACACAACTTCAAATCTGTTTGAGATAAAAATACTCTACCTTAGACTCCCTGTGCGGGTAATGCAGGACAACACCCTTAAGATTTCCAGATCCCGTGGGGTCTGGTGGTACATGCTTGTAATGCTGTAATTCCATCTACTCAGGAGGCTGAGGCAGGAGGATCACAAGTTTGAGGCCAGCGTTAGCAACTTAGCAAGATTCTAAGCAACTTAGGGAGACCCTATCTCAGAATAAAAAAATAAAAAGGATAGTGCCGTAGGTTCAATTAATTCCTTGTACCAAAACATTAAAAAAAAAAAAGATTTGCAGATCTTTGTTAAACAGGCTCTATTAGGCATATTATTTAAATATTTTCATTTCTAAGAGTCACCGATAAAGTTCTTCAATGAGGAATTGTTAGACCAGGACGCAAGAAAAGACCACTGACTCCAATTAAAATCAAATTAAAGCAAGCTTATTATTTCGACCGGCCGGACTGCCTTTTCCTCCCAAAACGGTGGGAACAAGACAGCCCCCCCAGCTTTCCTACAGCCCAGCTTTATAGCCCAGAAAGTTACACAAAAGGGGGGGTTACAGATAACAGAACTCTGACAAGCATCACACTAATGGTAGTTTACATTTTTTGCTGGCTCCAACATCAGAATTTATGAAGACCATTAGAGCCTCAGAGAGGGTCGTTGTCTGGCCAGGGAAGGCCAATATTTATGAGGTGTCACTAAAGTTTCAGAGAGGGCTGCTATCTGGTCAGAGAGCCAGGCATGGGTGAGTTCAAGGCACGGGCAGGCATTCCAAGCAGGTTCAGAATTTGCAGTAATTTATAGTAAAGCCGAAATTAGCTTTTCATGGCTTTGTGGCAAGATGGCTCCCAATTTAATAAAAGATCAGGTTGGGTCTATCAGAATATCTTCTGAGACTGAACCCTTAAGAAAGCCTAAGATATCATGAGACCATGTACCATTTATTTCAATTACTTATATGTATCCATTTTAATCTCATAATTAGTGATGCACTACTGACTAGTAGTGTTACCGCTGTTGGCCGGTGACGAGTCCTTGCTTCCCCAATGTTGAAGAATAACACCAGAGAAGCATGCCGAGGAAAGGTCAGAGTAGAAATTAGAAGTTTATTAAAGGACAGCAGAAAAGACAGACTTCTCCCAGAGGAAGAAGGGGACCCAA
This sequence comes from Ictidomys tridecemlineatus, assembly GCF_052094955.1. Classification (NCBI taxonomy): domain Eukaryota; kingdom Metazoa; phylum Chordata; class Mammalia; order Rodentia; family Sciuridae; genus Ictidomys; species Ictidomys tridecemlineatus. The sequence goes on from NC_135481.1 coordinate 96,352,565, forward strand.
GAGGTGGAATCCGTCGAAGTGCGATTGTTTTCTCTTTTTATAGTTCTTTCAGTGATGGAATGTAGGTTGGAAGGCCCGAGGGGTGGGACACAGGTGGGCCAAAGGCGTAATCTGGGCAGGAAGGACTTCATTAATACTTCTTTGGGATGGGCTATCTCCAAATCTGTTGGGGGCTGTTTCCTGGGTTCCATTAACATTCCTTTGGGATGGACTTTGGGCCTAGGGCTTTTTTGGGACTTCATTAACATTTCATGAGTTGCCCTGTGTTTCCTGAAATTATTCTCAGCATGGCCTCCATTTTATTGTTTATTTTTTAGTTGTAGATGGACACAATATCTTCATTTTATTTATTTTTACATGGTGCTGAGGACCGAACTCAGTGCCTCACATGTGCTAGGCAAGCACTCTGCCGCTGAGCTATAACCCCTGTCCCAGGTTTGGGGATTCTTATTCTACTTAAATTGATTCATTAGCATTGCAATTTGTCTCCATCTTCTCATTTTATTGTCATCAAGATGTGAATGTGTGATGGTCTTACAGACTGATTACCTTTTCTTATGATGTTGTTCTCTAACATTCTATATATAATATACATAATATGATATCTTGCCCACCATGATCTTAATCTCAAACATCTTTTCATTTTAATCACATAAAAAGATGAAAAGTGATGAAGGACTTCATCTCTAGGAGCATCTCCTATACTATGTCATCTCTTCTGAGATCTTTATCCATCACAGAAATGCCACTCACTGTACACAAATCTACCTTACTTCATACTGATAAAGACATGGAAAGACTTTGGTCTACTCCTAGGTACACCACTTATAATCTACATAATTTTATCAACTTTCTGCATTTTCTTCATAATCCTATCATTCATCCTGTAGCCCTCATTGAGACTCAGACACAATAATGAAGCACGTCCTTCCTTGGCCAGATCCTGTCTAGGATCTTGTACATGAAAATATGATTCACTGGAATTGAAAGGGTAAAGTTTCTAAGCTGCAAAGCCTGAGTTAAAATGTAAAGAACTAGGTATTGTAAAGTTTCTGAACTGCACACAGAACCTGAAATTCCTGAGGCAGTTAAGACAATGCCGGATACTGACCATTTTGTTGTTAAATAACCTGGACCCTGTGCAGTTTGGCACGTAGGCATTCAGGGCCCAAACCAATCAGTTTAAATGTATCCTCCTCTTTAGGAGTGACCTATCACCCCTGCTCGACCTGTTCCCGCCAATGAATGGACTAATCATGTTTGAGAGTGGTTGTTCAATTTTCCTGTGCCTCATGATGATTTGCTCTGATTTGCAAAGCCCCCCCCCTCCTCAAAAAGTGTACTTAAGCACTGCTCAACCCCTGCTGGGGCTTTTTGGCTGCTCTCCCTTCTTGAGTGAGCCTGATTAAAGGTTGGGCGAGCGTTGGAGGAAGAGACCACCAAGAGACTGTCTCATGCAATAGCAAAGGGTTTATTGGGGGTCCAGCATGCTGGGGCTCAGAGCTTACTTGAATAGAGCAAAGAGCCCTGAGAACAGCTTAAGCAGAGCTTATATACTTTCCTTGGAGAGGGCAGGGAGGGAAGTTACATTTTGCAGTTTGGCAGTTGGGGACAGCACATTCTGGGAACAAGATTAGCAAACAGTTCGCAGTTGGGGACAGTACATTCTGTTTTGTTAAGCATATAGAAAAACGGATTGACAAGTACCTATTTTATTAACCTTTCCCCTGGAGCCCCAGCACACTGGATTGGATCCTCAATAACCCCCTTTTGCTGTTGCATGAGTCGGTCTCTTGGTGGTCTCTTCTTCCGACGTTCGAGGGACCCTTACAGAATGTCTGCCAATGTTCTAGCTAAACCCATCCATTGTGCCATTAAAATCAAGAAGTTGATCACTAGTACAAACCAAAAAACTGGTTGTTTTTTTTTTTCAGTTAAAGGGAAGGATCTTTGTCATTCTTAAAATATAAATGCTGGTACTTTGGATAACTGTTTTTTTTTTAATATTTATTTTTCAGTTTTTGGTGGACACAACATCTTTATTTTATATGGTGCTGAGGATTGAACCCAGTGCCCTGCACGTGCCAGGTGAGCTCATTACCGCTTGAGCCACATCTCCAGCCTGGATAACTGTTTTTATGAAATATAAATATATTTGTCAGGTGATGAGCAAGAATACAAACAACAAAATGAATTAAGGTCAATTTTATGAGAGTAAAAAGCCACATCATTTACTTACTTATTTAATTAAGGTCAATTTTCTGAGAGTAAAAAGCCACATATCATTTACTTGATCATAAGTGAACAAACAGGAGAGAGATTTTGTGATCTAACACTGTAAATATTGTTGTGTATTATTAGACAATATTAAACAGCCTTCAATCAAGTGGTTTGCAAGCTTAATTCAGTATAATCCTTAGTAAAAAAAAATACAACTTACATCGGACCATATACTTTTTCATATGTATATATAAGAAAAACAAATACTAACAAAGTGCAGTAGTGCATACCTGTAATCCCAATTACTTGGGAGGCCAAGGCAAGAAGATAGCAAGTTTGAGGATAGCCTAGGCAACTTAGCAAGACCCTATATCAAAATTAAAAATAAAAAGTGCTGGGGTTATAGTTCAGTGGTAGAATGTCTCTGGGTTCAATTTCTAGTACCACCTCTCTCTCTTTCTCTCTCTCTCATATATATATATAATAGTAGGAGCAAATGTGACTCCATTTTGTTTTATGACTTCATCCTGTGAAACAACCATGCCAAGTAGAAGAGTCATGACTGGGGAAGATGTTCTTTTCTTTTTGCTATAGAAATCTTTAAGAACCTGGAACTACCTAATGGGGTATTGTTTCTGTAACTAGGGTAACAGGACTCTGTTTCTGTAACTGGAGTGACTAGGCTAATTATGATTGGTTAGGCTTCTCTTGGCTTGACTGCACTTTCCCACTTCTGTAACCTGGCTTGCTTGCATGGGCTAGACCCCCCCCCCAACATTCCTTTTGTGGTTTTCAGGCTTAGAAGGAGTGCCCTTGCAATTGTTCGGGGCTGATCAGGGGAACAGCTTTATGTTCTGGTCAACCACCACCGGTGTGCTTCAATAAAGGCTTGATTCAATTATACATAAGTGGTCTGGAAGTCAGTTTATAAAACCCTGGGATGAAGCTTTAACTATAACATATATATATATATATATATATATATATATATATATATATATATTTACATGACATATATATACCTTAATCAAGAGCATTCAAAATTTTACATAGAGCCCTGAGGCATGGCTCAGTGGCAGAGCACCTGCCTAGCACATGTGAGGCACTGGGTTCGATCCTTAGCACCACATAACAAATAAAATAAAGGCATTCTGTTCATTTTACAACTACCAAGAAGACAGAAAGAGAAAGAATGAGAGAGGGAGAGAGAGAGAGAGAGAGAGAGAGAGAGAGAGAGAGAATTCCACTAAAAATAAACTTGATATTGGCTACATAAACTGGAATTATGAATCTAAATTAATTTCCAAAAGGCCCTTAGGCTTTGTCTGTAGCACACATGGCCAAGTAATTCAACTGTGAGCCATAGTCACTAGAAAGTTCAAGAACGTAAACTAATAATGGGATCATGCCTATATCCCCCAAAATAATCTTAAATTACATATATGCTTTCCAAGACTTTTTCCAGACTGTGGTTTTTCTATTTTATTAACAGCATAATTTTTTTAAAAAAAATTAATGCATTTAAGGCAAATTTATTGGTGCCTACTATATATGATATGCTGTGAATTTAAAAAATTAGATGGGAACCTCTGGATCTTCAGAGATTTGAGTCTATAAATAAATAAGTACAAGGATGGGTATAAGCCACTACAAAACAAGTACACCCATGAACTACTGAAAATAGTGTCAGATGTGGTTATTTTACTGGAGAGAGTCACACATTCTCTGATATACAAATGTGCTATAGTTTGTATATTAAATGTCCCCCAAGCACCCATGTTTAACACATGGCTTGGTCCCCAGCAAGGCCATATTGGGAGATGGTAGAAACTCCAAGAGGAGAAACTAGTGGGAGGTCTTCATATCCCTGGGGGCATACTTTCAAAGGGTATTGTAGAACCCAGGTCTATTCCTCTTTCTCTCTATCACTTCCCAGCCATGAGGTGAAAGGTTTTACATTGCCAAACTTTCCCATCATGATGTTGGGTCTTAGCCCCAAAACAATAGGGTCAATTGATCATGAACTAAAACCTCAAATGTGAGCCAAAATAAACATTTTCTCTTTATAAGTTGATTATCTCAGGTATTTGTTATAGTGACAGAAAGCTGACTAACACAGACAGGTGTGGCTATAAAATTAGTGAAGGATATAAACTATGAAGTTTAGATGATAATAAAATATCAGTGTTGGCTCAACAATTATTACAAAAGTATCACATTATTTCAAGACGTTAATAATAGATGAAACTGTGTAGGAAGTGTTGATTAGGATGACATGAGAACTCTGTACTTTCCATTCAATTGTGAGAGAAGGTGTGGGTGTGTGTGCACACATAAGAAATAGAAAGTGAACCCAGGGTTATGCTCCTTTTTTTTTTTTTTTGTCAACCTAAAACTATTGTAAAAAGTGAAGTCTAGGGCTGGGGTTGTGGCTCAGTGGTACAATGCTTGCCTAGCATGTGTGAGGCACTGGGTTCCATCCTCAGCACTACATAAAAATAAATAAATAAAACAAAGGTATTGTGTCCATCTACAACTAAATTTTTTTTTTTAAAAGTGAAGTCTAGCCAGGTAGAGAATGCCTACAATCCCAGCTACTCAGGAGGCTGAGACAGAAGGATTATAAATTCAAGATCCTGTTTCAAAATAAAAAATAAAAAGGGCTTGGGATGTGGCTCAGTAGTAAAGTGCCCCTGGGTTTAATTTCCACTATAGATAGATATATAAATAAATAAACAAAGATTTTCAAAACTCCACAATTAATAACTATGGGGTAATGGTGCAAGGGGCAAAATTTCGACACATGCAGTCTAAGAGGAGAAATAAAGAATGTCCACAGCTGCTGCCCCTTCCAATGCTTTATTCACTCAAATTACTCAATACAACTTCACTCTGTAAAGGTAAAATTTCCAAGCTGATTCTAAGCCGCAGAGCCTGAGTTAAAGTGTAAAAGACCAGGCATCCTAAAGTTTCCGAAGTGCAGGGATTGGGTTAAAAAGTAAAAGACTAGTATTGTTAGAGTCCCTCTGCTACCCCCAAAACCTGTAATCCCTGTAGCTGTTAGGACAATACTGGAACTGCCCAGTAAATATTTCCACTGACTTTCTGGTTGTTTAATAGCTAAGGGTTCCGAGTTGCTTGGCACGTAGGCATTGCAGGACCTAAACCAATCAGTTTGAATGTGTACCCCACCTAGGAGCACCAATCACTCCTGCCCTAATTGTTCCCGCCAATGTATGCACTAATCCTGACTCAGGGTTGTTGTTCAATTTTCCCGCGCCTCATGATGATTTGTTCTGATGTATGCAAAGCCCCCCACCCTCTCCAAAAAGTGTACTTAAGCTCCACTTGAACTCTGCTCTGGGCTCTGGGCTGCTCTCCCTTCTTGAGTGGGCACAGAGTCCCAGCGCGCTGGAATGGATCCCCAATAAATCCCCTTTTGCCAGTTGCATGGAGTAAGTCTCTTGTGTGGTCTCTCCTTCCAATGATCCGCCGGACCCCCCCTTACAACTCTATAGGTTCTTTTTTTAAATATGTATTTTTTAGTTTTAGGTGGACACAATATCTTTATTTTACATCTATGTGTTGCTGAGGATTGAACCCAGTGCCTCGTGCATGCTAGGCAAGCGCTCTACCACTGAGCCACAACCCCAGCCCTCTATAGGTGCTTTTTTAAAAAAAATTTTTTCCAGTTGTAGATGGGCACAATGTCTTTATTTATTTCTTTTTATGTGATGCTGAATATTTAATCCAGTGTGTTGAGAGCCACAGCCAAAGGGGCCCCAGCAAACTCCCAGCTGCCAGCAAACTTCCAGCTTCCAGTTGATGATTGGCTCACAGCGGCCCCAGCAAACTTCTAGCTGCCAACTGATTGGCTCCTCTGCGGTGAGGCTCATTGGGCTGTTTCCCCGCCCTTTCAGACCTCGGAGCTGCTCATTGGGGGACTTTTTTGGCTCCGCCCATGCGACCCAGCCAATCAGCCTCAAGAGCCGGAGGAGTGGGGGAGGTTGAGAGGCTTGTGGGAAGCTGGTGGTGGCAGTTGGGCTCTGAAGGTTTTCCTGAGGAGCTGTTTTGTTTGCATGTGTGGTTCTAAAAATAAAGTTCGTTTCTTTTGACAAGTGGCTCCTGAATTGTGCCCAGCTTTTTTTAAAAAATATTTTTTCCAGTTGTAGATGGGCACAATATCTTTATTTATTTCTTTTTATGTGATGCTAAATATTTAATCCAGTGCCCCACGCAGGTGCTCTACTACAGAGCTGCAGCTCCAGCCCCACTCTATAGGTTCTTAATCAAGAAAATTACAATCCTTAATGCTAGGCACTACAATATACTTAATCAATTCACAGCAAACAATTCTAGATTAATTAATTCATAGCAAACAATTCTAGATTAATCCTAAGCACTGCAAACACATCTTAATCATGACAGACATTCCCTCTGCATGCTAAGTTCAAAAGTCTCAAGCCTTAGGCTTTACATTCAGCAGATGCACACTCACTCAGACTGAAGTGACCAGGTCTGGAACCAAGGCAGGCTTCTCCTAGTGTGGAGTGAACCACCAACCGGTTGAGGAGAGGGTAAAAATCGTAGGAAGAAATTGCGGCTCTCACCAGGGTCCAGATGAGGCAGTAGAGTTTGAGAGTGGTTAGGATCGATGCAGAGGATCAGGCAAATGATGACAATTGATGGGATGTCAGTCTAGGTCCTCATCAGGCCTTCCAGTTCAAGTGCATCTTTGTTTCGGCTGACTGAATCCATGTTCATTAGCTCTATAATTTATAGTAAATTGGGGAGCTTTTGACCCCCCTTTCAATCCTTATCAGCTACCACTGGATTGCTCAATGGCATCATTTATTCTTGGGTTAAAACATCTGCTCTGGTGGTCTCCACCCTGATTTTCTTGATTTTCCCTCTTATCAGGTGAGGACAGCCTGCCAGAGGCTTCACTCTGTTTATCAGTGTTATAGTTAAACTATAACACTGCTGGGGTTTTATAAATTGACTTCCAGACCACTCATGAATAATCGAATCAAGCCTTTATTGAAGCACACTGGTGGCGACTGTTCCCCTGATCAGCCCCGAACAATTGCAAGGGCACTCCTTATAAGCCTGAAAACTGCAAAAGGGACATTTGGGGGCCTAGCCAATGCAAACAAGCCAAGTTACAGAATCGGGAGAGTGCAGTCAGGTGGAGGGATGGTTAGCCAATCACAATTAGCCCAGTCACCCCAGTTACAGAAACAGAGCCCTGTTACCCTAGTTATAGAAACAATGCCCCATTAGGTAGTTCCATGTTCTTAAAGGTTTCTATAGCAAAAGGAAAAGAACATCTTGCCCCAGTCATGACCCTTCTACTTGGCATGGTTGTTTTGCAAAATGGAGTCACTTTGGCTTGACTATCACATCAGGGTAAGAGGAAGTGACTTGTTTATGTCTGAGGGCCTTCTGGAGGGCTCTGTTAGATGTGCCTAGTGAGACTACAGGTTTCAAACTGGAGTTTTTAAAATGGAATTGCTTAGGCTCAGGCCTAAGGCCATCCTCACAGGTAACTAGACAGAACCTGAGTTAGGTGTATGGTTGAGTTTAGCCAAAGAGAAGCCACTAGCAAGTTACTGTAGGACAAGAGTATAATGACAAAGGAGACCTGTTGAACTGGGTGGGATGGTGCATGCCTGTAATTCCAGTGGCTCAGGGGGCTGAGTGTAAGGCTTTAGTCCTGAGCCTAAGCAACTCCATTTTAAAACTCCATTTTGAAACCTGCAGTCTCATCAGGTATACCTACCGGAGCCCTCCTGTATGGCCCTCAGGCCCAAACAGGTCACTTCCCCCAACCCTGACAAACTCAGAGTGAAGTCTCTGTCTTGTTGCTCTTATCTGATAAGGGGGAAAGGCAACAATATCAGGGTGGGGACTGCCAGACCAGATGTTTTAACCCCAGGGTAAATGATAACTGAGAGACCCAGTGGCAGCTGATAGGGATTGAAAGGGTGGTCAGAAGCCCCAAAATTTATATAAATGATGGAGCAAATGAACATTTATTCAGCCGACACTGATGCCCTCATGCCTGAGAGCCTGATGAGGACCTGGACTGACATCCCAACTCTTCTTATCGTTTGCCTGATCCTCTGCATTTTCCTCACTGCTCTCAAACACTACAGCCACATGTTGACCCTGGTGAGAGCTGCAACTTCTCCCTATGACTCTCTCCTCCACTGGAGTTGTCAGCTCTACCCTAGGAGAAGCCTGTCTTGGTCCCTGATCTGATCACCACGGTCTGAGTGAGTGTACATCTGCTGGACTTAAAGCCTAAGACTTTAAGGCTTGAGCTTAGCATCCAGAGGGAATGTCTGTCATGAGCCTGTCATGATTAAGTGTGTTTGCAGTGCTTAGAATTAATCTAGAATTGTTTGCTGTGAATTGATTATGTCTATTGCAGTGCCTAGTATTAAGGATTGTCATTTTCTTGATTAAGAACCTATAGAGTGAAATTGTATTGAGTGATTTGAATGAATAAAGCATTCACAAAGGCAGAAGTGTGTGGACATTCTTTATTTATCTCCCTTGACTGCTTAAGTCACACCTTTTGGCCACCGTGACACTGAAGAAAGAGGATCTTGAGTTCAAAGCCAGCCCTGGCAACTTAGCAAGGCCCTAGGCAACTCAGTGAGACCATGTCTCTAAATAAAATACAAAAAAGGGGTGAGGATGTGGCTTGGTAGTTAAGCACCCCTGGGTTTGAGCCCCAATTAAAAAAAAAAAAAAACAGGAAACCTGTTGAATGTTTATGGAGAAATGTCTGGGCTTTTAAATTTTGGTTCCACTTTAACGAGTCCAGGTCCAGATAAGCATGTGTTTGATGTTGGTTATATGCATCTAGGTCCCAAGTTCATTGTGGACAAGTTCCTCAGCAGCTGAAGTGAAGGACAGAGTTCTGTGTAACTTCACCAAGTTCATTCCCATCTCAAAGCCTTTTTGCTTTCTGTTCCCACTCCCAGATGCTTTTTCCTTTCAGATTTTCACATGCCCAACTCTTTTTCATCATTCGTGTCTTGGCTTATACGTCACATCCTCAGAGGTCTGCCCTGAGTATTATAGCTACAGTGGCCCCGAGCCATTTGCTTTAACATCTCCCCATTTTATTTCCTTTATATCATTTACTACTATTTGAATTATCACCTCTCTGTATTTTCTTCCTTGTCAGCTCCCTATGAGATCAGAAGCCATGTATTTCCTGACTCTGTCTACTGAAAGGCCTAGAAGTTATGGCAACCCTGTGACAATAAGCACACCTTGCATGGAGATCTTGGTTTCTCCAATAAAAGGAACCATGGCTCCTAGGAGAAATGACTGACTCCAGAGCTGCAATAAGGACAGTGCAGGGATCCCGTTAACACCAACACTGCTGGGACATGGAGATCAAGTACCTCCTGACATCCTGGACTGAGAAGGGCACAACAGTACTTCTGTGTATTCTGTCCCCAAAATGCAAAACCTGAATTCATTCATAGGCAAACAGCGGTCCATATGAAACCTAAATGGAGGAACATTCTAGAAAAATCCTAGCTAACACTCTAAAATTGTCACAATCATGAAAAGCAAATAAAGATGAAAAACAACTAACCGTAACATGTGCTCCTAGATTGGATTTTGGTCCAGAAAAAGGATATTAGTAGAAAAATAAGCAAAATTTGAACAAAGGCTATGTAATAGATCAGTAGTTCTTCAAGTATAGCATCTACAAGGTCAAAAGAATTTTCATAGCGTAAGATGTTAAAAAAGAAAGAGTACAATGAAACCACACTATGTACTTCACCTGCACATACACATCTGTGTCATCATCATAGGTTTGCCTGCCTCGCTCTTAGGAAAGTGGCAGCTCCTGACCCTGGAGCCCAGGTAGTCTGACTCCAAAAGCATTAACCAGGAAGCACTTGATTCTTCAGGCTTTCAGTGCCACACAAATCCTTATTGGGTTCCATCGCCCTTTCCCTCTTTGTCTTTCTTTCTTTCTCCCTTTCCCTCTTTCTTTATTAATATTGTTCATGCATTTGTAAATAGTCCTTTTATGAACTCTTCTCTAATGACCCAGTTTGTAAGAGTCACTTGTTTCCTGCCAGAATTCCGACAAAACCACAAACTCATAATGCCAATGACTATATCTGTGAGTAGAGAAACAATGTTCTCTTTCCCTGCCTACTGAGGCCACAATGTTTTTACATGTTAGCCCATTTAATAGTCCCAACAAATCTTTTCAGATGGCGAAACAAGATTCAGAGGTTTCATTGGGTGCTCTGCTGAAGATCTCTGAGCAGAGTGACCTTGGAGCCCAGGTGGTCTGACTCCAAAAGCATTAACCTGCTCTGGCAGCTCCAGGTTCCAGCAGCTCCAGGAAAAGACTTGGTAAGGAACCGAGAGGTAAGCGGGGATCAAGGTCATCTTGCTCACTAATCACCTGAGTTACCTGGGATGTCTTTGCAAAATGGAGATTTTTGAAACTGTATGCCTTCCAATCAGCCTTTCTACCTGTATTTCGACCTCACCACGCTGGAAAGTAAGATTAATTCTTACTCTTAACACGTAAGTTAAAGGTTACCTTTTGGCCGTCCAGGGCAACTGTTTTCCGCTACAAACACTAGGGGGCCTCGCACCGCGGATCGCAACCAATAGGATAGGGCGAAGGGTTCAGTGGCAACTTCTTCCCCCCCACCCCCACTCCCGACGCCTAGAGAGGCCAGGCCGGGGTCAGGAGCTCTCCGATCCGTCTTTCCCTTTCCCCCTGGGTGGGCATGGTTGCGAAGCTGATTCTGGAGCCCGCCGGCCCCGGCTGCTGGGACGAGCCGCTACACATCACCGTGCAAGGCCTGGCACCCAGGCAGCGGGTCACGCTGCGCGCGTCCCTGCGCGACGAGAAGGGCACGCTCTTCCAAGCCCACGCGCGCTACCGCGCGGACGCGGAGGGCGAGCTGGACCTGGCGCGCGCGCCCGCGCTGGGCGGCAGCTTCGCGGGCCTGGAGCCCATGGGGCTGATCTGGGCCATGAAGCCTGATAAGCCATTAGGGCGCCTGGTGAAGCGGGACGTGCAGAAGCCTTTCGTGGTGGAGCTGGAGGTGCTGGACGGCCACGAGCCCGACGCTGGGCGGCTGCTGGCCCGGGCGCTGCACGAGCGCCACTTCCTGCCGCCCGGGGTGCGGCGGGTGCCGGTGCGCGCGGGCCCGGTACGGGCCACGCTCTTCCTGCCGCCTGGTGAGTCACCTGCTGCTCAGAACCTGGTCCAGTCATTGGGACACGCGTGGTCCCTCAGTCCCTAAAGTTGCCCCCAAGTTTGTAGTGAGTTCTGATTTTTTTCAATTTTTAAAAATTTTTCGGAGCCTGGAGTGGTGGCGCACTCCTGTAATCCCAGCGGCTCCTGAGGCTGATGCAGGAGGATCGGGGGTTCAAAGGCAGCCTCAGCGAAAGCGAGGTGCTAAGCAACTCAGTGAGACCCTGTCTCTAAATTTAAAAATACAAACTGGGGCTAGAGATGTGGCTCAGTGGTCGAGTGCCCCTTAATTCAATTCCCGGTTAGGGGGAAAAAATTCAGTATTGGAGATTGAAATCAGAGACGCTCCAGAACTGAGCTATTACCCTCAACCCTTTTTATTTTTTATTTTAAGATAGTGTCTGGCTGTGGCCTGGAACTTGAGATCATCTTGAATCAGCCTCTGAGTAGCTGGGATATCTCTCCTCTCCTCCCCCGCCCCACCCCGCCCCTCTCTCTACTCCCTAGGGTTCTGAATGAAAGCTTTTCTTGGTTTCCTGACATTCCCTGGAGGCACTATCAATCCCTTACTGTGTGCTAAAGAGTGCATTCAATTTATATTCAGAAATCAATTAGATGCCAAACTCTGGGTGTTTGAATACTTATATCATCACTGTCTTCTGGAATGTGCAAGGGTGACTTTTGCCTCCTTTCACATCATATTTCCAAAGAGGATAAAACCTGCCTTCCCTCCAAATAGAGAGTGCCCTCAAGTCATTTAAAACACAGTATTCCCTGACAGTCCACTCCTATATTGTCAGTGGTCCCCTTTCTTTAGGGACACTTGGCAATATCTGGAGACATTTTTGGTTGTCACACTGAAGGGGCAGATGCTACTGGTATGTAGCAGGTAGAGACCAATAATGCTGCTAAATAACCCACAATACACACAGGACAGCCTCCAGAACAAAGAAGTATCTTGCTCAAAATGGCTATGGTGCTGAAGTTGAGAAACCCTAGTCTAAGTAAAAAGAGGGTGCGGTGTATGTAGAAGGGACCTGAATGGTCCATTCCTTCCAATCAAATTCCTGATTTCAACTCTTAGTGTATAAAAGTGCTAGAGTTGCTGTAGTGCACAGTATTTCTAACCTGAATACTGTGATTATTCCTCAAAATAAGAGAATGTATTTTGTTTTTTAACTCTTAAAAACTCTTTTTTAGCTTTTTTAGTTCTTGAGCAATCCCTAACCTTAAATAGAGTTGCTCACTACATGGTGAACTCCTAAGACTGGAATAGGGTCTTACACCTAGAAACTCAGAGAGACCTTGTCTCTAAATAAAATACAAAATAGGTCTGGGGGTGTGAGGTAATGCAAGAAGGTTTAGAGGTGAAATGGTTGGGTTATCGGCCTTAGTCAATGAGTTAATTAATCCCTTGATGGTATTCCCTGAGTGGTAACTGTAGGCAGGTAGGGTGTGGCTGAGAAGGTGGGTCGCTGGGGTGTCTTTGGGGTATATATTTTGTCATTTTTGAGCAGAGTTCTCTTTCTGCTTCCTGGTGTGATATCTTCAGCTGCTTCCCTTCACTATACTTCTCCACCATGGTGTTCAGCCTCACTTCAAGACCCAAAGAATGGAACCTGCTGTCTATAGACTGAGACCTCTGAAACTGTGAGCCCCCAAATAAACTCAAAAATTGTTCTTGTCAGGTCTTTTAGTCAGAGCAATGGAAAAGCTGACTAAAATATATACATTTCCAAATTACTAGAGACTGGCACAAGAGTACAACAGGGATTCAACTGATTCAATAAGAATCTTCTAAAGGCTTTCATTTAAAAGAAGGAAGAGCAATCATTCTTCACACCCAGTTGTAGTATCTGATATCCAGTCAAATCAATCTTGTGCTATTTCAGTGTCTACTGTTGTAAGGGTCCGGCGAAGCGTTGGAGGAAGAGACCACAAGAGACCAGCTTCATGCAATTGGCAGAAGGGGTTTTATTGATTCAGCATGCTGAGGCTCCAGGCTCACTCAGGAAGATTGAGCAGCCCAGAGCCCAGAGCAGTGGTCAAGCAGAGCTTAAGTACACTTTTTGGGGAGGGTAGGGGGCTTTGCATATACATCAGAACAAATCATCATGAGGCACGGGAAAATTGAACAACAACTCTTAGACCTGATTAGTACATTCATTGGCGGGAACAGGCTGGGCAGGGGTGATTGGTCACTTCTAAGCGGGGTACACATTCAAACTGATTGGTTTTAGGGCCTAAATAACTATGTGACATACTACATAGAGTCCCATATATTCAAATGAATCTTTTTTTGCATTGAACCTTTAGTAGTCTTTTTTTTTTTTTGGTAATGGGGATTGAACTCAGGGGCACTCGACCACTGAGCTACATCCCCAGACCTATTTTGAATTCTGTTTAGAGACAAGGTCTCACTGAGTTTTTAGCCTCTCGCTTTTCACTGAGGCTGGCTTTGAACTTGCAATCCTCTTGCATCAGCCTCCGGAGCTACTGGATTACAGGCCTGTGCCACTGTGCCCGGCTGGTAGTCTTATTTTGATCTTTCGAAGTTGTAAAGATTTTTTCTGAAATATATATTGCACATATCTTCTGTTCTGCCATATATAATTCATTTTGAAAATTTGTTACTCTTGTTAAGATGTTGTAAATTTACTCATTCACTTCTCTTATACCTTCTAATAAATAAAATAGTTTCTTCTTTTAAAAAAAAGTGAGGAGGGGCTGGGGATGTGGCTCAAGCACTACCCCACTCGCCTGGCTCGCCCTGGCTCGCCCTGGCTCGCCTGGGTTCCATCCTCAGCACCACATACAAACAAAGATGTTGTGTCCGCCGAAAACTAAAAATAAATAAATAAATAAATATTAAAATTTTTTTTAAAAAGTGAGGAGGGAGAGAGAATAGTATTGTAGTTAAATGAAATTGTATATACCAATGTTCAGATGCAAAAAACATGGCACATTTAGGGATGGCTCCCTTCAAGTCTAGAGCAGATAGTAGGAGGTGGAAAGTATATTCTAGTGATTTCCTGTAGAAATAGAGCAATTTATAGCTCCATTCTCAAATAGATGACTGTAAGAAAAATTCAAAAAAATGTTGCTAGAAAATGTATATCTCAGCTGGGTGCTGTGCTGCACTCTTGTATGTCTAGTGGCACCTCAGGCTGAAGCAAAAGGATAATGAGTTCAAAGCCTGCCTTAGCAACTTAGCAAGGTCCTAAGCAACTCAGTGAGACTGTCTGAATAAAATATTTTTTAAAAGCTAGAGATGTGGCTTAGTTAAGCACCCCTACGTTCAATCCCCTGTACCAAAAGAAAAATAAAGGAAATGTATATCTCACCATATGTTATTTCTAACTTGCTTTATTTATATTATTATTAATGTGAAAATATGTGACAAAATTAGGAGAAAAGAAGGGATTTGTTCACCCACCCTTCTCCCTGTAGCTTATTTTTTTTTAAAAAAAGAAAGAAGTAAAATAAACCAGTCATGGTGACACACGCCTGTAATCTCAGCAATTTGGGAGGCTGAGGTAAAGGGATCGCAGTTGGAGGACAGCCTCAGCATTTTAATGCCGCGGTCTGGCTGGGCACAAATCACCGAGCCACCACAAAGCACTTGTATGTTCAAACAGGAAACTTTATTGCCTGAACTCCAACAGCACTCCATGCACACTCCCCGGGAAGTCTCCTGAACGCCACCCACAACCATGCGGCCCCTCTCCGGCACACCACACCAACCAGAACTCCCTCCACCAGAACTTCACCAACCAACACCAACTCCCCTTCCCAGGAAATCCCTAGGAGAACTCCAAAGTAGCAGGCGCCCTAGGTGGACAGCAGGAGTCTGTATACAATTGAATCAATCCAACATCATGTTAATGGCTCCTCTCTCAACCATTACTTCTGGCAAAATGCCAGGGGCCATTCCGACTGGCTGTGGCTCTCAACATTTTAGAGAAGGCTTAAGCAATTTAGTAAGACCCCAAGGAATAAAAAAAATGGGGCGCTGGAGATATAACTCAGTGGTAAAGCTTCCTTAGATTCAATCCCCAGGACGAAAAAAAAAGGGGGGGGTCCACTTTCACCAACCTCTCTACCCCCAACCTCCCTAGCTTCAAAAACTTATTTGCTGATTGCAGAAATCTTAAACCAAGGATATCTTTTGAGAGGCTAAACCTTCTTGTTATTTGACTTGTGGTGTTCTGCAGGTGAGGGGCCCTTCCCTGGGATCATCGATCTGTTTGGAAGTGGTGGTGGCCTTTGTGAATACAGAGCCAGCCTCCTGGCGGGGCATGGTTTTGCTGTGCTTGCTCTGGCTTACTTCAGATTTGAAGACCTCCCTGAATATTTGAGTGATATGCGCCTGGAGTACTTTGAAGAAGCTGTAGACTTTATGCTACAGCATCCAAAGGTGGGTTCTGTAACTTGCTGAATTCAGAGGAGAGGGGGTCAAGTGGACACAGGGCTGGATTCAAAAGCCCTACCAGGACATTGGAACTAGAAATAAGCAGGAAGACACAGTGCTCCTTCAAAAGTTACTAGTAATATTCTTTCCATGTCCAACCATCTTTCTCCCATCTGTAAGAGTTGACTGTTCAGTTTCTTTTGTAACCATTTACTATAATCCAAAAAGCAATAAAACAATACTAACTTTGAGTTTTGGTTCTGTATATAGCCTAATCATCCTGAATAAGGCAACTGATCTCTCTAAAATTTAATTTTTCTCATTTATAATATTAACGTAAATGTGTAGTGGGAAAAGTTTGAGTATACAGAGACATTTTTGAGATAATTGGTGACTTTTGAATAGGAATTGTGTATTTGATGATATTAAGGAATCATTAATGTTAAGTGTAATATTAGTATTATGGTTTGATAAAAGAAATCTTTGATAACAGGAAAAAAAGTTAATTCAAACATTTTGGTATGATTATAAATAACGGAATGATACATACTCTTTGCTACCATCTAGATTTAAAGAGACCCAAACATTCTAATACTAAAGATAAGATGTTCTTCAAGGCCTGTGGGATAATCTAATCTTATTGGAGTTTAGGGACTGGTCTCTTAGCAAAGTTGCTAAAACCTAGATGATCTTAAACTTCGAAGGGTAGTTTATTTAGGGGAGATAAGGCCCTGAAAAAATAAGAAACCAACATATACTACCAATTCTGCCCTTAAACCTGAAGGAAAGACTTCCATTCTCCACCTTTTAGTTTAGATTATCATACTTTGGCCCTCGTTTGACTGGACCCTTGCCCATAGAATAAGGCAGCTGAGGGACCAAGGGATTGTGTCCACCTGGAACCCACATGCTCTCCACCATGCCCTTGGGATCTGGAAACCCAGATTCTCTGCCTAACAGCTCTGACCCTGCTTCCTGCTCTATGCTCCTTCTTTGGGTCCATCAGTATGTATACTACACCTAGGCTTTAAACATGCATACTGGGTGTCTACACACAAATGTGAGAGGTCCCTCAAGGTGTATAAAGGAGCCTGGAGTGGGAAGAGAAGGAGGCTGGCCCAGAGGCTGGAGTCAGTGATTGACTTGTTTTCCATGCCATGTCCCAATACAGAATTCCAGCAAGCTCTAAGATTTTAAATTTGAACCTGACCTTATAAATTGTTATGGTGGTGTATTTATCAAGCTTGGGGAAAAAATGATGCATTTATTTAACAGTTTGCTCATTTGACTTAGAGTATAAGGGCCTCTGTGTATATTCTTGACCCAGACTTCATACATATTAGGGGATGGCCTATATACTAGGAAATCAATTAATTTGTTTATTAGAAGACAACTTGAACTTCATAGATGTTGCATAAGAAAGCGAAGAAAATTGTATGTGAGAAAGCTACTTAGAGAATGTGAAATCACTGTTTCGGTCCTGCACTTAGGAATTCTAAACTTGTTTTCTCTTTATTTTCTTATCAGGTGAAAGGTCCCAATGTTGGGCTTCTAGGTTTCTCCAAAGGAGGTGACCTGTGTCTCTCAATGGCTTCTTTCTTGAAGGGCATCACAGCCACTGTACTTATCAACGCCTGTGTGGCCAACACAATAGCTCCTCTGCATTACAAGGATATGATTATTCCTGATCTTGGCAATGAGCTAAGTAAACAAAAAATCACTGAGTCAGGCCTTTTGAATTTGGTAGACATCTGGAAAAATCCACTGGAGGAACACAACCATCGAAGTCTTATTCCACTGGAAAAGGCACAGGGACCCTTCCTGTTTATTGTTGGCCTGGATGATCATAACTGGAAAAGTGAATTCTATGCTCATATAGCCTCTGAACGGTTACAAGCTCATGGAAAAAACAAACCCCAGATAATCTTCTATCCAGAAACTGGCCATTGTATTGACCCACCTTACTTTCCTCCTTCCACAGCCTCTGTGCATGCAATTTTGGGTGAAGCAGTATTCTACGGAGGTGAGCCTAGGGCTCATTCAAGGGCACAGGAAGATGCCTGGCAGCAAATTCAAATTTTTTTTCAAAAATATCTCAATGGTAAAAAATCTGTCCAGCACAGCAAAATATGACTTTGCAATCATAGACCAAATATCATTCATAAAAATACTAATTCTACAATTTCTGTTAGGCTTGCCAGAACACTTAGGAAGCTTTTTATCACAAAAACAAACAGCTTCCTTGTCAGGTCCTGCTGGACTCGGCCTTTTCAACCCTCCTTCCTTCGCTGCTGGGCCCATTCCTCTCTCCCTGAACTTTACCCAATGTATAGATTTAAACCTGATCTTATCTGTATAGGATTAATCTTCATTTAGGCAAAAGAAATGTAAGAAGTGCTTGCCTGACTCTCAGTTGCTGGTCTACCTTTAGCCTTGTGTCTAGTTCTGAGGATGAGTTTCCGTATTGTTCTGAAATCTCATTTCTCCTTTGGGCCCTTTCCCACTCTGGTCCCAAAAATATGGCTTCTGCCACATTTTTGCCATTATGCATTCCTGAAAATTTACTCAAGCCTTGTCCCCGACCGCTAGACTGATGACTGGGGGCACGTCCCTGTTGATATACTTCCTTTATGTTTACCATCTGTATGGATTTCCAGTTACTATATGGTCCCTGCCTGTCAGGAGGAATGCCCTTGATGCTAAGATTTCAGGACTTTACCTTGCGGGCCATGGCCTTCATCTTTGGATGCCATGTATACCTGCCACATCAGACTTCCTCCCAGCACCATCTTGCTCCTGTTACTTTCCATGAGGGAAGGACTAGAATGGATCTGCTTCAACCCACTGCAGCTGAAGCACAATCTAGAGTCTGGAGATACCAGAGCAGAGGTCTTCCCTGAGCACAAGAAATTTTTTTCTGAGACGTCAGAGAAAACCTGAAGCTTTCTTCACATAAAATCATGGTTTCCTGGGACTGAGGTTTGGCTTAGTGATAGAGCACTCACCTAGCACATGCGAGGCACTGGGTTTGATCCTCAGCACCACATAAAAATAAATAAGTAAAATAAAGATTTGGTGTCCAACTACAACTAAACAAATATTTTAAAAGATCATGGTTTCCTGGGTACATACAAAATCTTTTCACCAAATTGAGTCTATCCAAGCAAATGCCCATTTGGTCCTAATGAATGAAATGAAAGGTTCCAAAGAGGTAACTTGATTTTGACTAACTTAAAACTCTGGAGTGCAGAGTTCATATAGTATAATTTTCATATAGTATAATTTTCCATGATTTTAGCCCACAGCCAGCATAGGCTTCATAAATGAAGGTTCAGCTACGTGAGAAATCCAAAAGGGAGTTTGAATTAAAGAGACAGACTCTAATTACCTTTAAACCAGCTCCAGGACGGCTTCTCCTACCTCCAGCCTCAAGCTACCTATTAGGGTAGTGAGGTTTACTGAAGAGGCCAGTGAGAGAGAGAGAACACGACAGGGAGTGGACTTTTATTGGGGAATAAAAAATTCTGGGGAAAATCCCATCCAATGAAAATTAAGGGGGTCAGTGTCCCAAGGTCAGATGCAACAATTGGGTCTTCAGGGGTTGTGGCCAGACACAATTCCACACGGACAAGCCTTCAGACCTGAGAAGGGTGGGGAAAGCTCTGGACACAAAGATGTGTCTAAGTGTCTCTTGCCCAGCCAGGAGGTAACTCAAATCACGTGCGAGGATGGCCTCCCACCATGATGAGACTTCTGAGAGTCTCACCTTTAACTCACTCCCTGGTATACCTTCCACTCTAGAGATGGGATGGGAAAGCCAACTAATTACACAAATTTTACAACATCCATAAAATAAAAGCAAAGCTTAGAAATCAATTTCTCCCAAAGATTATCTCACGAAGACATATTAAATGATGTAAAAGTTAGTATCACTGGGGATGCCTCTATAAGAGAGATAGGTCAGGCTCCATCACTTACTACTAACCTGTAAGTTGTTAAAAGTGTCTAGACCTCCATTTCCTCAACTATGAAGTAGGGGGAAAAATAAAGTAGGTATAATAAAAAGCACTTTACCGCACTGTTATGAATAAATTAGACAACCCATATAAGGCACTTAAGAGAATTTAACTGTCAGATGTTAGCTATTATTTCTTCAGGTGGGGAGATTGGAATCTGGGAGGATTAAGAATCACATCTAGTTGGTGGGAGAGTTGAGTCAGCCCAACTCTGTACTCGAATGCCAATAATTTTTACTTGAAGTTCAGTGGCTCAAAGTAGTTGACACCTATAAGGAATTCAAGTGGAGACACTTTTTAAAGAGGAAAACAATAAATAGCAAATCAGAAAACATAACACCGTTGAGCCCAGCATGGTAGTGCACACCTGTAATCCCAGCAACTCAGGAGGCTAAGGCCAGGGAATCTTAAGTTTGAGGCCAGCCTTGGCAATTTAGTGTGATCCTGTCTCAAAGTAAAATTAAAAAGAAAAGCTGGGAATGTAGCCCAGAGGTAAACTCTCCTGAGTTAAATTCCCAGTACAGAAGGATGGGGAGAATGGGAGAAGGGGAGGAAGAAAAGAAAAATATGGCCAAGTTTAGAGTAGAATGGTGATTACTAGAGGCTGGAGAGTGGGGACAGGGGGAGGTTGATCAATGGGTACTAAGTTACAGTTAGAAGTAAGAAGAGTGTGTCAAAACACAGTAGGGTGACTATAGATGATGATAAGCTACTATATGTTTTTTTTGTTTTTTTTTTTAAAGAGAGAGTGAGAGAGAGAGAATTTTTTTAATATTTATTTTTTTAGTTCTCGGCGGACACAACATCTTTGTTGGTATGTGGTGCTGGGGATCGAACCCGGGCCGCACGCATGCCAGGCGAGCGCGCTACCGCTTGAGCCACATCCCCAGCCCCAGCTACTATATGTTTTAAAAAGCTAGAAGGAAGGATTTGGGATGTCTTTACCATAAAATATGATAAATGTTTGAGGAGACCTGACATAAACACTACATAATGTATACACGTATCAAAACATCACATGGTACCCCATAAGTATATATAACTTTTATGGTCTTAGGTGTCACTTAAAAATATTTTTGCAGGCTGAGGTTGTTGCTCAGTGGTAGAGCACTCACCTAGCATATGAAAAGCCCTGGATTCAATCCTCAGCACCATATAAAAATGAACAAATAAAATATTGTGTCCAACTACAACTAAAAATAAATAAATAAAATATTTTGCAAGCCTATTATGTATTTCAGGCAATTTAAAACAAAAAAAATTACTTATTTATTCCAAATTTATCACAACTAAGCTATTTTATACACTCATTTAATTAAATTATTTAATTTATTTATTTAGGATACCGGGGATTGAACTCAGGGACACTTAACCACTGAGCCACATCATACGCCCTATTTTGTATTTTATTAGAGACAGGGTCTCACTGAGTGCCTTGCCATTGATCCTTCTGTCTCAGCCTTCCAAGCTGCTGGGAGTCCACAGGCATGTGCCACTGTGCCCCACTACACTCATTTCAAATGACCTTTGAACTCTGAGAAAATCAAAGCTTGTGGAAGACATTATATTTTTGTAGGTGTTAAAATGCAGGTATGTACAAATTCCAATATTCATGGCCAGTGTAATGATGAGTTTGGGGGCAAAAGTAAAATATTTGAGTAGTTTTTCCATGCATATATGGCTAAAGGACCAAACAGAGAAGGACTTTAACAAGTACTTTCCAAAGAAAACAGAATTGTTGGATTACTCTGTGTTGCAATGGACAAAGGAGCAACATATGCAGTTGAAGGGAGAAAAAAAGAATGTCCATGCGCTATGCCTTTTTCAATGCTTTGTTCACTCAAAATCAATACAATTTCACCCTATAGGTTCTTAATCAAGAAATGACAATCCTTAATGCTGGGCACTTCAAACCCAATAATTCAGGCTGATAAAAGCAATAAACACAATTTAATTCCAAGCAAACAAATTCTAAGTTAACTCTAAGCACTGCAAACACTCTTAATCATCACAGACCTATTACAGACATTCCCTCTGCATGCTAAGCTTAAGTGCTAGATTTAAACTCTTAGGTCTTAAGTCCAGAAGATGCACACTCACTCAGACCACTGTGATCGGGTCAGGAACTGACGAGAGGCTTCTCCTGGTGTGGAGTTGACAGCTGGCTGAGGAGACAGTTGGTCCTAAGGAGAAGTTGCCTTTTTCACCAGGGTCAAGAGAATGCTGTAGAGTTTGAAAGCAGTGAGGACCATGCAGAGGATCAGGCAGATGATGAGAAGAGTTGGGATGTCAGTCTAGGTTCTCATCAGGCTTTCAGGGTATGTGCATCAGCATCGGCTGGCTTGAATGTCTGTTCATTTGCTCCATTATTTATACTAAATTTTGGGGCTTCTACATGCCTTTTTGGTCCCTATCAGCTGTTACCAGGTTTCTTACATCAGGGCCTATGGTCTGGTGGTTTCCACCCTGATATTACCCTTCTGACTCTTATCAGGGTTAAGGCAAATGACATGTTTATATCAAGTGACTTCACTCTGACTCTTATCAGGGTTGTGGAAAGTGACTTGCTTTTATCAGGCTATGCCTTATGACATATTAGAGGGCTCTGTGGGCTTGTGCATGGTAAGACTGCAGGTTTATTTTAAAATGGAGTTCCTTAGGCTAAGGCCATCCTTCCACTCTGAACCAGAAAGTCTTGGTGCAATCCCATATGCTCTCAGTATTGATTAGATTCAGAAATTAGGATGCATAACAATTATTATTTATAGTAATGAAATAAAACATTTGAAAATGTGATTGTTCCCCAAAACTCAAGATTTATATGTACACCATTTTCCTTGACAAGCAGTTTAATTGAATGTGTTCACCTGGATTATTTAACCTCATTTTACCCATGCATATGAATTAAGGTGGAATTCTATAGTAGAAATTAAATTTTAATTTAGGCTTCATGCTACATTCTTCACCATAAGAGGTTCAAGTAATACAGACAAAATAAGATTCTTTAAGAATACCAGTCTTCTCCCAAGTTTATTACTGTTACAAATTGAAGTGTACTCTTTCAGAACTTTTTTAAAATTCATATACACACAAATATATGAATGGATGAGAAAATACGGTTTTATTTCATGGGTTCAAAGCCACCCCCACAAAAAAGCCAAATATAAAAGGTATATGCTGTATTATTTTTTCTGCATACAAAAATATACATTAATATTTGTGCCAGACCACAGGAGAACAGAGTTTATTTCTTTTTTTTTTCTTTTTTAAATACATGACAGCGGAATGCATCACAATTCTTATTACACATATAGAACAATTGTTTATATCTCTGTTTGAATATAAAGTATGCTCACACCAATTCATGTCTTTATACATGTACTTTGAGAGTTTATTTCTTTATACCTCTTATTCTACTTTCTCACTGCAAAAGCAAAATTTGTCTTTTTATCCTTATCCCCTCCCTTGTCCCTTCCATCCTAACTGCTACTTTTAGGGCTTTCTGGCATTCAAGTCTGGACAATTTTCTGTGCTAGTTTCTGCTCTCACCCCCTGCCATATTATAGTTCAATCCAGTGTCTCATCTGAAACATTTAAACTTTAACCGCGACAGTCTGGGTCAAAGATTCCAATTTGGCAGGTACCTAGCACACGTGGCTTCCTTCTAGCAGGTTTAGGAAATAGTGCCCCCTGGTGGCCGGTGAGAGATTTTAGAGAAGGCTACCAGCTGACATTCTTGCTAAGTGGGGCCCCAGGTCCTGTCCCTGGACCCTGGCCCTCCGACCCGTGCATGCCAGGCCATGTCATTCTCGGCTGGGGTCAAAGCCACTACGATGCCCGCACCCTGTGGCTAGCAGCCCGTGATGCACCTCCAAGCCCCGCTCCAGCCCTGGATGTCAATGCCCACATCGTCCCTTTTCTAGCAAAAGGCCTCGACCTTGACGTCACGCCCAAGACTAGGCTGGCAGACGAGCTCCTGGATACTCACGTGGAAGGATCATCGCGCGGCAGCGGGTGACCCATCCGGCGTCTCTCACTCCCTTGTCCACTACCAGGCGAACAGCCAAGCAGGGGGTGGGACCTGCCCAACGACGGTGGGGCAGTGACTACCCGGCATGCAGGTTCACGCCGGCCGGCCTTAACCAGATGCCGTGGAGCAAGATGAAAACCCCCGCATCGAAGTGGAGGTGACTGTCCACCAATGCGTCGTCCAGCCGGCGGGGCCCCTGGGCCCTGCGCTGATTCTCCATCCCAGAGTCGCGCCGCACTGTGCTGCAGCTCCGCCACCTGCCGGCCTTCTCCGGGATGCTGGGTACCAGAGGTCTTTCCGCAGAGCGCCTGCCACGGATTGAGGGAATTGACTGCTTGCTTTTCTTCACTAGCCAATTTGTCATCTGAAAACAAAGTGCTTAATTTTGTGTCCTAGACATCAGGTGGATTCATTCACCTAAAAGTTGGCTGGGATCTAAATTTAATCATCTGGGCTGGGGATGTGGCTCAAGCGGTAGCGCGCTCGCCTGACATGCGTGCGGCCCGGGTTCGATCCTCAGCACCACATACCAACAAAGATGTTGTGTCCGCCGAGAACTAAACAATAAAACATTAAAAATTCTCTCTCTCTCTCTCTCTCTCCTCTCTCACTCTCTCTTTAAAAAAAAATTTTTAAAAAAATAAATAAATAAATAAATAAATTTAATCATCTGCTTGCGTACTTCTCAAGACGTTGCCCACCCTCCAATCTCCTAGTGCAGCAGACTGTTGTTTCTTGACAATATACCCTTTCGGTATTTGCTATGTGCTAAGCATAAACTTGCTGCAAACTTTCTGGCATTGACTGCTTGTTTGCCTCTTTCTACTAAGCGGATTTTTGTGTTAATTTAACTTTTCCTGCTGCCGTTTCTTGTTTCAAATGATGAAGAGTCAGGCGTGGTGACACATACCTGCATTCTCAGCTACTCAGGAAGATGAGCCAGAAGAACGACAAGTTCAAGGCCTGCTTGGACAATTTAGAGAACCTGTCTCAAAAATTTAACCAAATCAAACAGCTAGGTGATACTAAAATCAGGGTGCGAGTCAAATTCTTTAAACGCCAAGGTTGAGTGTATGAATCAATGACCTAAACATTTTGGTTTTCTTATTTTTAAGAGCCCAGTCTGGCTTATCCCTCATTCTGACCCCCAGGATTCTTAGGAATCGGATATTTTAAGACATAGCCAATAGGGGTAAGTTTGGGAAACTGCAGAAGGTCCAACCAGATTTCCTTCCAGATGGGGGAGTAAACTACTGAACCAAAATAAACAAATTCTCAATCATTCTAAAATAGTGACCAGGTCAGTCACTATATATATATATTTTTTTTTTTTCCCATTTGGCCACTGGGGATTGAACCCAGGGGTGCTTTACCACTCAGCTACATTCCTAGCCATATATATATATTATATTATTTTTTTTTTAAAACAGGGCCTTACTAAATTGCTGAGGAGCTCACTGGCTCACTAAATTACTAACACTGTCCTATGAATTTGAGATCCTTTTGCTTTAGCTTCCCACATTGCTGGGATTACAGGCATGAACCACTCAGCCCAGCCCAGATCAGTATCTTGAAGTCTGTGATTGAAAAATTCTATTCCTAGAATGATTTGAGGATCTCTATGCTTGTATATATTCTGGTTTGCTTCAGAAATTAATCTTGGGGAGCTGGGGTTGTGGCTCAGTGGTAGAGCTCTTGCCTAGCATGTGTGAGACCCTGGGTTCTATTCTCAGCACCACATATAAATAAAATAAAGCTCCATCAACAACTAAAAAAATTTTTAAAAAAAGAAAGAAATTAATCTTGGATCCAGAAATGGTTGAGGTTTATCTAGGTTTTAAAGAGGCAGATCAAGATATACAGAGATATTTGAATGTTAACAAAATCACTGTTGGGGCTGGTCTCAGTGGTAGAATACTTGCCTGGCCTGAGTGATTCCCCGGATCCCCAGCACGTTAAAAAAAGAAAGAAAAACAAATCGCCTTTGTGCTAAAGGACAGCTTCACAGTAGGGAGCTAGCTTAGCATGCTTGAGACCCTAATTTTTATCCCCAGCACTGAAAAAAAAAAATCACTTTGTAAAACTCAGAGCCTTAATATGTGCACCTGAGCTTTCACTTTAGTAGCTACATGTGTTCTAACTTGCCTCTAGATTTGTAAATTTAGAAATGGTCGCTTGCACTGGAATTTTATATTCCTTAATTTTGTTTTTTGTTTAACTAGATTTTGGTGCTCTAACTGTAACTTTTTTTTTAAGAGAGAGAGAGAGAGAGAGAGAGAGAGAGAGAGAGAGAGAGAAGTTTTTAATATTTATTTTTCAGTTTTCAGTGGACACATCTTTATTTTATTTTTATGTGGTGCTGGGGATCAAACCCAGCGCCCCGTGCATGCCAGGCGAGCACATTACCGCTTGAGCCACATCCCCAGCCCCTCTAACTGTATCTTAAGTTCATTTAGAAATTGAAAGGCTCAGGGCTGGGGATGTGGCTCAAGCGGTAGCGTGCTCGCCTGGTATGCATGCGGTTCGATCCTCAGCACCACATACCAACAAAGATGTTGTGTCCGCCGAGAACTAAAAAATAAATATTAAAAATTCTATCTCTCTCTCTCCTGTCTCACTCTCTCTTTAAAAAAGGAAAAAAAAATTTAAAAAAATTGAAAGGCTCTTTAGAATTGGATTTCTGGTTTTATTTGTTTAAATAAGGTATTATAATTTCATAACTTAAAGACTGTAGAACTATTTGCTTAGGTTTTTAGGACTTATACTTCAAGCCAAAACTCTCTCCACGTCTTTGATGCTAATTTTTACATGTTTTCTATTTACCAGTGATTTTTACAAGGAAAACAAATATAAAAATATTTTTGCATTTACAGCTTCAAAGTAGTCCAAATAAATACCTATTTAAAAACAACAACAAATCATTTCAACTAAAACATGCTTTCTTTTCAAATAAAATAGGCAGATATTTTTTAAAAAGATAAATTGTACGATTATAATTTTATTTAGAAAGTGTTGTCTGGACATCAGAGTCTATTAAATGTATTTTCATCTAACCCAAAATTCATCCCCTTTCCTGGTTTATTTATTTATTTTCTTTTTTTATTTGTTCTTTTTAGTTATACATGATAGTAGAGTGTATTTTGACATATCAGATATACATGGAGTATAAGTTCCCATTCTTGTGGTTGTACATGATGTGGAGTTGCGCTAGTCATGTATTCATATATGCCCTTTCCTGTTTTATAGGAGATGGTCCTTTTCCTTGTCTGAGTGAAATGTTTGATGATGGAGGATTGAGTGAATCTCAAGCAAGTCTCCTGGCTTGTCCAGATTTTGCTACTCTGGCTTTGCCATTTTTGGCAAAGATCCACATTAAGGAATTAAACTTAGATCACTTTAGAGGTGGCTAAATTTGTACAAAGCCCCCTAAAGATAAGTGGGATAGGAAAGAGAAATACATTTAGGATGACCACATTAGGACCAGAAGAAAATAAAGTAGTACTAATGGGTTAGAAAATATAGCAAATACATGTTGAATTAATAAACAAACAAAAGAGTTATCTGATAAACCCATAAAAGGCTTTCCTTTATTGAGGACTTTTTGACCCCCATTAATAATCATACTTTTTTCCTTCTCTTTCCATATTTGTCTCCCCATCACCACCCCGCTTTTGATCTGCAGGTCAAAAGTCCAAACATTTGAGTGATTGACTCCTGCAAAGGGACAGAATTGGCATTTTCCTTTGGTAGCTCGCTCCCAAAGGGCAGATCCTGGGGGTGTAGCTCTGTGGTACAGTGCTTGCCTAGCAGGAGCAATGCTCTGAATTTAATCCCCAGCACTGGAAAAGAAAGGAAGGAAGGAAGAAAAGAAAGAACCCCCGGGCTGGGGCTGTAGCTCAGTGGTAGATCGCTTGCCTAGCACGTATGAGGCACTGGGTTCGATTCTCAGCACCACATAAAATAAATAAAATAAAGTCACTGTGTCCATCTACAACTAATAAAATAAAATAAAAAGATTGGAGCAATTCCTTAAAAGAAAGAAAGAATCCCAAATACAGATGCAGTTGTGACATCAATGGCTGCATCAGCAATTCCCCAGACATGTTGTAGTTTAATCCTGCCAGGAATGCTATTTGGTCTAGACAAAATCTCTGCCACTAATTCGGGAGCTTACAAGGTTAAGAAGCCCTGGAAGACCCCATGGATCCAGCCCATCAGGAAAATCTTATCCTTCTTGAAAAAGCCAGTGCCTATTTCCTTTTATGGTTGGAGAGCATGGGAGGCATTGGAAGAGCTCTGTTTATGCTGACCTAGCTATGAAGTACTTCACAGAAGAAAATTTTCACTCTTCTAAGCTACCCTTGTGCCGGACACAGAATAAATCCTCCTTATAGCCCTTTTTTTCTCTTTAGACCTTCATTTTATATTAGAGGTGCCTGCTTTAGAAGGTGAGCATCTCATGCTATTGCTCAGACTGAGTCTTGGGAAAAAATCTTGGAATTTTTGCACTTGCACATAGAGTAAAGGCTAACTAGTCAGTAAAGTTCAGAATATATTTCAGAGTAAATCAAGAGAATCCAGGCCCTCATGCATGCTAGGTGAGCACTCAACCACTGAGTTTTACCCCAATCCAGAATAGTTTTGAAAAATGATGACTGAGATCTGAACTTTTCACAGACATCTGCAAACTTTTAAAAGAAGTGAAAATACTCTATTCAAGTACATCACACCCTATAGCTTTGTAACTATCCTCATGTTTCCATGTCTGGTTTGTTTGAGCTTTAGCTCAAGGTAATTGCAAATTGAAAATGAGCTTTCAATCTTCCATTTCCCCACCCTTCTCAACTATCTTCTCTGTCACCCTCTATATTCCCAAGGATTTTGCATATCTATCCCAAACATTTTAGATATGTTTTGAACAGGAAGAAATACATGAATTTTGGCCATTGGTTTTATGATGATGAGCCACTGGGTTATGATAATTTTCTCATAATAATCAGAAGCTAAAGTGAATTTCAGCAGGACAATAAAGAGGCTAGTTGATGGTAGACTAAAGTCACAAAATCTTTTCTGCTGTTAATAATATTTTGATTTTTTCTAGTTGCCACCTCTTCCAGAATCTTTAGAGAAAGTTAGCAACCCTTAGATAGTTATTGCCTTAAAAATGGCAATCAATTACTGAGAAACCCTTGCTTTGATTCTCCCTTATCTCTGTATTCATAATTTTAAAAACTTTTCTTCATATTTTAGGTCAAAACTATACTTTAAAATAGGTAGATTGTAGGTTCTAGTCCAAAATTGGTAACTACACGTGTAGACGATTTAATTTCTAACAGAAAAATAGAGTTCCTCTCTCCTACCTTTTGCTCCTCCACCAAAAAAATGTTACAGTATGTGGGTGAGGTTTAACTTCTCAAAATAATCATAGATAAAATTTTGAGTTTTTATTCCAAAGTTTTAAAATGTGTAGAATTGGAAGAAATTACTAGCTTTTGACTTTGGTTGCTCCGTTGATCTTGCGTTCAGGATATGGGAGGGGGGTTCTCGTCTTTGCAAATTGAAGAGCTGTCACTCTAGTTTGTAATATTAATAGTTTCTTCCCCAAGTTAATGTTATTTTAAAAATTGAATTCAAGTTTCAGATTATTACCCCAACCAAAGAAGTGTGTGTGTGTGTGTGTGTGTGTGTGTGTGTGTGTGTGTGTACACCTCCAGATATGGGGGTGGGGGTTCATGTTGTAGTGGCACCCCCTCCTCCACAAAAAGTCTTAACTGGGCTTCTCCAGAAATCTTCACCATGGCTGATTTTAGGACTGTCAGCAAAAGAGTCTCTATGAAAGAGTTCAATGTAGATAAACTTCCTATTTTCGTGTTGCCCTATTTTACTTAGCGACTGGTCGGGAAGAAATCAGCACTGCATATGCAGGACACCCCCTTACTAGTTTTTCACAAACATGTATCCAGTATAGTAGTTTATAGAAATGTGCAAACAAGGCCTCTGGCCTTGAGCTGGGCTTCACAGAGATGTCTACATTTCTAAGATAAGAGATGTTACCAATTAGGCTCCATGGTAACAGCTGGAAGCTGGAGGGAAGAAAGGGGAGAAGAAGCTCTCCCCTTCTCAGGTGTTGTCCTTGAAGGGTTAACTTGCCCAAAACAGTGAAAGAAAAAGCTGCTTTTATGTGAACTTCTGCAGACTGTGAACTTCTGAGCCCCTCCCCTTACATGCTGGGTATAAAATTATGAACCTACCTGAATTCCTGGTTCAGAATCAAGGATTGATTGATTATAGCAAAAGCTGTGCCCTCTAATCCTGGCTGCAGCCAAATAAAACTGTTTCCTGCTAACTTTGGTGCCTTGCCACGTCTGTCCCTACACAATGTAAAATTTTACAGACAGGGTTTTTTTTTTTTAATATTTATTTTTTAGTTTTAGGTGGACACAATGTCTTTATTTTACTTTATGTGGTGCTGAGGATGGAAGCCAGTGCCTCACTGATGCTAAGTGAGTGCTTTACCTCTGGACCCACAACCCCAGCCCTACAGAGAGGTTTATTTTAACACAAACCAAAACACAGTAAGGGAAGAAATGGGCTTTTTTAAAAATATCATCAAATAACTACATTGGAATCGTAATTGAAAAATTGACTATGGAAATTTGATACAATGCTCATTCTAAATCCAACTGATAAACCTCTTGACTATATAAATAACCTTAAGAATTAGTGATTAGGGCTGGGATTGTAGCTCAGTTGTAGAGCACTGACCTAGCATGTATGAGGTACTGGGTTGGGATCTCAGCACTTTACATAAATAAATAGACAAAATAAAGGTCCATTGGCAACTAAAAAAATATTTTAAAAAAAGAATTAGTGATTATTACAGCTATTTTGCACAATCTCTAATCATCTGTTAAATATGACAAGTTTTCCTCTTTTGTTCAATCCACATTTTTGTTTAAAAATTAAAGATTTCTTAATATATTTGGTTCTGTTTTTGATAATTTATGCAATTTTATGTATTTATCAAAGAATGCTAGATTTTATGAATTTGGGGAAACTTTCAATACTACATTTAGCTGTCTTTTATCCATGCCTGAAATAAGAGCAAACCAACCTCAAGCCACATTTTCTGGGGAGCAGCTTTTAGAATCCATTTCATCATTAAACAGGATATAAAATAAAGAAAGAATCCAAGTATAGTTCTTTTGTTTCCTAGATGACAGTCTTAGCCTTAAAGAATCTGAAATTCAAAACGTTCTTGATGTGAAATTTGCCAAGTTATTGTGAACTAATTATGGGAGAAAAGTAAATTTCTGATGAAATACAGTTCATATAGTGGTAGATGAAATGAATTCATGGTCAAAGTTTATGACTTAATGACAAAGAGGAAATAGAAGTAAGATTCTGAAAAGGCATAAAGATACACACACACACACACACACACACACACACACACACACACACACACGGCGCATGCCTGTAATGCTAGAATGCTAGTGGCTCGGGAAGCTGAGGCAAGATGATCGCAAGAGGATTGCCAGTTCAAAACTAGGCTCAGCAATTTAGGGAGACCCTGTCTTTAAATAAAATATAAAATATATACAAAGGACTGGGAATGTGGTTTAGTGGTTAAGCGCCCCTGGGTTCAATCTTCCTGGGGGAAGAAGATTGATATTTCACCATTAATGCTATTTGCATAGAGTATAATCCACTATTTTGAGTAAAATGAATATAACAACTGGGTTTCAGTGGGACTTTGGGGCTGGTCACAGGGAGCTTCAGAAAGACTGTGTCAATTAAATAGCAGAGTTTTTGTGTCTATTCTCCATTCTTTTAGCAACTCTATAAAGACACTCATTTATTTGCAATTTTAGCTATTCTGATACGTGGGAACACCTCAGTTCTGTAACACCAACATTTTGTGATAATTTAAGTGTGAAGTCCAACTTTCAGGGTGCCTCTGGCTCTCTAGAGGACCAGGGGTAAAGATACAAGAAATTCTATCGAGTTTAACTCTAGGTATTCTCCGATGGCGAGGTAGATTACACACAGTAGGTAGTTTATTCTCCCCGGTTAAGAAAAGATGGGAAAGACAGTCTTCAACGGAACGGGATTTTGTAAGTTCTGAGAACGGAAAATGCTATCGGGAGGTTTTAAAGATTTCAACGTCACTCCATATCGGCTGAAAATGTTTTCGGAAGGGAAAAGGACACTTCCTCACCACTGGTGGCGGTTAAGCTCTACTGCCCTCGGCTGTCGGCAGGGAAGCGGCAGCCAGGCGGGAGGACCCCGGCCCGCGGAGCTGTCCCACAATGCCCCGCTCGCGCCACCCCAAGGGCGGAGAGGAAGGACCGCTGCCGGGACAGGCGTCCGCGGAGAGCACCGAGAGCTGCGCATGCGCACTTAACGCGGCGGGCCCTAGCAACCGGAGCAGTGACAGTAGCAACCGCCGGAATGGTGAGTACCCTCCGGGCCTCCTAGCCAAAGCTGAGATGAGGTTGGGACTGGAAAAGGGTGACTGTGAAGTATTGAGGGCCGCGGGGTTTTCGAACAGCAGAAGGGAGTCGATAGCGGATGTTGGCTCAGTGGAGTCCGAGGCCTGAGGCGAAAGGAAAGCCCTGGCAAAGGGTGGTCTGGGGTGAGGGTGGCCTGAGATGGCCTGAGATTGGTTGGAAGTTGGGTTAAGATAGAGGGGCCCTGGCAGAAGAAAAAGGAGGGCGAAAAGCAGGAAGTTTTCGGGACAAAGATGATGGAAAGGGGGATGTGGATAAAGATAGCTCTTTACGTAGCAATAATTTTAACTCCCCCACCCCCTGTTGAGATGGAGGGAGCTCGGGCTAGTTACGAGGGGGGTCAGTGTAGCACCGATTGGCAGCAGTATTCCTAACCTGTGAAGTGCCCAGATTGCCCTCCGAATGACTGTAAGTGCACTTATTAGGTAACGCTGATGGAATATACTAGGGCAGTGTTTCTCAAATTTCAATATGCATAAATTTGAGCTTGTTGGAATGCAGATTATTAATTTTTAATATGATTGGGTGTTCAGGAATGTGCATTCCAACGATGCACATTCAAGTGATTCTAAAATTGGGGAGCATCACACCACACTTAGAGAAATCCTTCTGCCTTTGATTTAAAACCAACCAGCGGTTTTGTGCAATCAGAGCTTTTATGAAGTAATGATTTTGCCTAGTGATGCTTCTCAGCTCCTAAAGTGTGCACTCACTCTCTTGCTTACCTATTGGTAGTTCTAACTGGTAGTTTGAAAAGGTTTACAGATCCAGCTAAAGTTATTGAGCAAAGATGTGATTGTCCTGCTGGATGGAGATGTTGATAAAGAAATATTGGGACTGGGAGTATAATTCAGTAGTAGAAAGTTTACCTAGTAAGGTGATGCCCTGGGTTCCATCTCCAGCACCGTGAGATAGATAGATAGAAATAAATACAGGTCCACATAAATTTACATTTTTAATGTAGCTTTAAAAAGATAATATTACACATTAAAGCTCAGGTTTCTGGCTTCTCTAAAAAAAAATTTAACATTGAACACATGTTGCTATGGGCATAGGTGTGACTTATGCAGTCGAAGGGGAGAAATAAAGAATGTCCACGAGCTTCTGCCCTTTCAATGCTTTATTCACTCAAATCACTCAATAAATTTCACTCTATAGGTTCTTTTTTTTATGTTATAGATGGACACAATACCTTCATTTATTTAGCTTTATGTAGTGCTGAAATCGAACCCAGGGCCTCACACATGCTAGGTGAGTGCTCTACCATTGAGCCACAACCCCAGCACTCTATAGGTTCTTAATTAAGAAAATGACAATCCTTAATGCTAGGCACTGCAATAGACATAATCAATTCACTGTGAACAATTCTAGATTAATTCTAAACACTGCAAACACTCTTAATCATGAGAGACAATCCCTCTGGATGCTAAGGTCAAGTGCCAGGTATAAAGTTTCAAGCCTTAGGCTCTAAGCAAATGCACACTCACTCAAACCGTGGTGATCAGGTCAGGACCAAGGCAGGCTTCTCCTGGGGGGGAGCTGATGGCCAGTTGAGGAGAGGGTCGTAGGGAAAAGTTGCAGTTCTCACCAGGGTCAAGAGTTTGAGAGCCGTGAGGAAGATGCAGAAGATCAGGCAAATGATGAGAAGAGTGGTATGTCAGTCCAATCCTCATCAGGCTCTCAGGCGTGAGGGCATCAGTGAAGGCTGGCTGAATGTTCATTTGCTCCATTTATACTAAATTTCGGGACTTCTGACCACCCTTTCAATCCCTATCAGCTGCCACTGGATTTCATCATTTGTCCTGGGGTTAAGGCATCTGGTCTGGTGGTCCCCACCCCGATTTTCTTGCCTTTTCCCCTTATCAGGGTGAGAGCAACATGACAGAGACTTCACTCTGAGCTTGTCAGGGTGGGGAAAAGTGACTTGTTTATGTCAGGCCTATTCGATCATATTGGAGGGCTCCGTAAGCATGCTGGGTGAGTCTGCAGGTTTCAAAGTGGAGTTTTAAAATGGAGTTGCTTAGGCTAAGGCCTAAGGCCATCCTTACAACACATTCTTTTCACATTTTAGTATTATTGAAATATAATGGCTCATAACTGTCAGCATGTTTTCTTTCTTAATGATACATAAAACAAGGGTGTTACAATTAGTGGAGTTTTTGTATTTGAAGAAATATGATGTTAGGATAA
This sequence comes from Ictidomys tridecemlineatus, assembly GCF_052094955.1. NCBI lineage: Eukaryota > Metazoa > Chordata > Mammalia > Rodentia > Sciuridae > Ictidomys > Ictidomys tridecemlineatus. Next base: position 96,387,204 of record NC_135481.1, read on the forward strand.
TTCGTTTCCCCAAATCCCAACAGTTGTCTGGAGCCAAGTAGAAGTTATGCTCTTTAGTGGGCTCTGCCCTTAGCTGCTCAGATTTCATCAATTAATGGTATCCATTTGGTCTTTCAGGCACTTGTGGGTTTTGACTCCTCCTGTTTATTAAGGGAAACAAGTGACCTGCAACAACTTATATTGCCACAGTAGACAGATAAATTGCTTCTCTTTCTACAATGTTGTGAAAGTGTTCTTTTGGTGGTGTCTTTTTATGAACTCATGCATGCAAGGATTTCTCTGGGAAAATCAACTAGGAATGGATTGTTCAGTGATAGGGTCTATGCATACTTTAAATTTCCTGGGTATTGTCATTGTGTTTTCCAGAATAGCTGGTGCCGGGTTTCTGTTCTCGAGACTAAAAGGCTTAGGGGTCACTCTAGTTAAACTGGGCTAACTGGGCTGCACGAAATAACCACACAAGAGACACAAATATCTTTTTCTTTGGGGTTGCTATGACGGCTCCTCTGACCTTAAGGGTCCGCAGGAAGAGAGAGAGCGAGAGCGCGCGCTGACCCCTTTTATTGAGGGAAGCTATTCAAATGAGGCAAGGGGTCAGGTTTCAGGGGGCTGAGTCTGTCTTCAAGATGTCTACTGTCAGCAGGTTGACTGACACCTGGGTAGGCCACACCCAAGGGCACAGTAAGAGAAGGGGACACACGCAAGGCACTTCCATGGAAGATTCTATCCTAAACAGGGCAAGGGGTTATATTACAAAGGAACAGGTAAGCATAGCTTCACCCATGGGGCTGTAGCAAGACACCCATTTCTGTGACTGAGCGCCTCAGCACCCAGCTGGGGAGTGTAACTCAGTCACCCGTAAGGTTGGCCTCCCACAAGCTGGGCCACTTTTTACTTTCTCCAGCAAAGTATAAGTGTTCCCATTTCTCTACATTCTCACCAACTCTCTCACTTTTATTGATCTGCAAATGTATCCAGTTGTTTTGAGTTTTTCTGATTTTCAGTGAGTTCAAACACCTGTTAATATTAGTTACCTAAGTTTAAGTTTCTGTGAATTGTCTGTTTATATTTTTGCCATTTGTTTCCATTTTTATTTTTATTTGTAAAATTTAGGAGTTCCTTGGGTACACTAAGCCTTTTGTTGCTTTCAAATGAAAAATATTTTCTCCCAATTTTACTGTTAACTTTGTCAGTGGTGTTCTTTACTTGTTGATTGTGTTTGCTCTAACACTTACCAGTTTATTCTTTTGGGTTTTCTTTACTGATGATCATCTGCACATGATGACAGTTTAATGTTTCAATCATTGCACTTTGTATTTCTTTTGTTATAGTGTTTATAAAGATCTCTTGAGCCATAGTAAACAGAGGTAGTGATAGTGAGCATCCTTGATGTTTTTGGGACCTTGAAGGAAATACTTTTAATGTTACCTTTCCAGTTGAGCCCACTTTGACTACCTTATTTAAAATAAATATCCTCCACACACACATATACTTTCTGATACCCCTTACCAACCTTGAAGTTTTTCTAAAAAAATCTGAATAATTGTTATCTTCCAATTTACATATATATATATATATATATATATATCTCCCCTCCAGCAGATGTAAGTTTCATGAAGGCAGGAATCTTTGTTTTGTTCAACATATCAAGAACACATAAAAGAATGCTTGGCATGCAGTAGACACGGAATAGTTGCTGAAATAAATTAATTTTCAAAGTATAGTATTGCAAATTTTTGGTATATAACTTTTATCAAGTAGGAATCTCTCTTTATTAGCTGACAACATCTAAAATCAGATACAGAAATTTATCAAGTGTTTTCTACACTTACTGAAATAAACATGATTTCCTATGAATAATCCACTAATTTTTATACTTTGAAATTTTTCTGTTGTTCTCTTTGTGCTGTTGGGATAAACTATTCATTCTTTATTTTTTATTTTTATTTTTTGGTAGTTGTAGATGGACAGCATACCTTTATTTTATTTGCTTATTTTTATGCGGTGCTGAAGATTGAACCCAATGCTTCACACATGATAGGCAAGCACTCTGTCACTGAGTCCCACTCTAGCCCCCAAAATATTCTTTCTTGATCATGATCATTACATATTATTGACTTTGGAGAGATCTAATATTATTCAGAATTTCCAAATCTGTGTTAAAAAGTAAAGAGGACTTTTTATGCTATCATTTTTCTAGACTCATAAAATAAGTTGACAACTTTCCTCTTTCTCTGGGTTCTGAAACAACTTGCATAAGAAGGAGTATTCTTTGAAAGCTTGTTACAATTCACTTGTAAAACCATCTAAGCTTGGAGCTTAATGAGAGAAGGATGACAGTAAACTTCTTTGACTGTCATTTTAATGTTTCCAATAGTATTGTTCTATTCAAAGTTTCTGATTCTTTTTGTGTGACAGTTTTCATATTTTAATGTTTTTTCTAAAAATGAAAACTTCATCTAGGTTTTAAAACTATAGCAAATTTTGCTCATTTTATTTAAACACTTGATAAAAATCTCTATGATATCTACCTTATTCATTCTGTATTTTAAATTTATATATCTCTTATTTTTTTCCCAGTCATGCTTGCAAGAGAATTAAGAACCCCTTCCCCTTTCTGCTTTTCATTGACCTCTTCCTTTGTATTTCTTCTTTGGGTTTGCCATATGTACTTTTTAAAATGTCTTAAGTTCTTATTAGCCCATTTGTTTCCAATTTCTTGTTTTCTGATGAATGCATTTGAAAATGCAGATTTCTTTCTTAGTGCTGAATTCCTCAAATAAGTTGAAATTGAACTATGACAAATTTTTTATCATCTAGAATTTTTAATTTGTACTTATTGATGGAATTCTTTTAAAAAGATTTAGACGTGTAGATTTTTGTTATATCATTCTTTGCAAACATGAAAAGGAGTTTATGTGTATGAAATAAAATTGTTAATATTTTTCTAAAATTTTGCCACTATCACCTGGCCACAGCAATCCTAAATTGTTCCTAATTGTAATGCATCCAAATTTCAATGTTACAATGTAAAAGAAGATGTAGATTTTTGAATCAATGAAATAGAATATATTTTAATATCAAGTATTGGAAGCTATGTATTTTTTGTAAATCAAGTGGAAGTGAAATGTATGAGCATTACATAGTGATTTCCTTATTTTTTCTGAGTGGTCTTTAAAGAAATCATTAAAATACCTTCTTGCCTATAAAATCTCAAAGAAAGGCATTAATCCTTTTAAAGGTGGAAGCTAAGCTAATGATTAATGAATGAAAATTGAATTAATAAATCACACCAATAAAAACAGCCTGTTTCTTCTTCTTCTTCCTCTTCTTTTTTCTTTTTATTTTTTTCTTCTTCTTTTTTGTTTTTTAAAGGCAAAAGCAACAACAATCAAAGAAGCCCTAGCCAGATGGGTAAGTATGTGAGTTTTTCCTTCTTTTAGAAGCCATACAAGGAAAATTTGGATAGTTATTTAAATCTGACCACTCAATACAAGGTATCCTTGTGATATTGGAACTGTTCAGCTATCTTGTCTGTGGTAGTGAATACATGAATTTATACAGTTGATAAAATTGTTTGGGACTTAATACATACATACAAATATATATTCACTCATACACGTAAGTGAGTACTAGTAAATTTGGGAAAATCTTTTTTTTTTTTTAAGAGAGAGAATTTTAATATTTTTATTTTTTTTTTTTAAGTTTTTGGCGGACACAACATCTTTGTTTGTATATGGTGCTAAGGATCGAACCCGGGCCGCACGCATGCCAGGCGAGCGCACTACCGCTTGAGCCACATCCCCAGCCCGGGAAAATCTAAATAAAACTGATACATTATATCAGTAGCAATACCTTAGTTATGATATACTGTAGTTTTATATACTATTACCATTGGGGAGTAATATTCTGGTCAAACTGTACATGGGATCACTCTGTTTTTGTTGTTTTGTTTTGTGGTGCTGGGAATCAAACCCAGGGCTTTGTGCATGCTAGGCACAAACTCTACCACTAAGCTGCACCCATCCCCACCCCTCAAATATCTTAACAGAAATGTCAATAAAAATATAAATATGGAAAGACTGATTAACCTATTGCTATAAAATGGCTAGAACCTTTGTATTATAGTACATTTTCTTTTCCAGTTTTATTAGTCACTTTCAAGTAATAGAGTGGTAAATATTGTGGATTGTCCAGGCTTTAATCAGATGATAGTTTCAGCCTGTTGGATGTTAGAACAGAGATAGCCAGTATAGACCAATGTAAATTACACATAAACAACTGAAAACACTTGGAGTAAAAATACTAAAGTATATAGTAATATTAGAGAGGAAACACATTGTAAAAAACATGCCTTAAATATAAACCATAAGTGTGGCATTCAGCTATTCATCACTATGACCAAAATACCTGGCAAGAACAACTTAAAGGAAAAAAGTTTATTTTGGGTTTATGGTGTCGAAGATTCAGTCCAAGGTCAGTCAGTTCCATTGCTCTGGAGTGAGGCAGGACATCAGGGCAGAATGGCATGATGGAAGAAAGCTGCTCAGCTCATAACCACCAAGCAGAGAGGAAGAGCCAGGAACAAAATATGACCCCCAAAGACATACTCTAGTGAAATACTTCCTCCAGCCATGCCCTACCTGCCTACATAATCCACCTAATAGTCTACTGAAATTATTAATCCCTGAAATAGTTTTAAATGGATTAATCCATTGATTAGATTATAGTTCTCATAATCTGATCATTGCACCTCTGGACATTCCTGCATTAACTAACATGAGCCTTTTGGGGAACACCTAATATCCAAACCATAACAATGAGTATTTTGAATATTAACATTCTGTAACGTGAACAATTGTAATTCAGCATTTATAGATAAAATTCCCATAGAGTACAAAGATGGCACCTTAATTTCTGTGCCCAGTGATAACTTTTTTTGTCTATGCTATATAGTTTGTTACAAAATAATGTACTCTTTACTTTTATAGCTTTGGGAAAAAAGTCTTGTTAAAAATTTTTTAGTTGTTGATGGACACAATACCTTTATTTTGTTTTTTAATTGATTTTTATGTGGTGCTGATGATTGAACCCAGTGCCTCACATTTGCTAGGCAAATGCTGTACCACTGAGCTACAGCCCCAGTGCTCACATTAATTTTTTTGAGGCGGGGGTGGGGTGGTGTGGGTACCAGGGATTGAACCCAGGGGCACTTAACCGTGGAACCACATCCCCAGCCCTATTTTGTATTTTATTTAGAGATAGGGTATCATTGAGTTGCTTAGTGCCTCACAGTTGCTGACTGGCTTTGAACTCATAATCCTCCTGTCTCAGCCTCCTGAGCTGCTGGGATTACAGGTATGCAGCATTGTACCCGGCTAATTTTTAACATTTAAAAAATGTACTTTGGGTTGGGGATATAGCTCAGTTGGTAGAGTGCTTCCCTTGCATGACAAGGCCCTGGGTTTAATTCCCAGCACCACACACACACACACACACAGACAAATGTTCTTTATTGGCACATAACTGTACATATTTATGGGATACAATGTGACATTAAAAAAAAATTAGTTGTAGATTGACACAACACCTTTATTTTTATATGGTACTGGGGATTGAACCCAGGGCCTCACATGTGCTAGGTAAGTGCTATATGAATGAGCCATAATGCCAGCCCAACAATGTGACATGATATATGTATATAATGTGTAATCATCGATTCAGTATTATTTGCATATCTACCACCTCAAACATTTATCATTCCTATGCTAATATTTGAAATGCTTTCTTTATAGTTATTCTTAAATATATAATAAATTATCATTAACTATAGTCACCCTACTGTGCTATAGAATACTAGAACTTATTCCTCCTATTTGTACCTGTTACTTCCCTACCCCTTACACTTCCCAGCATCTGGTAACCACTATTATACTGTGGACTTCTGTGAAGTCCAATTTTTTAGGTTCCATAAATGGGTAAGGACCTGTAGTATTTTTCTTTCTGTTCCTGGCAAATTTCACTTAAAATGAATGAGTCCTCCCAGCTCATCTGTGTTGCCACAAATGGCAACCCATCATTTATTGAAGATTTGTGGGGTTTAAATTTTCTTTCCCCTAACCTACAAATGCGTGATACAAAAGTACTGACTGGATGTATGTTAGATCTCTTTCAATGGACTATATATTTTCTATTGTTGATGTGTGATGAATTGATTTTTTAAATGAACCTCTTTGTATCCTACATTTCACAAGATTAATCTAATCAGTGGATTAATCCATTTAAAACGATTTCAGGGATTAATAATTTCGGTAGACTATTAGGTGGATTATGTAGGCAGGTAGGGCATGGCTGGAGGAAGTATTTCACTAGAGTATGTCTTTGGGGATCATATTTTGTTCCTGGCTCTTCCTCTCTGCTTGGTGGTTATGAGCTGAGCAGCTTTCTTCCATCATGCCTTTCTGCCCTGATGTTCTGCCTCACTCCAGAGCAATGGAACTGACTGACCTTGGACTAAACCTTCGATACCATAAACCCAAAATAAACTTTTTTCCTTTAAGTTACAGAAAACACAGGAGGGCAAAGGAAATGGTCCCTGAGCTTCAAGTTGTGTTGGAAAGAGAGAACTAACTCTAAGTTAGTGATGTGCTTGGAAAATATTAATAGGCAGCTAGTATGGGTAATTAAATTTTAAATTGTATGCTTAATACTAAAACTAGATACTAAGGTAGAATTTAGTGAATTAGAGTAGAATAGATAGCTTTGATCTCAGCTATGTTATAAAGAGAATATCTTTAAAATTTCTTATATTTGAGGTTCTAGCTCAGGCTGAAATAAGTATAGAAAAAAGAAGATGAATGAAATCTTACCATTCTGAATCTGATATTTAACGAGGTCAGTTAGGGACAAGGAATATTTTTTAGGAAAATCAATTGGTAGACTTTTTATTTTACTTTATTTGTACTAGGAATTAAACCTAAGAGCCTTACACCACTGAGCTATATTCCCAGTCCTTTTTTATTTTTTCATTTTGAGACAGGATCTTGCTAAATTGCTGAGGTTTCACTAAGTTGCTGAGGCTGACCTACCTGCCTCTACCTTCCAAGTTGCTAGGATTACAGGCACATGCCACTACACCTGGAAATGGATAAACAAAAGATTTTAAACAATATAAAAATATAAGTGATTTTTTTCTCCTTATTTCCTTTTGCTAGGGACCTAACAATTATCAGATTGAGCCATATAGAAGCCTGGTTATTAGGGTCAGCAAATACATGGTTCAGTAAGTAGTGAATAATTATTAAGTAGTTATTAAAATTCTAAAAATGTTGAAATTAATGTTGAAAGGCCTTCAGAAATCTTGCCTCTTTTGTTGTACATCATAACTAGGGATCATTTTGTTCCAAATTAACTTTTCTCATAGGAAGAGAAAACTGGTCAGAGGCCATCTGAAACCAAAGAGATAAAACTTTATGCCCAGATTCCCCCAATAGAGAAGATGGATGCATCCTTGTCCACACTGGCTAATTGCGAGTAAGTTCTCTTTTCATCCTTCTAGTATTGCTATTTAGTTTTCCTTTCTTTTTTCCTTTATACTAGGATATATTTGTTTTCTGTGATTTTCATATTTTTGTTTGTTTATTGTAATTCTTCCCTTGGGAAAGTTAAATGTGAAAGATGACTGGTTTATAGGATTATTAATGGAATGATATTTTCAATATAGTTTTTATGTTATATTTTTATATTATATTATAATATATTTTATATTATAATATAAATAATATAGTTTATATTATAGTATAGTTTTTATATTATAATATAGTTTTTATATTATTTTTGGAAATGGAAAAGTGCTAGTTTTTTGGAAGAAGCTAAATAACAGAATCAACTGTTACTCTGTCATTTGAGTCAATTACTTTTTCTTGTAAAATTATCCATCAAATTCAGAACTGCATTTTTTTACTGATTACCTAAGGAATACGCATTTTAAAAAAAACTAAAAATACATTGCAAACCATCCAGGAAATATAAAGAACACAAAGTATTAATGTCAACCTAAATTGTAGTATCTTGTAAAATCAATGTTAGCATTTTTACATAGAGCCTTTTAATTTTTACCCCCACTACTAGGGATTGAACCCAGTGGTATTCTACCACTGAGCAACATCCCCCCAGCCCTTATTCTTATTTTTAGACAGGATATCACTAAACTGCCAAAGCTGGTCTTGAACTTTTGATTCTTCTGCCTCAGCCTCCTGAGTAGCTGGGATTATAGGTGTGTACCACCTCACCAGGCTAATTTTTTTTTTAATCCTAATTGGAATAAAATTGCACTTGTTTTGTAATCCTATTTCCTATGACTTCAATGATCAGATCTATGTTAATTTCTTTTAATTTATTTTCTAAATATTCTACTCAGTTTTTAGCAGGATTGTATGCTAATTTGAGGCAGTTATACAGTGACACCTCATAACCATATTTTCGGGACCCTATCTCCTGTCAGGGTTGTGGAATACTGTAGAGTACCTGAGGTTCTTTCTAACTTCTTCACTGTGTGTTTCTATAAATGTGATCCCTTCACCACCTGAACTTTCTGCAGGAGATAAGCTCCATCCCAATTTTATAGAATCATACTAAGGAATTCTAAGAATCTCTACAGTAGGCAATTGGGTAGTTCTTGGACACATACTTGTGATCACATATTGGTGAACACATATTTGTAATATTACTCATATATATCTTTGGGATTAAAGGGTAAAGCAAACATATGTATTTATTGTGTGCAATTCATTCATTGTGATGAAAGCATACTGGCTTACATAAAAATCTACCTTGGGATTCATATTTGGCTTCTAGAATGATCTTTTTTTGTCATAAAACCACCAAAAAGGTAAACAGACTTGAGAAGATTTTCTATCCCATGCCAAAGCCTTCAGAAACCATTTAGAAAGAGTCAACCTGTTCATATTTTTGCTGACAGTGTCTTTGGGAAAGCTATGTAAACAAGATTTAAAGAATTCTTTTCCAATAATATTTCTGGATTTTTAAGGCACTTTATTTATCACTGGTAGGTCTCAGGAATGGGGGTTAACTAGAAAATATACAGATTTGGTGAAAACTATATAGTAATTGCTTTTGATGTTTCAAACAGATAAATGAATAATTCCTCTTCAAGTCAAATATAAGGGTAAGACACATGTTCTAGCATCAAACTTACCTGGATTTTAATTTTGGACCTGCCACGTTGTGATTGTGTAATATTGGGCAAATTGTTTAACATCTTTGTGTCTCAGTTTCATTTGTAAAATGTGGATAATAATAATATTTATCTCAGAAAATTGTGATTGTTAAAATAATTCATGTAAATTGTTTAGAAGAATAGTGGGCACACATTAAATGAAATTAGCCTTTATTATTATATGTTTTGCATGAAATTTCTAATATATTAAACATTTTAATCAAGGAAGAAAGATTAAGAATGTTAACTATGTTCCCTTTAAAAACTTTGTTTTTATATCATTAAAATATGGATAGAAAAAGTCTAGAAAAATATATGCAAAATATTAAAAGTATGACTCTCTAGGGAGGGTGGGACAATTGGGATTACATATGACATTACATTTTTTCAGTATACATTTCTGAAGGATTTAACACATAAAAAATATATCTTAACAAGTGTATATACATAATTGTGTTTTTGAGGTTTGGAGCTTTTTGTTTTGTTTTACTAAAAGGAGTTGTATAAAATATATTGATTTACAAGATGGTTTTTAAATTTAACTTACATCATGGACATCTTCACAAGTCAGTATCTATAGCCCAATATCATTTTTTAGTATCAGCATAGTATTTCATTATCTATTCCAAGTTGACAGATTTTTTCAGAGTTTTTTTCTATTATAATTATATAATAAGTAGTCTACTTTGTATATCTCTTGGCACTCATCTTTGTATTTTAGTAGGCTGCATTCCTAGCAGTGAAATACTAAGAACATTTGCATTAAAAATTTTTATAGATAACACCAAATTGCCTCAAAAAGATTTTTAAAATTTCCTACAATAAGTGTATATTAACATTTACAAGGGGGGAGGATCGTTTAAAAAAATGAATGAATTCTATGATTGAATGAGGAAAAAAAAAGTCAATTGTTTAAATATTATCTTCCATGGGTACTACTGTTGAGGAATAATTTCTAATATACTATTATAAGTTTTTCATGTTAATTAAAGTCTTTTCTTTGTTCTTTTAAAGGAAGCTTTCACTGTCTACAAACTGCATTGAAAAAATTGCCAATCTGAATGGCTTAAGTAAGTGATCCATGGTAACAGATGGTTCTTGAATTTTAAACATTCCAGAGATACTATGTAATTCTAGAAGCTGGCACCTGTTTCTTTAGGTTTTTGGTTTTTTGTGCTGGGGATTGAACCCAGGGGTACTTTACCACTGAGCTACATCCCCAATCCTTTTTATTTTTAATTTTGAGACAGGTTCTCACTAAGTTGCTCAGGGCCTCCCTAAATTGCTGAAGTTGACCTCAAACTTGCAGTCCCAAGTCACTGGCATTACAGGCATGAGCTACCACACTTGACCTGGCATCTGTTTTAACCACAGTATTGTCAGATGACAGAATGTATAAACGATGAGTCTTACATTTGATTATCCAAAGAAAATAACACTTGAACATTTTAACGATCTTTTAAAACTTTAAAAAGTTGAAATACTTTAAATAGGAAATCAGATTTTTGTTATGTATTTATTTATTTGTTTAGATTTGTCTTTTGTGTATTTCAAACTTTTTATATTTAAAATTTAATCCCTCACCATGTCTTGTTTTCCCCATATTCTTATTCTTGTTAATGACATGTCCATCTTCTTAGTTCCCAAGGTCTCTGATGATCAACTGGTTTCCAATTGCTGCCATAACTTGGTGACTTAAGTCAACAGAAATGTATTCTCTCACAGTTTAGGAGATCATAAACCTGCAATAAGTTTCATTAGACAAATATCAGGCCACATTCCATATGAGGCTTTAGGAGGGAATCTTTTTCTGGCCTCCTACATTTTATTTTCTTTTTATTTTCTTTCATTTGTTCCTTCCTCCCTCCCTCTCCCTCTCCCTCTCCCTCTCCCTCTCCCTCTCCCCTCTCCCTCTCCCTCTCCCTCTCCCTCTCCCTCTCCCTCTCCCTCTCCCTCTCCCTCTCCCTCTCCCTCTCCCTCTCCCTCTCCCTCTCCCTCTCCCTCTCCCTCTCCCTCTCCCTCTCCCTCTCCCTCTCCCTCTCCCTCTCCCTCTCCCTCTCCCTCTCCCTCTCCCTCTCCCTCTCCCTCTCCCTCTCCCTCTCCCTCTCCCTCTCCCTCTCCCTCTCCCTCTCCCTCTCCCTCTCCCTCTCCCTCTCCCTCTCCCTCTCCCTCTCCCTCTCCCTCTCCCTCTCCCTCTCCCTTTCCCTCTCCTCTCTCTTTTTGTTGTACTGGGATTGGACCCAGGGGGTGCTCTACCACTGAGCTACATTTCAGCCCTTTTAATTTTTTATTTTGAGACAGGATCTTGCTAAGTTGCCCAGACAACTTGCCATCCTCGTACCTCAGCCTCCAAAGTAGTTAGGCCTCTTCCATTTTTTTTCTTTTTTCCACATTTTTTATTGGTGCATTATAGTTGTATATAATTATACAATTTATTGTTACATATTTGTACATGCTTACAATTTAATGGAATAATTTGGCCAATATCATTTCCTAGTATTTTCCCTTTCCTCCCTCCTCCCTCTTCCTGGTCTCTTTTCTCTATTCTATTTATGTTCCTTTGATTTTCATGAGATCTGCCCTCCTCACCATTCTTTTCTTTTCCTCACTAGCTTCCACATATGAGAGAAAACATACAACTCTTGACCTTCTGAGTTAGGCTTATTTCACTTAACATAATGTTCTCAAGTTCCATCCATTATATCATCCTGCAAATGATATAATTTTATTTTTCTTTATGGCCCTCTTCCATTTTCTAATGGGTGCCATACTCCCAATCTCTGCCATCACACTGACTTCTCCCATTCTGTGTCAGGTCAAACCTCTGCCTCACTCTTGTGAGGATATGTGTGATTGCATTTTGGCCACATTGAGATATTGAGGACAATTTTTCCATCTTAAGATCCTTAATTTAATCATACCTACAAAGTACCTTCTTCCATTTATGACAGATCCTAGGGATTAGGATACAGGTACTTTTGGGAGAACCATCATTTAGCCTACCGTATTCTCTCTTCACTTAAACCTTACACCCAAGTTCATCATTAAGTCCTATTAATTCTACTCTTTGAAGCAGCTTTCAAATAATTTGTTGCTTTTTCATTTCTAGGAGCCCCAACTTGAATTTAGCTTCCCCTTAGATCATGTTTATCAAACATTTTCACCACTTTCTACAGTAAGAAATACATATGAATTTATTATATATTCATATGAATATACATATATACATACACATCTAAACTGGAATAGAATTCACAAAAAAGTATGAACTCTTATAGCATAGGGTCCAGTATGTATTTTTTAAATTTGATTTTTTTTCAATGCTGATCACAGCCAAGTTGATTTCACAACTCATTAATGGATTATTACCCATAGTTAGAAAAAAAACTACCTTAATTACCTTTTGTGATAATCTCCTAATTAATCTCCTTTTCTCCTTTCTATTGTTCAGTTAAACTTTATCAATGATACCAGAGTTTTCTTTCTAAAAATATTATTTTTTCCCAGGCATGGTTGTTGCATGCCTGTAATCCCAGCAACTCAGGAGGCTGAGGCAGGAGGATCCCAAGCTCAAAGCCAGCCTCAGCAACTTAGCAAAGACCTAAGCAATTTAGCAAGACCCTGTCTCAAAATAAAAATACAAAAAGGACTGGGGATACGGTTAAGTACCCCTGGGTTCAATCCTTAGTACAATAAATAAATAAATAAATAAATAACCTGTTTTTATATCATTCTTCTAGATCTGAGACCTAGGCTCTCCTTTGCTTAGTAAAGACCTAATGTCTTAATGTCATAGTCAAAGCCATCTAAAAGTTTGTATCAAAAAACTTAAAAAAAATAGTTGGGTACGGTGATGCATACCTCTAATCCCAGCGGCTCAGGAAGCTGAGGCAGGAGGTCATGAGTTCAAAGCCAGCCTCAGCAATGGTAAGGCACTGAGCAACTACTTGGTGAGACCCTATCTCTAAATAAAATACAAAATAGGGCTGGGGATATGGCTCAGTGGTTGAGTGCCCCTGAGTTCAATCCCCTCTATCAAATAAATAAATAAACAAGATACTTGTACCACTGTATTTATCCCAATATACCATTGCTTTATTATGACTGTATGTATTTATTGATGTAACATTTTTCATGGAGAGCAGCCCCATAACATTTTTCATGGAGAGCAGCCCCTCCTATAATAGGAAAATCCTATAAGAAAATAAAGATTAAGAATGCCACATTCAAATGTTACGTCCCTCTCTAAAAACTTTCCTAATTTCCAGCATCATAATTACTTCTTTTCTTTTTTTTTTAAGAGAAAGAGAGGGAGAGAATTTTTTTAATATTTATTTTTTAGTTTTTGTCGGACACAACATCTTTGTATGTAGTGCCGAGGATCCAACCCGGGCCACACGCATGACAGGCGAGCTCGCTACCGCTTGAGCCACATCCTCAGCCCTCTTTTCTTTTCTTTAGAAGATTTTTTTTTTTTTTTAGTTGTAGATGGACACAATACCTTTAATTAATTAATTTTTTTATTGGTGCTGAGGATCGGACTCAGTGCCTCACACATGAGTGTCTGCCCACTGAGCCACAACCCCAGCCCTCATAATTACTTCTTCTTTGAGAATATTTATAACAGTCTACCTTGGATTGTAATAATAATTATCCACTTCATATAATTATGGTGAAGATTAAATGAGTTTGATTACATGAAGTACTTAAGAATTGTGCTGGTTCAGATAAAGTGCTCAATAACTATTAATCACTATTATAGTTGAGAATATGTTTTGCTCTTTAGATAGTGAGCTTCTTGAGGGCATGCATAACATATTATTAGTCTTTTCTATTCCAGATCCTTCCCCCCGCCCCCAGTACCCTTCTCAAAGTTGGCACTCCAGGGTCTGGAGGGAGGTGGAGCATTTGCCTACTGTGTGAAAGGAGGGTGAGTGGTAGAGTGCTTGCCTACTATGCGAAAGGCCCTGGGTTCAATCCCCAGCACCACCACCAAAACAAATAAACAAACAAACAAAACACACACACATCAAACTTGGCATTCTATATTTTTATAGTGTTAGAGGGAAGTGTTAACTATTGGAGCAGGCTTAAAATGACTCCCTCTATTCTGTTTTTTTCCTGACTTGTTGAATAATTTGTTCTTTTAGGTAATTAGTCATTTTATTCTCTGCCTCAATTTCTTTTAATGTAAGTATTTTGCTTGAGACTGCACTGAAACACATATTATGATAAATTATATGCTTTTCATTTCATAAAATCATGACTCATAATAGGGTCATGATTTTATGAAATGAAATAGGGTTGACTATGGTTTTTGACCCATATTCTAACTTAGGTTATTTGGTGTGTAACTCTCTGGAAAATTAAATTAAGAAGAATTCCCAGTCACGCATGGTTAGTGGTACACATTTGTAATCCCAGTGACTCAACAGGTTGAGGCAAGAGGATCACAAATTCAAAGCTAGCTTCAGCAACTTAGCGAAGCTCTAAGCAACTCAATAAGACCCTGTCTCAAAATAAAAAGTAAAAAAGGCTGGGTATGTGGCTCAGTGGTTAAGTGCCCCAGGTTTAATACCTTGTAACAACAACAACAACAACAACAAAGATTAAGAAGAAGAAGAAAAAGAATTCCCACAACTCAATGGCAAAGGAAATCTTGATCAATTATTGATGTCTGCTATAAACATGGAATGAGAGAATACAGATATTTGCTATACTTGACTCATCTCATTTTGGTTGTGCTTGTAATATAAATACTTCCTTAGTCAATGGTTAGGAAATACATTTTATCTGTGACTATGAAGCAGAGAAATTAACAGAACCATATAAAAGACTGAATTTATGCCTCTAGCTTGCCTGTTACCTCCATCCTTTCTTGAATATGATAGTTTATCTATTATGCTATGGCAGAAAGTTTAGAAATACATACATATTCCTATTTAACAGATGGTTTATAGGAAGAATAAACACAAGGACAATTTAGTGTACCAAAACTGGGACTGGAAAACTCTATGACATGACTATATCTACAACCATGACTAAAAAAACTATATATTGTGAGTATTAATAATCTCATATTAAGTATTAGAAAATAAGTTTTGTTTTCTTGTATCTTTGGCAACACAAACAAAACTATACTCTTCCAGGTTAGAAATAAATATAAAATTTGAAAGCCCTGTTTTGATTTCCATCATGACGTTGTATGAAGAAAACAACAGTGTTTTCCTTCTAGTGGTATCTTAACGTATGCAACATATAAAATAAGGAAAATACATAATCATGTTTTGCTAGAATGTGTAGTCTATTAATTTTGATATCATAATTTACCTATTTCCCTTCATGGCAATAAATAAGATGTTTTGAGCCCTTCATTATCATTGTATGTGCATTTTTAAATGGGAGTTTTATATATTAAGTTAAATATCTTTGAGAGTTGCATTTATTTATTTCCTATGACTTCATCATAATTGATCAGTCCATTTTGGAAGTGGTTCTGGGAATTGAACCCAGGGTAATCTTCCACTAAGCTACATCCTCATCCCTTTTTATTTCACTTTGAGACAGGGTCTAGATTAAGTTGATTAGGCTGGCCTGGAACTTGCAATTTTCCTGCCTCAGCCTCTCCACCTAGCCAATTATCGTATTTTGACATAAATGATTTCTCTTTCCTTTTTTTTTTTTTGGTACAGGGGATTGAATCTAGGGGCACTTAACCACTGTTCCACATCCTCAGCACCCCATTTTTTTTTTGTAGTTGTAGTTGGATAGAATGCCTTTATTTTGTTTTTTATTTATTTATTAATGTGGTGCTAAGGATCAAATCCATTGTCTCACACATGCTAGGCAAGCACTCTGCCATTGAGCTACAACACCCCCCCCAGTGTATTTTTAAATATTTTTTTTGTTATAGTTGGACATAATACCTTTACTTTATTTATTTATTTTTATGTGGTGCTGAGGATCAAACCCCGGCCTCGCACGTGCTAGGCGAACACTCTATCACTGAGCCAGAACCCTAGGTGCCATCTGCCAGCCTTTTTTATATTTTGAGACAGAGTTTCACTGAGTTGCTTAGGGCCTCACTAAATTGCTAAGGCTGACTTTGAACTTGCGATCCTCCTGTCTCAGCCTCCAGAGCCACTGGGATTACAGGTGTGTGCCACTGTATCAGGGCTCTTTTTCCTCTTTGGAGCACTTTCAGTATTAGGTTTCTATTGCACCATATCCTCCTGGTTTTCTCCTCTCTTTCTGACAGCCCGGTTTTGTGTCCCCAGCTTTTAAATATTGGAGTGCTGTCAAAACTCAGTTCTTGCATCTTTTCTCTTTGTTCTCTTCACTTGCTCCTCAGATTATCTCATCCAGGGTCATGGCTTTACCACATATATGCAGATGGCTCCCAAATTTTAATATCTACCCCTGAGGTCTTCTCATACTCCAGGTTCACACATTCAGTGTCTGAATTCCACTGTATGTCTAATAGATATCTCATACTTTTACGTGAGCCTCTGGGATTATAGGCGAGCACCACTGCACCCACTGATAATTTTTTACTCTTTTATATCCCTTCTACGGCTTATTATTTCTATAATTTTATGTTCTGTTACTCTCTTCCTTTATTCTCTCAGGTAACTTCTTGTGTTTTGTGAACAGTTTGGATGTGGTTCTGCTTACAAAGCCTTTGCACTTAAAGTTCTCTAGCTGTTTCACTGCCTTTGAGTATTTGTTTAGAAGTGACTTTCTATCTAAAATGTCAGCCTCTCCCAACACCTTATATTTCATTCCTTTTATCTGCATATCTCTTTTTTTCCTTCATACTGGTCATACCTTATACACTTACTCAATTTGTCTGCCCAACATTAGCTTCAGGACAGCAGGAATTTTTATCTTTATTACTCACTGTAATATTATGAGTGCTTATTATTATTCCTGGAAAATAGTTTGATAACTATGTGTTGAATGAATAAATTTTTGAATAACCTTTTTCTTTTTCTTCTTCTTATTTTTTTATTGTGCTGGGGATAGAACCTTGTGAATGCTAGACAAGTATGCTACTACTTAGCTATATCCCCAGCCCTTAATATGCTTTTGATTCTTCATGAAATAGCTAAAGAGAAAGTCTTCATTTTTCTATATCAAAGAGCTTTAAGGAATAATGTGTTATTCATAATTACATGGGGTATATTAGTTTGTGAAAGCTTCCAATACAAAATCCCAGAGACTGTGTGGCTTAAACAACAGAAATTTATTTTTTCTTAATTCTGGAGGCTAGAAGTCTGAGATCAATTTTTCAACAGAATTAATATCTTCCGACACCTCTGTCTTTGGCTTGTAGAAGGCTGTTGGGTTGGCTTCTCCCTTTATATGGTTTTCCTCTATATATTTGACCCAGTTTTTTCTTCTTATAAAAGCTTCCTTTATATTGGACTGGGATACCTGCATGAACTCATTTTATCTCAATTAACTCCTTATAGGTCCTATCTCCAAATACATTCTAAGATAACTGGGAGTTAGGATATAAACATGAATTTTAAGGAAAATACAATTTAGTCCATGGTGTCTTATTTTCAGTGGTTAAGCCATTTTATATGAATTAGATCGTTCTTAAAATACCTTGTTTTGAAAGCTCAATGATTCTCAAGAGAATTGAAAATAATTTATTAAGTTAAATAAATTAAAACCAAAGTTATATGTGCCTGACACACCACATTATTTTTTGTATATGTGCCATAGATTAGGAACTTACTGAATGTTTTAAATAATTGTCCCATTTAATATTTATGTAATTATTATACTTACATTCTTATATATTTGATAAGACTGAGATTCAAAGAAGTTTGCTTACCTAGAGAATTTCAAGATAATTCAATCTGTGTTCTCACCATTGAATTATGTACATTACAAAATAGTATATCCACCAGAACCATCTGCAATGTCCCATTAAATTTGCTACTAGCCACATATAGCTATTAAGCACTTGTCTGGTGTGACTAAGAAACTAAAATTTTAATTAAATTTTAACTTTAATTAATTTAAATTAAATAGCCATATTTATCTTGTGACTGCTACATTAGATAGTCACAGAAGTTTTATTTTTTTAATATTTTTTAGTTGTTGATATACCCTTATTTTTCATTTATTTATATGTGGTGCTGAGAATTGAACCCAGTGCCTCACACATGCCAGGCAAGCACTCTGCCTCTGAGCCACAACACCAGCCCAATCATAGAAGTTCAATTTGTGAAAACTAAATATATTACTTATACAAAAGTAATCACAGTAGTTTCTTGAAATAGAATGAGGTTTCCTATATTTTACTAGAAGTCTTATTTTTTTAATTTGGAAAAATAATGTAAAATAACATATGTTTTTATTCAAATGATTCAAAAGAGATTACACTAATACAATGAAAAGTAAGTTTTGGCTTGGGGCTGTAGCTCAGAGGCAGACTGCTTGCCTGGCATGTGTGAGGCACTGGGCTCAAGCCTTATCATCACATAAAAATAAACAAAATAAAGGCATTCTGTCCATCTATAATTACGAAAAAACTTTTTTTAAAAAATTATTTTTCTGACCACAGACTCTGAGCTCCTTCCTAAAGTCAACCACTATTTCTATTTTCTATTTTCTTTTTCAGATAATTAAACAAAAACAAAACAGAAATATCCTTTTAAAAATTAAAAACAGGCATTTTCTTTTTAATCAAATCACAATGTAATTATTTAAAATATTGAAAAACAAAAAACATTTTTAAATGCTAAATTTATTTCATTTCTCTTATAATACTTCACAGAGTAAAGGGTAACTTTTTTTTTCTTTTCTCTTTTTGTAGTACTAAGGTTTGAGCCCTAGGCACTCTACCACTAAGCAACATCCCCAACCTTTTTTATTTTATTTTGAGACAGGGTCTTACTAAGTTGCCCAGACTGGCCTTGAACTTGGGATCCTCCTGCCTCAGCCTCTCAAGTAACTGACATCACAGGTGTGCACCACCATGCCCAGCTAGTAAGAGGGAACTATATAAATAATATATTTCTATTTTCCAGTGTGAGTTCTGATACTATATATTTAAACATATTTGAAACATACATGCTCCCCAAATAAAAGTTAACATCTTCTTTACTCTTATCCTGTAACATTTTAACATTTTACTAGCCAGGCATTCCAGATACCCAATCAATTATTTATTTATTTATTTATTTATTTTAAAGAGAGAGTGAGAGAGGGAGAGAGAATTTTTTTTAATATTTATTTTTTAGTTTTCGGCAGACACAACATCTTTGTTTGTATGTGGTACTGAGAATCGAACCCGGGCCGCACGCATGCCAGGCAAGCGCGCTACCGCTTGAGCCACATCCCCAGCCCTCAGTTTTAAATTTAATATTGACATGATGTGGGGTTATGGTTATTACAGTGCTTATCTTAGATAAATCAATGTTATTTACTACTTTGATTACCTATTTTTTTTGCTCATCAAATAAGGTTATTTGTTACATAAAACTTATTAAAACTTTATTATACTAGATTTACAACAATTATATGATTCTCGTAAACAAAATGCTTTCTTTCTTTTCACTACAGAAAACTTGAGGATATTGTCTCTAGGAAGAAACAACATAAAGAACTTAAATGGACTGGTAGGTTGTTATCTAACATTTTTAAAAAGGTACAAACTTTTTTTAATTAAAAAATGTTCATTGCAGAAGCTTTGCAGAGTAAAAAAGCAAGTTAAAAATATAAACCACTGACAATTTAAACACTGCTGACATCTTTTGCTTTTTACCTTTTTTCTGTTCTTCAGTGGGTATGTAGATTATGAAATCATATAATACATATTGTTTTGCACCTCCTTTTTAACTTAATTTGTAAAATTCACTTTGCCATGTCATTTGTTCAGCAAATTCATTCAAAATATTTCTTGAATGCTTACTTGAAGCTAGGCATTGATTGAGGCACTAGAGAGACAGCAGAATATAAAATAGTCCTTGCTCTCATAGAACTTAGATTATATGCAAGAGAGAGAGAGAGAGAGAGAGAGAGAGAGAGAGAGAGAGATACAAAAGATAATTGTATAATGCATCAGGTGGTGATGAATGAAGAAAAACGAGGCATAAGAGAAGATAGAATGATGCAAATTCTCTCTGTGGAAGTGAGATATAGACTATAAAGCTACAGAGCTGACCAAGGAGCAAGAGCACCAGGCTGAGGGGACAGCAGGTGAAAATGTCTTAGACCTGGTATCCTTGAGTAGGAGCCAGAAGAGTTGATTGAGGAAGGAGGGTGGTCCTCAGTGACATTGGAGAAGGAACCAGGGACCAGGCCGACAGAGATTTTATTTTATTTTATTTTCCCCAAGTGTCTTGCAAAGTCAGTAGAGGTTTCTGTTTTTATTTTTATTTTATGCAGTCCTGGAGATTGAGCCAGCTACATTCCTGGCTCTTTTTTATTTTTTGAGACAAGGTGTCTCTAAGTTGCTGAAGCTGGCCAAACTTGGAATACCTCTGCCTTAGCCTCCTAAATAGCTGGAATTACAGGTATGCAACACCGTGCCTGACTTCCATTGGAGATTTTTAATTAGAGAATGCAACCTAAGTTTTTAAAATAAATTTAATCATACCCCCTTTTATATTTTTAATTTTTTTGTAGTGCTGGGATCAAACCCAGGACCTTGCACATGTTAGGCAAATGCTGTACCACTTAGCTATACCCCAGCCCAGTCATACCGTTTTTTAACAATAGCCTAATATTCTTATTGATGTATCATAATTTATTTAAGTCAGTTACTTATTAATTGTGTAGTTCATTTATAGTTTGGAGTTGTTATAATCATTCCTGTTATGAATTTTCTTTTAGCTATATTAATGTACACATTCATGAATAATTCGATAAATTCTTTGAAATGGAATTACTGGGTCAAAAGATACGAATTTCTTTTAAGGCTTTTGTGACATATATCAAGTTGCCCTTTGTAAAGTTTGAAACAGTTTATATTCCTACCAGTAATGTTTGAGGTTTTCCATTTCCCCATACCAACCTTAGGCATTAAAAAAATTTTTTTTTACTACAATATGCTATTTATTTATTATTTATTTATTTAGTGTTTGTGGTGCTGAGGATTGAACCCAGTGCTTTGAGCATGTGAGGCAAGCACTCTACCAACTGAGCTATATCCCAGCCCTTATTTTTTTATTTACTGATTATTTCAACTTCCTTCCAAAGAAGAATAGATGAAACAGTATTATGAAAATAGGCAATTTTAGGAAAGATGAAGCTAATTTCTTTTTCTTGTATTTGTTCCCCAAAGGGTAATACTTTTAGAAAAGTGTTT
Source organism: Ictidomys tridecemlineatus (assembly GCF_052094955.1). Classification (NCBI taxonomy): domain Eukaryota; kingdom Metazoa; phylum Chordata; class Mammalia; order Rodentia; family Sciuridae; genus Ictidomys; species Ictidomys tridecemlineatus. The sequence continues at coordinate 96,408,770 of NC_135481.1, forward strand.
ATTACTAAATAATTCATAAACATTCTGAAAATTTTTTGACTCCTGTCTTCATGTCCCCCAGTAAGTCTAGCTTGTGCTTCATAAGGGACAGCAGCAGGTTGAAACTGCAGTGCTTCCCATCAATAATCTCAAAATCAGGCCAAAGTGGCCATCCCCCTGCAGAAACAGTTTACCACTCGAATAGCAGTCAGTTTTCAGAGGTGCAATTTTGGAATTTTCTTGGATTTATTAGCCATTCTCTGAATTATATTCCCACTCTGTGTGTCTGTTTATCCACATAAAGTGTTACCAGTAATTTATAAAATGCTCAGAAATTCTTCAGGATTAGATTCTGGAATTAAATAAAAGAAATTTCTTCCCCCAAACAATAACCAACAGCTGTATTGTTTGCTATCTAATTGGTTTGATAAGCAAAATTCTAAATGATCTATAAAAATAAAATGTTTTTTTAAAAGTATATTTATAAATTTAAGGATATTTACTTTTTCTCTATTGTCTGAGCCTTCATAACACCCGATTGTTGGTTCTGCTGTTTCCAGGATGTATCAGACATGTTTGAGAGGTGTGTGTGTGTGTGTGTGTGTGTGTGTGTGTGTGTGTGTGTGTGTCCAAAACCTTTAACACTTATATGTAAACTAAAGAGAAATAAACTGCACAGGGATACAGAAGTGAGACTCAAAATAGGTTCACATACTTAGTTGAATTATTCATCCAGACACATTTTTTTGATAGCTGAATCAGTAAACTACAAATGATTATAAAATGTGAAATTCTAAATTAAAAGAAAGTTATTCATTTCAGACTACTTAGGAAAACTGACTATTAAGACACAGTATAAGCCCATTTATATGTATGATCTGACCTATGCTTTCCTTTCCGGTCTTATTTCATAGGGCTTTTCTATTATTAATCTATAGCTACAGGCCTTATTTCACATCCTTGACCCTGAGAAGTCCATTCCTATCTGGGGACCTTTGTACTTGCTGTTCCCTTTGCCTTAAAAACTGTTAGTATGGATTTCCACTATTTTGGCTCCTTCTTAACCTTAATTTCTCAACTCAGATGTCACCTCCTTACAGGTGACCTAGCCACTCCACCTCCCTATATCTAAAGCAGTCTTAGGTCTTAAAATTTATTTTTTTAATATAATTAATTAATCTGAAATTCTTTGTTATCTCTCTTTTTTTATCCCTCTTATATATACTACACCCCCAATGAACATATCAGTTTTGTTCATCAGCATCTATAATAGTGCGTGATATATGTAATAGACACTCTATAAATATTTATTGGCTCAATGTTTTATTATAATTATACAAACTAGTACTTAAGTTTAAATCTTAATATAAAAGTGATATGTTCATTATAAAAATAAACAATTTATAAATATATTAAATATAATGTGGAAATCATTCTTCTTGAACTTCCCTACCACCCCCTCTAGGTCTATGAGATAATAGGAATAAAATTGTTTTGTAGGCTTTAACTTTTTTCTGAACACAGAAAAGTAAATAGGTATTTGTATGTGCATGTACGTATGTGTGTGTATATATACATTATATTGTTTGTACTACTAGCATACAAGGTATGTTTTTCTGTAATTATGCTTTTTTATCTAATAATATATCAGGAATATTCTTCCATGTCAATACATGCATATTTAATGAATACTTTTAAATAGTTGTATATTTTTCCACAGTATTAGTATAAAAATGTCCTTTATCACTTAATGATGGGGATATGCTCTAAAAAATGCAGCTAGGTTGTGCAAATATCGTAAAGTATATGTATACAAACCTAGATGGTATAGCCTACTTAAACTATATGGTATATACTGTCATGCATGGTTTGTCATTATCTGAAACATTACTACATGCGCATATCTGTATTTCTTTACTACTGGGCATTTAGATTATTTCCAGTTTTTTGTTTTTGGGGGGTTTTTTGGGCACAAATTTGCAGTCTCACCAGCAACGTATGAGTGTACCTTTTTCCCCACATCCTGGCCTACATTTATTGTTACTTGTATTCTTGATAATTGCCATTCTGATTGGAGTGAGATGAAATTTCAGTTAGTTTTGATTTGCGTATCTCTAATTGCTAGAGATATTAAACATTTTTTCATATATTTGTTGACTGTATTTCTTCTGTGAAGTGTCTGTTCAGTTCATTTGCCCATTTATTTATTGATTGGTGTTTTATTTTGTTTTGTTATTTGAGGTTTTTTTGTATATCCTGGAGATTAATGCTCTGAGGTTTAGGTGGCAAAGATTTCCTCCTATTCTGTAGGCTCTCTCTTCACATTCTTGATTGTTTTCTTTGTTGTGAAGAAGCTTTTTAATTTCATACCATACCATTTATCGATTCTTTTTTTTTAATTTTTATTTATTTATTTTTCTTTTTTTTAATTGTTGGTTGTTCAAAACATTACATAGTTCTTGATCCATTTATCGATTCTTGATTTTACTTCTTGCACTTTAGGAGTCTTGTTGAGGAAGTTGGTTCCTAAGCTAACATGATGGAGAGTTGGGCCTGCTTTTTCTTCTAGTAAGCACAGGGTCTCCGGGCTAATGCTGAGGTCCTTGATCCATTTTGAGTTTTGTATAGGGTGAGAGATAGGAGTTTAATTTCATTTTGCTACATATGGATTTCTAGTTTTTCCAGCACCATTTGTTGAAGAAGCTATCTTTTCAACAATATATGTTTATGTGATATAATCTTTATACTATAACTAGTAAGAGCAAGAGTTTAAAGCTGAATTTTATATCAAATAAATAAAATGAATTGATGGATGGATAAATTTGATAGGACAAGTTTAGCAAATTGCTTATAGTGGAAAGGTAGAAATGAATATGTGGGCATTTAATATAAAATTCTTTCAACTTTTTTGTTTATAATTTTTCATAAAAAATGTTGAAAAAACCCTGAAGTTTAGAGCTAAATGTATTACTTAATATCAGTATAATCTTAGAAAAAGACATGATAGAAATCAAATAATTTCCCTTGCTCCTTTGAATGTTATAAGAACCAAATTAATCTATAGGAAAGTAATGTGAAATTATATTATTCAATAAAAGTGATCATAGTGCCATTATTCCTCATTTTGGTGATTTCAGTAAACTATTCTTGGTAAAGAATATTTTGTAAGTTTTTGCTCAATGAAGCAATCAGAAGAAAGAGTTCAAATCAGTTTGAAGAAGGGAAGAGAATGCTCTGCTTCATTCCCTCAATAAAAAAGAACTTCCATATAAGAATCAGTGCTCAGCTCTCCTATAAGTGGACACGTGGGGACAGGTGGTTCTTTGAAAGCTGTTATCTGTTTTTAAGGAAAGAGGTTGGGAAAAAAAGGCTAAAAATAAGCATGTAAATCAGATTGCTTTCTTTTTCAGGAAGCAGTAGGAGAGACGTTAGAGGAATTGTGGATCTCCTATAATTTTATTGAGAAGTTGAAAGGAATCCATGTAATGAAGAAATTGAAGATTCTCTATATGTCTAATAACCTGGTGAAAGAATGGGGTAAGCTGAGAGCAACTCTTCGCTCACTTTATAGAAAATACTCAATAGGGAAAAGAAGCAAAATGGGAATATTTATTTCTAAGCATAGAAATAATTATAGGAGTTCTTATATAGGAAATAGCTATTGGAATTCCTAAATTTTAAAGGCAAAAATATCTATTTAAATATTTACTTAGAGTGAATATAATTGGGAAGATTCTGGTCCTATTAATCATGAAAAAAAAATGTTATCCAAGGGCTGAAGGAATCAATTTAAATAATTCTTGGGTAGAAGACTAACTGCTTGAGTAGAAGACTATCTTGCTTTGCTTTTTTATCTCACGCTATTCATTCAGCATGTGATAAAGCTCTGTTATATTATTATAGTCCATGAATCATGCCAGACTCAACAGGCATGGTTGAATAGGACATTCATTCACCTCAAGGAATTTACAGCTTAGTGGGGAAAATTTATTTATAAGCTAATAATTATAAAACTATAATAAATTCTGCAGTAAAGATTTGAATTAGTTGCTTTAATAATTCAAAGATGAGGAATGGGTAGAGATAGAAAGCAGTTTAGCTTGGCCTACATTGATTCAGCACAGCATAAACAAGACTGTCATGAGATCAACTTGTTGTTATTTTTTTTTCAACTCTGATCCTCATCTCTTCTTCTTATCTCACCCTTGGCTAGCATTAAAGATAGAAGTTATCCTCAGAGAATAACTTCATTATAGTAAAATTTCCCTAATCTTTTTCAAAATCTTAAACAACTGACTGTCCTGAATAGTCACAAATTTAGGTTTAGTGATTTCAAGTTCAATCATCAAAATTAAAACAGTAAAACTTAACCTTTTTAATAAGGAAAGTGTGCTTTGTACTTGTAGCTGAATTTGTGAAGCTGGCGGAACTGCCCTGCCTTGAAGACCTGGTGTTTGTAGGCAATCCCTTGGAAGAAAAGCATTCTGCTGAGGGCAACTGGATTGAAGAGGCAACCAAGAGAGTGCCCAGACTGAAAAAGCTGGATGGTGAGTGATCCTGGGCTGGCTTGGAAATGCTTTATAGGTATAAAAATGGAATTTTTGGTATGACAAGGAGGAAAACTAAAGAAAATGATAGGTTGTCAGCCAGGCCTGATGGTGCACACCTGTAATCCTATAAGTTAGACAAGAGATTAAGGCAGGGGATTGAAAGTTTGAGACCAGCCTGGCCAATTTAGTCAGACCCTACTTCAAAACAAAAAGGGCTGGGGATGTAGCTCAGTGGTAGAACACCCCTGGGTTCAATCCCTCCAGTATCACAAAAAAGAAAATGAAAGGTCATCCCTAATCTTCAATACTTTGTGTCCATATGAAATTTAGTGGTCCAGTTTTAGGTCAGGGTGAGATGAAAAACTCCTAGGATATTTACATGGTATGAGATCATCCTTAGATTAAAAGCATATAAGTAAGCTAAGCTTATTCTCAAGTTACAAAAGTATTATTTTGTGGAATGATTAGACATAAATGATAAATAGTTGAGCTATTTTTCATAGTTGGGTCAAAACTTTAATGTTCTCTCTTACCCCCTCACCACTGCTCAATTTTAGTTTCTAGTCTCTAAGATTCATGTTAATATTAGTAGATACCCCTGACTGACTGGGTCAAGTCCAAGCTTCACCACTTAATAGCTTTTGTGACATTGTACTCATTAATGAATTTCACTAAACCTTGTTCATTTATGATATAAAAACTGGAGAATGGTAATAATAACACTAGTAATCATTTTAGAGTATATATCACAGTGGTATAATGATGATTAAATTAAATAATCAATTTTTAACATTGTGCTTAGCACAAAGTAGTATTCAAAAATTATTAGTATTATCACTTTAAAAAGATTTAATAATGCCAAAATTCAAATATATGAGAAATATTTTAGTTTATATGGACTTCATTTTGACTTTGAACATCTCCTCCCCAATTCACTTTAGCTAGACTGTTCAGAAATTTAGTCTGTCAGTCATTCTTAAGGTCTCTGAATTATGCCATCATTATAGAAACAGGTCATGTGAAGCATGGTCATAGGTAAACTGTCCGCTAAGGTTACTACCAAGGTATCTATTGTCCCCATTCCCGGGGCCCTTTCAGAACTCATCCTGCCTGCTCCCTGCCTCATCTATGCTCCACTTGGGTTAAGAAAGTGACATTTTTGGGCTGGGGTTGTGGCTTAGCGGTAGAGCACTCACCTAGTAAGTGCAAGGCCCTGGGTTCAATCCTCAGCATCACATAAAAATAAATAAATAAAGGTGTTGTGTCCAATTACAACTAAAAAATAAATATTAAAAAAAAAAGAAAGTGCCTTTTTGGGGGCTAGGTTTAGGGCTCAGCAATAGAGTGCTTGTCTAGCACGTGTGAGGCATTTGATCCTCAGCACCACATAAAAATAAATAAATGTCCAACTACAACTAAAAAAAATAATTTAAAAAAACAAAGTGTCTTTTTGAGAATGAAATCTTTGTGGCCATAGGATTACCTCCTGAGATAAAACAGACAATCCCTTCTGGGTTTATCTCTTCCCAGAGATGCTGTTAGGAAGCAGGGCTGAAATTCCTACGGTTTCATAACCTCAAGACCTCCCTCTCTTCTGCCATCCTCAGATGTTTGGGAAAAATCATCATCCCGCTTCTTATCCACATTATTCTGTATCCTCTCACAAATAGTATCTTCTCAATGTTTTCTGAAGCTTTTCAAAGACAAAAACAGTGCATTTTTTTCTGCTCTCCATACTCCCCATGAACAGTAATACACAGAGCTGACTAGCCTGTCTGGTTATGTGGATGAAAAGGAAATAATGAGAATAAAAGACTAAGTAATATCCAAGACACAGTGGTGGTGGTGGTGATGCTAACCATCATTATCATACTATGTGTCAAAGGCATCTTTGCCTTTGTCTTTACTATGAGCTTCCTGAGAGTCACAACCCAAACAAAGGACCTAGTTGTCTGTGCTTCAGGCTTCATTATCCATTATGCCTTCTCACCTCCTCACCTCCTCACCACCCAACTTCTCTGTGTTCCATCCTTTCAATCCCGTTTTGTCTTCATCCCCCCATGACTATATCTAATATATCTAATATATTAATCTAATATATCTAATGCTCAGTACTCAAAAAACATTTTATTCACCCCAACTTACTGTAGCAGTTGCTCTTAAATGGAGCTGCATCCCAGTGGAAAGACACTTTAGAATCTCTAGAAAGACAGTCAAGGAAAAGTATACAATTTGATAAGTTTTTTGTATATACATCTATGGAACCATCACGATAATTTACATAATGAACATGTGGCTTAGCCTCAAAAGTTTCTTTGTGCCTTTTTGTAATCCTTCACTCCTACTCCTTACCATCACCCCTCCCAACGCACTCACTGACCTGCTTCATGTCCCTTTAGATCAGTTTATGTTTTCTAGAGTTTTATATAAAAAGAACCATAAAGAATGTTCTTTTTCCCCATCTAGATACATACCTAGGGGTAAAATATAAAAGGTAATAGATTACCTCTTGTAGGGAGATACAGGAATAATCAGAAAGAAGCTGAAAGACTTCTAAGATACTACTAATGTTTTATTTCCTAAATTGGGTGGTGAGTATAATAATTAGTTTTATGACTGTTTATGCTATATTTGTGTGAATAAATATTATTAAATTTAAAAAGAAATTTAAAAGAAAAAGCTCAGTGGTAGAGTATGTACTTAGCATGTACACATTCTTATTCGTGATCCCCAACACACATACATACACACACACACACACACACACACATACACACAAATTCTTTGGTTGGACTCTAGAAACAATTTGAAATAATTTGTCTTTACTCCCTTTAGAGTTGCACAAAGGAAATGAACCCCTTCCCTTAAAAATGAAAGAGAACCCCCCATGTAGACCCTGAATAAACCAAGTCATGTTGTACTTTAGGGACCAAATAATGACCTTAGGCCAATCTGAACAGTTTCAGAAAAACCATCTTGGTCTTTCCTGAATCAAAGGGGTAGAAGAGAACAGAAATGGCTGTGGTCACTAATCTGCCTATTTTTGATACTCTTCTCTTGCTTATAAGCAAAACTGAGGAATCTTAAAAAGATAGACAATGCCAAATGCTAGTGGGGACATGGAAGAGCTAGAGCACTCACACCCTGCTAGTGAAACTTTAGAAAACTGATATTATCTACAAAAGCTCTACAAATACATCCTTTGTGATCCAGCAGCTTCTCTCCAGATATATACTCCAAAGAAAAAGATATGTTTCCAAAAGTCATGTATAAGAATGTTCATAGAGGGCTGAGGATGTGGCTCAAGTGGTATCGCGCTTGCCTGGCATGCGTGCAGCCCGGGTTCAATCCTCAGCACCACATACAAGAAAAGAATGTTCATAGAGGCACTATTAATAGCTAAAAATTGGAAATAACCCATTCGTCCATCAACAATAGAATAAATTATAGCATATGTATACAAGGGAAATTAAGCATCAATGAAAATGAATAAACTACAACTTCACACAACATAGACGAATCATACAAATATAGTAAGCAAAAGAAGCTGGACAAAGTATATATGATGGTCCACTGAGGGCCTGCAGATATGTTTTGTTTCCTCTGCAGGGGTTCAGTTTTGTTCTTTTTTTAAATCTCCAATCTTTAATAATTGGAGAAGTTCACAAAAAATTCAGATTTCTGGCACCAGAGGACATATTTTTTTTGTGAAAATGAAAAATATTTCTTTGTACTTAACATAGAAAATTGTTAATGTGTGCAGGGCTTACTTTATTTTCTTTCTTTCTTTCTTTTTTTTTTTTTTTTTTTGGCTCTTTTCAGTTTATTGCATGAAGGAGTTACACTAGTCCAAGTTAAGAGCGGACCCCAAATGGTTTCATTATACAAGCTGTGAGGTTTTTAAACTTGTGACCAGGGACAGAAGGGAAATTCTACTCACTGCAAGGAAATCCTCACTTAAGCTTCAGTGAGCCACAAGCACTTAAAACCCATGAACCTTCTTCAGCTGATCGTCCTTAGCCAGTCCAATCTCTACCAGGAACTGGCATATGTTCTTGCGCTGGTCACCCTGTAGCTGAATTACTTCTCCATATTCTGGATGCTCAATTACAGTACCATTGCAGGCAAATTTCTTTTTAAACGCCTTCACTAGTTTCTTTTTATCGTAATCAGCAGCGATCCCTTGGACAGTAGTAAGGGTCTTCCTGCTGTTTCTCTATTGAATTCTTATATGGATATAATCCTCAGAGCCAGCAGGAAGCAGGTCATCACCCTTACTTGCATCAGCAAAGGGGTTGAAAGAGTGGAGGTTCTGGATAGGCGACATATGATATGCGCAGGGGTGGGGGTGGTTGGGGGGACAGAGCATCTCGAAGCAAGGGGGCTCGAGGGGGAGGCTGCAGAGTCCTTGGTGGCAGCTCAGTGACTGGGCTACTTTATTTTCTGAAGACACTTGGTCATTTTTATTTGCAACTCTGCATTTGGGGCACCAACTATTCATAAGTATTTATATTAATCCACTTGTGGATTCTTCTGAAAGCCTTTTTAGAGAATTTGAAACTTAAGTGATCTTTTTAAAAATATTTTTTAGTTTTAAGTGGACACAATATCTCAATTTTATTTTTATGTGGTGCTGAGGATCAAGCCCAGTGCTTCATGCATGCTAGGCGAGCACTCTACCACCGAGCCTCAGCCCCAACCCTTAAGAGATTATTTTATAAAATTATTTTTATTATGGCACATTTCATAACATCTCAGACTTCCTTAGGAAAATATTTTCATTTAGAATATTAATAATCTGTTGAAAATGACCAGAAATAATTTTCTTTTCATTTTAGGTACTCCAGTAATTAAAGGGGATGAGGAAGAAGAAAATTAATGCCATATTTTCCACATAGTGTTAACTTATTTAAATGTAATGAGAACAATAGATAAGTTTTGTATAATTGTCTATTTTAAAGATTCTGTGTGGGGCAAAAAGTTCCTAAGCTAAAACAAATCTCTCCCCTACATCCTTTTAAAAACCTATTTGGTGTTGCTTCCCCAAACCGTGACACCAACTTTATATAGTCTAGTTCTTGTTTTCAAAATTACAAATTTTCCATCTTTGTCTTCAGTCCCAATTATATATTACGTGGCCCCATCTACTGATATTTGTAGACCAGTCATTTTTAATAGCAAAGGAACAAATGTTCTTTATTCAATTAGTTTACTATTTTTAGACTGGGCATTTTAAAAGATACACTTTTGAATCTGTAGAAGGTCCATCTCCTTACAACATGAACGTATCATGCCTTTGGTTTAGAAGGCAGCATGGTGATGGGAAGAGTTCCTCTCAGAACTGCAGCACAGCCCTGGAACCAAGTCCCAGTTGGAAACACTATGGTGAAAAAGGGAAGATTAATATCTTGGAGGCCTTCTAGCTCATGTTATATTTACTTACTTGCTTTTCCAAAAATGTGTACTTTGTCAACTGGAATTTAGGTTGTCTTTATATACATGACCACTTGAGTCACTGTGTACAATCAATCATTCTGTGATCAAGGTCAGTGGTTAAAATGACTCTCATGATCACTTCTTTGACCAGAAACGTGGCCATGTTACTCAGGTAGGCCTGATCTTAAGCATACTTTTTGGTTTATAGTTCTTTATATGTTTAAAGCAGTGGTCAGTAGTCCTAGCCTAAATATAGACCATTGATATACATCAAAATTTGTCCCAGTTATTTGGTCTAATGACCCCATTGTTATGGTTAGAAGGGTACAGACTTAAATATTGAATTTGATATTTCTCAATAAAATGAAGCTTAGTATTTCAAATATATTTTTTGAGAAGTTCTAGGTTAAACAGCTTGTAGAGTGTATCATGTAAGTGATTGTAGAGGGAAAAGAGAAGAGATGTTTCAGTATGGGATCCCAGGCAAATGGCAGTATGTTTGAGGATTGCCTTCTATATGAAGCATTATGGATGACTTAACCTCAAAACTGCAAAGCAATAGTTAGATGCAGAAATTAGGAGTTGTCATTCAAGAAAATTTTTTTTCTGGAAAATGCAAGATATTATCAGTAACCAGAGGAAGTCCATAGCAGGCCATGACTGAATCACTAATAAATTACAGAAGTCAGGGGCCCCCTGCCAAATTGTGCCTAAAGTCTCTCAACCAGAGACTGTTAATTCTTGTTTCCCCATCTACTTGTGTGATTTTATTTACATGAAATCACAGCGAAAGAGGGGAGACACTTTTTTTAAAAAGTGATTGAATAAGTAGCCCTAGGTTTCAGAAATTTACTGCTACAATTTAAGTAGGAATTACTTGGTTCTTTAAGAATCAGTCTGATCAAAAGGGACCACTGCTTTGACAATCAACTCTAAATCCAAACAAGAAGAATACTTAGTCTAACACTTTTTTAGCTCCTTTTAGCTCTTCCTTTCAATTTTTTTGGAAGAAACCTTTACCCTGACTGGCTTATACATACAAAGCCTTTGGCATTCCTTTTATGAACCAGACACATTGAACCTTCATTCTCCTTGGTGATGTTTAAAGCCTTTAAGCTGAGAGGGAAAACCATCTTCTTCATTTGTAGTTTGCACTTCATTCAGTAGGCAATCTGGAAGCCATGTTGCTATATATGGGTATATTTTCTAAAGGTTACTATAAAAGTGAACATAATAGAAAATGGATGACTTTGTATTGAATTTATGCAGTGGTACAGTTTTAGTGTTTGGTTTTTCTGAATTATGTAATACAAGAATTAATTTTCTCTTAATCTCCTCATCTTTCAATCACTGGTAGATATCATAGAAACGCAAGGTGGTTTATCCATTTCACACGAAATTCATATTCAGTTCTACTCAAGTCTTCCAATGACTTTTATGCATCCCTTTCCCTAGAATTAAAGCCAGAATTCATGCAGTTAGAAAATGGAAGTTTGGATGTATGAAGGTTCAGGATATTCTTTCAAATCATTCCTTAAATCAACCCTTACTGATGCAAATTTAGTTGATATTAAATGCCTTTGGTTTTATGCCTCTTAGATATTTGACCTAGTTGGAACAGATGCTATCTGTGCTCCTCTATTAGTGAATCATTTAAATTTCTTTAAATGATGGTAGAGCTCTGGAATAGTCTAGTATTTTAATTTTTCACAGTGAATTTTATTTTAGTCTATCAAGGAATTCAACGTTTTTACCTTCCCTAATTCTAAGCTTATGACTTACCCCTTGTCAGATCTTGAAACATAATATGTTCTGTTCATAGGCGTTTCTTCCTTTAAATCAGAGGTTCGCAGCCTTGCCACTATTTCCATTTTGGCCTATATAATTAATTGTTGTGGGTGGCCATCCTGTATATTATGAAAATATTCAGCATCCCTGGCCGGGATAGATGCCAGTAGCTCCCCCTTCCCAGTTGTGACAACAAAAGATGTCACCAGACTTTGCTATCTGGCCCTTGGGCAAAAAGTAGGAAGACATTCTCCTGTGGTTAAAAACCAGTGTTTTTTGCTCTGGTTCTTTTTGTCCCGGGTCCATTTATTTTTCATTCTAAGGCCATGTGCCACTGGAATTGTTATATGAGAGAATGTGCTGTTTTTAATAATGTGGGAGGAAATGGCCAGTAATGTTTTCCATTTTTGTAATGCTCATTCTCATAAGTTTCACATAGTATTAGAAACTCAGGGCTGGAAGGTTCAGCTTATCTTTTTTCAACAGGGTCTCAGCTTTTATTTCTTAGCATCCTTGCTTTTTAAGGACAGTGATTATTAACCTACCTCTCTGTTACTATCAACAGAATCCAACTTGTCTCTAAAGTTTAATATTTTGCATATACTTTAGAAAATATATAATCATTGTCTAATGCACAAATTTTTGCAGACTATAACCATCATTAAATACAGAAAAAAATATTACGTAAAATTTATCATGAAAATTAGGTTGTACAAACATTGATTTTGAGTGTGACCAGAAGAATGTCTGCCTGCTCATGGTAACTGGTCGATAACTTGGTATGTTTACTGGATCCATTCCACATGAAAAGGTTGTAGAAGACACTTAAATGTGGTTCTTGAGTGGGAATTTCCACTTGAATGAGTACTTCTGAAACTTTTTGCCAGTGGTCTGAAAGCATAGGAGGCATGAGAAATGAATCTTGAGTGTTTTCTGATTCTCAGAGTTGGTAATATGTAAATAGAGTTGGAATCTTCTACCTGGGTTTGTCTTAGAACTAAATGGAAAAGCATAGGGCCAGCTCAGATGGTTGTATTTAATCAATTGCTTTTAAAAATTGGGGAGAAGTGTCAAAGCATTGATCATGAGTAGTTAGTGCCTCTCTGACTGTGGTCAGACCATTAGTTCATTAAGACCTTATACATTGTTAAGTATTGGTAAAAGGAGAAAACTGCTAAACTGCTAGTTATCCCTTACCAGAAATTCATTCCTTTGAATTTGGCACACACTTTCTTTATTTGGGCTGTTTAATGTGTCTGTAAATAATGAAACAAGATTCAGTATAGCAGAGTTGGTGCTGCTTCAGACACAACTAATGTGACCACATTCCTTTGTCTTTACTCCAGCATGTCTTACTGCTTTCTTTTTGTAAAATTATAAAATAGGTGAAATTTTTTAAAAATTAAGAATTATATGTTTAAAAACACTGAACTTTTAGAAATATCTATATCTCTATTCCTACCTACTTGTGACTATAAAGGAAGGACACTGAAAGGAAGAACTAGACTGAGTCTTAATCTTCTTCTAAGACAAATTGGTAAAACTTCACTCAACACTTGAAGTCCACAATTGGATTCTAGCTAATATCCCATATTGGGCAGATTAGAGGGAACCAACCAAATTATGATCTAGCAAATTTAACTTGGGGGTGGGAGAGAGAAAACTATTTTTCAATAGATTTGCACTTTAAAATTATGAACTGGATGTTAGTGGAAAGTACTTCCAAAGGACAGGTGGATAAATACTTAACCTGTACATAGAGTTAAGAGAATCAAACCTCACCCTTGCTCATTCTAAGCCCACATGAGCAGCTGCTGTCTGTCTGTGTAATCAGTCAGGATTTCCCAGTTTCCATGCTTGGGTCATCATCTTCCATGTCTGCTACATCTGAGATCATCCCTCTGAGGATGTGTCAAGTAATTCTGCTCAGATAGAAACTTTGTGAGTTATCTTTCCCACATCTAGTTTTTAAAAATTAATTTAGATGTTGACTAAATGAAGTTGTGGCGAAGTTTTTCTGAGGTGCTACTGCCTCAAGGGATCACTCCTATCAAAAGACTGGTGAATTTGAAGCTGAAGAGAATCTACTTATAGCCAGCTACTTCTCCCAGGTTATGTGTTATGAGTGTGAGCGTCATTCTGGTCTTTTGCTTCTAGAAGCCACTCCATTCTGAACATTTTGACATCTATTAATACTCCAGTAATAATCTTTTATACATGGGAGTTTTGTAGCATGACTTTATGACTAAACTTATTGTGTGTTAAATTATTTAGAAATATTGAGTTTCTGAATGTTATTTTGTGAGACTTGTTTTAAAATAGTAATAAATTGTGTTATTTTATAAATAGTGTCTTTGTTATGTGATCATTAGTTTTAGCTAATTAGGGCAACTGTAAACTTCTCATGATACTCACTTCTGAAGAAATTCAGATTTTGGATGACATAGTCCATGCAGCTGTGGATTGGGTGGATGGGTGGGTGGATGGGTGGGCGGAACAGGAAGTGGCTTAAAAGGAGGAAAATGGAGAGAGAAAGAGTGACTGTCTCATTTCTTCATGCCTAACTTTTTTCTGGTCATTTAGTACCAGTGATAACCTCCTTTCCCAGGTTAATAAATCTTTATTCATTTCAAATTTTTTTGGCTCCTGGAAAGAGTGCTTCCTGGGAGAGCAAATTACTACTGCAATTGACCATTCCTGCCCTTGCTTTACTTCCAGAAGTGCACAAAGTAAAGCTTGAGGTGCAAGGACAACTAGCAACATCAGTAACATTACACATTTTGTCAGCATATATTCTTTGCTATCAGGCAAAATATAATTTTGGTCATAGAATAGACTGTGGCACAGTCTCTACCTCTTATTCCATAGTTCTTTGATTATGCAAGATTTTTAAATTTCTAATTTGTTCTAAATAGCTATATATGACAACACATTTTGACACACCATACATAATTGGAGTATAATTTATCATTCTTCTGGTTGTACATGAAGTAGAGTTACGCAGTCATGTAATCATATATGCACAGGGTAATAATGTGCAATTCATTCTATCATTCCTGCCCAGGCCCCCTCCCCCTCCTTTCACTCCCTCTGTCTAATCCAAAGTAATGAGGATGTTTCTTGCTGCTATCCCTTCTTAAAATTTTCTGAGCCTACAGTTCATAGCATAAACAGCTCAGTTTCTAGTTGTTTTTTAAGAACAAAGGATGGGCATCTAGGATCCTGACATCATTTTATTTTTATATATTGCAATAAATATGTACATGTGCACATGTAGACACAAACAGTTGTTACATATGATTAAATAAAAGGAGTCAGACCTTACCTCCTAGGATGTAATTGATTTTGCAGCTGTAAAAAGACACAGGGCTGGTTGTACACTTGCAATTGCCTAGAATGTGTAAAGCCTTGGGTTTGAACCCCAGCACTAAAAAAACAAAACAAAAAAACCAACCAACCAAACAACAACAATAAAACAAACAAACAAAAAAAAAACACAGAGCAATATTACATAATCCAAATGTACATACAAGCATAGAATGCTACTAACATATTGGGTGAAAAATGAAAAACCTCCCTTTTTAAAAATGTAATATGTACATGTGTACAGATTGGGAATGTGGCTGGTTGGCACATGGTTAACAGGATGTGTGTATAAAGTGTGTGAAATGAAATGTGTGCTGGGGGATGGAAGGCTGGCGTAGTATTCTTGTGGAAGAACTACATAATGTCTTGAGAACTGAGGAGGAGCCCGGAGTGTGAATGAAATGTGATGCCTGGGATGGTAGGGGAAATTGAGTCTGGTAGGTGGGGTGGGGAGACATGGCAAGTGATTGTCAGGGGAAGTGAAGACATGCATATCTGTTGAGGGGGATGAGGACATAAAAAGGGTGACGTTTGCAAGGGGAGGAATGACACAGAGGAACCAGTGTGATGTGGAACATAAAGGTACAAGTCTATAGACAAATCTAGCAAAATATCAATATTACTCTTTACAAACCCCATGCCATATGAACATATGCACAAATATGCACATGTGAGTCAGCTATAATTTTAAAATCTTATTAAGAGAAACCCCAAAAGAACACTTAACACTTGTATTTTTACTTCATGGATATACACCTGCTATCACTGAATCTCTACAGCCAAATATGTTTTTAAGCCTTTCAACTCTTTATATCTTCTAGATATGAAATGGCTGCTGTAAAAATTAACTTTCCACCGAATGATGACTTAATTATAAGTTATTTCTTCAGTTAAGCAATTTTAACTGCAAAGTGACTTTAAAAGGAAGGAAAAAAACATTACCAGATAACCTCCTAAATCTCATTTCAGAATTTTCTAGGGGGCTGGGGATGTGGCTCGAGTGGTAGCGCGCTCGCCTGGCATGCGTGCGGCCCAGGTTCGATCCTCAGCACCACATACCAACAAAGATGTTGTGTCCGCCGAGAACTAAAAATATAAATAAATATTAAAAATAAAAAAAAATTAAAAAAAAAAAGAATTTTCTAGGATTCTGTATTAATACATATGTTAACCTTCTAACATTTGCCTTGAAGAAAACATGTAAAACCATGCTATTTAAGGTCACATAGTAATTAAAATTAAGATTAGATAGATACTTCTGACAGGGGAAAGTCTTCATAAGAAAAAAATTATAGAGACCTTAGTTACACTGAAAATTTTTATACATGTCAAAAAAATGAGAAGTCCATAGAACTTTTCAATTATTTTTATTTGTATACGTCTATTTGATAACTTCAAATTTTGAACACTTAGAATCAGCATGAACAAGAATTATTTTGTAACAAAGACCAGAAGTGGAGGAATGGGTTACTCATACCAACCTCCCCATGCGATTTATCTCATCCTGTGTAAAATTGATTTACACAGCTCCATAACTGCAGTATTTCCATACACTCCATTTTGTAGTCTCAGAATACTTTTCAGTTAAATTGATGCCAAAAGATAAGAAATAAATCTGCATTGTAAAGCTGAGCAATAGCAACTAATAAATTCGCATTTAGTTCCTTTAATATAAATCAGGAGCAATTTTCAGTAAACACAAACTAGTCACGATATTAGTAACAAATATAACAGTTCACATTTTTACTGAACACTTCCCATGAGCCAGGCCCTGCACTAAACATCTGAACATGCAATTTCACATTTATCTCAATAGGAAGTGTCACAGGTTCACGTTTTTTCACGAAGGACGATGATGCCACGATGACAGCTTGCACCAATCATTGTGTCCAAGCCTTTCTCTGGCGTTTTAGCCAGCATGACCCACTTGTATCATTGCTGCAGCTTACAGTGCTCGCTTGCACAATTTTACGGATGTTACAGGGGTATGCAGGCCTGACTCCCCCGCCCTGTCCCACCCACCCCGGGGGAAAAAAACAAAATAAAAGGTTAAGTCTTCATTACTCAAGAGACACGCCTGAAGACCGCACAAGACCGCACAGGGATAACGAAAGCAGCTGTGATCTAGGTCTGCATTAAAGCCCCCTCTCCTGATACTTAGAAGTGCCCCTCCAGGCCTAACTGCAGTAGAGCGGCCTCAGCCTCCTCCTCTTCCTCCTTGGCCTCCTCCTCGCGGATCTGCACCAGCAACTGGAAAAGGTTAGGGGCCGGCCCTTCCGCAGCCCCCGTCAGCCACAGCTGCCTCCGGATGGCCCCGCTGTGGTTGGCCCCGGCAATGACCTGCTCCAGGCGGGCCTGGTTCACGTTATCTTTATCAATGGCCCCCTTCTCCACCACCTTCTGCAGCAAAGGCTCCAGACGAATGACATAAGCAGATAGCTTTTCTCCTGGGTTCTGGTAAGTGTTCAGAAATCTGACCTGCGCATCCCTAGAGCTCTCCACGCTCCCAAACACCTGCTCAAGCGCCTTCAGGCATTCCGCGGTGGTTATGGCAGGGTTGTTGGTCTTGAGAATGCGAATAACATCAGCGGCGGGGCCTCTCAGACTCTCCATCAACCGCCGCCTCTTTTCTACATCAGACACCTGCCACTCTTCTATGACCTCATTAGTGTGCTCCAGCCACGGATCAAAGGTCTCCTCTCCAGGCCCAGGGATGTCCCTCCCCGAGAACAGAGTCAGCTTCTTGTACCATATGGACTCAACAAGAGGCTGAATAACATTATCCAAAATGTAGTTGAGCATCTCTGCTGGCATTTCTGGACCTGGGGCGGGAACAGGATTCTGAAACCCAAGGACACGGGCAACATCTTGCACAGTCCACCCCTCTCTAGCTAGAAAGAGGTGCAACCTTTCTAAAAACTCAGCATCGGAAGTGGGGGGCTTAAAGACCACTTTCCAAACTCCTCCTTTACCTGGCATCTCCCTGGGGATCGCGGCGTAATCTACCGCCCCAGTGAGCTCTAACAAGGCTGCTTTCGCATTTTCTTCCCTCCAGAACATTCTCCCAAGTACTCGATAGGGTACCTGAGGCATCGCAGCCTGGAGGGTCTCTTCGATTTCAGCCTCATCACAGTTTACTGGGATCCCCCAGACCAGCAGAGCTCTCTGGGAGTTCACATCCATCCCCCTGCACCAGTCTTCCAACAGTGTCATTGCCATTTCCCCAACTATCAAGGGCGCCAATTATACAAATAGGGATTAGACTGGCTCACCGTACTCTGCGATTTAGAACAATGCGACACACCCTCCAAGCAGGACAGAGGGCGACAAGCTTCACGCAATCACAATTAACAAATGACACCAAAGTTCTGCTCTCGCCCCTTTCCTGCCCCCAAAGTCAGTTGGCCGGCGGGTCCGCGCAGCTGGGTCTCGGGAAGCTCAGTCACGCGGCGGTCGCCATCTTGCGTCTCGGGTTGGGGTCCGCAGCCTGCAGCCGGGGCGTCGCGTCGTTACAGTGCAGAAGGCGAGAACGAAGGGCGGGAGGCGAAGGCACGAGCCTCAGGGCGGGGAATCGCCGAGTGTGCTCGCGGGGCGTGGCCGCTCCTCCTGCAGCCGCGGCAGCTGGGCGCTCAAAGGTGCTCTCGAAGTCAATCGGACGTTCGCGGTTGAAGCCTGGCCTTCAGGTGCGGGTCCTCGGCGGACCGAGGGAGAGACAATCCGTGACAGCAGCCGGGTCAGCCGGCGAGTGGCGGCTTCGCTGGTGCGGGGACCCTTCCGGGCAGCGAGGACTGGGGACCGAAGCAGCTAAGGCGCGGGAACAACAGAGAAAAGGGACTGGAGGCAGCGAAGGCGAGGGCGGGCAGAGGTGGCCCAGCGCCCGGGCCACAGCAGCTGCAGCAGCTCTGGCGCAGGGCGGGAGACGGCGCGTCCTTCTCACAACCTGCCGCTCCGTTACTGCCGCAGTGGAAGGCGGGGCCCGCCAGCTAACACTCTGCACTCCGCCCCTACCGCCCCCGCGGCGGCGCTCGCGCCAGTGTAGCCATGGCAACGGTGTCCCAGACGACGCGAGACCCGAGCGCTCGGCAGGTCGAACGGTTACTATGGTGCCAGCTAGGGGCTCCAGCATTCTTTTCTCTGATGGCGCATTTCCTTTTTCATATTTTCCAGATTCTTTTTACAGTAAACAAATACTGCTAAGCACCATGTTTAAAAAATGATAATTCTGGAATGGATGTCGACTAATGTTAAAAATGCATGCATCACGGTGGACTTTTCTCCGCAGGTTACTCATTCATCCTAGGCACGCTGCTTGATGTATATTAAAAATACTCTTCAGCACCCCAGCTTCCAGGTACCCGCTAGCAACAGTCTGTATCCTTTGTATTCGTTTAATCCCAATGAAACGAAAACGTCATAGTATGCCATCTTTATGTTGGTGTACAAAACATTAACTTAAGGCTTCTTGTCTAAATTTTTATAAAAAGATCGATCTATCTATTCAGCTATCATCTTGCATGGTAGCCAGGCAAACAGTGTGTTATTTCTCCTGTTCTGGCCTTTTTGACAATAAGCTGGTAAAACAGAATCTTTATGGCTCAAAAATGTCAAGTAATCTCCCTTCAAACAAAACAAGCCTACTTACATCAACCCCAGATGGTGAAAATCCCCCTAAAAAAACCAGCATTCAACTCTGAATTTTTAAAACCTTATTTAATAAAAGGTTTAAAGATACAGAAGAACATTCAAAAGTAAATAAGTTACATAGGTACATTACAATCACATCAGCAAGATTCTCTTTAGTGTATTAATTTTTTATAAAAAGCACACAAAAAATAAAATCTTCAGTCTGGTCTATCACAACTGTACAGCAAAAGAGGTAATATTTATATATATATATGTACACTATTTTAATATGTAACAGTCTTTTTAAAAAAGGGTGCCACAGGCAGCAAACACACAAAAGGCAGTGTCTGATCATTTTTGTTTCAAAATAAAAGGAATATACTTATTTATATGCTACTAAAATTTTTTTACAATAATTACAAACTGTCAAGGCTGTTCCTGTGCTCTGTCCCCTCCAACAAGGCCTTCAGTTTAGAGACAAATGAGGAAAAAGGTGAATTAGCTGCAAATTGTTAGAGGCAAATATTAACACAGCCAAATATGGGGTGGACACAAATGTTTTATAAAAATATGCATACTTCCTGTAAACCTAAGGAGTTAAGCTTGCCAGTCTGGTAATAAATAACATCCCAGAAAAGTAAGCCCCATTGAAAACATTGAAACAGTTGAGGCTTGAATATGTGTTGTATTCCTCCTTCATCTTAACATCTGGCACATGAGAAGAAAGAGGTTAGGTCACTGAGGCATTTAAATATAGGCAATCCCTTTAAACATAAGCAGCACAAGACCTCTGTGCCAGGGGTGGAGGTTGGGTGGCAGAGGGGTGGGTGTGTACCTTAGCTGTGAGGGGGCTGCTGAAGGCATGGAGGACAGTAATGATGGCACTGTCTCCTTGGATGGGTAAGAGACCTCAGAAATGGTCTGGAACACAGGCACTAGGTCAGTTTCACACCCTTAGCTGAATGCTCATGGAAGCTGGGAGATGGATATAGATAGATGGTATGGGGGAACATTTATAAAGCTGAAGGTGTTTGTCACTTCTTAAAGCAGAGCTCTGAATAGGAGGGGAAAACAGCAACAAAAGACAAGCCTAACATGTTCACAGGGAGAAAGCACCATTAAGGGTATACATATCTATGCCAGCTTCTATGCTTGCACCTATTTTATTGACAGGTCACTCACCACAACTGCATCTGCCCTCTAAACATTTCAATTTTCACACTGCATTCTAGATATAAATGTATACTGAAGCATGTGCCCTCCTAAAGTAGGGACTCTGATCTGATTAATACCAAGAGATACCATCTTGATTTTCCCTAGCTACATTTGCCTGGTCTCATTTCTGTGAGTTTAGAATAGAATCACTTTCTTATTCAAAGAGATTTCCAAGAACTAGATGCTACCACTGAACATAAGTCTCATGTGACTGAAGGTTTCTCTTATCACATGTTCATAAAGGGGCCTGAAACCAAGTATGGTTTAAAGAGAACAAACCATGGGAAACATAGGTAGCACTTTGGGGCTAAGCTGTGAAGGCACTCATTATAGAAGTGATTTAGAAGAGAGCCTTAATTTGCTGCCCTCCTGCTTCTAGAGGGTACACCAGATTTTGCCATCTTGGGACTTTTAGTAAACTAATAAGGAAGCTGGAGATCTAGGTAGTTGTCCAGGAATCTTACTCCCATAGCTGGGGTTCTATAGAACCATATTAAAGTACAAATGAATATGAAAAATACCTGATAGCATAGTTAAAACCCTCTTTCATTCGCAGTTACTGGAATAATGACTTTAGCCTATCTCCTGAAGAGTCTCAGAATAAATCCTTTTTGGATCCTCCCTAGTATGTTGATCTGTCTTATACACATTCATTTGGAATTTCTTTTGCACAATTAAAGTTGGGTAATGAGATCAGAAAATTAACTTAGGCCCCTATGGGAATGGCAAGTGACAGGCCTCCAGAACCTTCTGGTCTTTTCACTTCAGTGATTCCATGCCAAATATGGCTTCTTCGAGCCAGAATCCAGGCCTGGTAAACAATACTAGAATTCTGACCTTCTGCCAGCTCCCTCAGGCAATTTCAAAGTACAGAAGGGTCAGCAACAAGAACTGCCTTTGATCTCCCTCACTCCTCCTAGTCTCTGTGTGGCTTCGGTGGCACCCTCCTCTTTTCCACCCTCTCTCAATGCTACTATCATTTCTTTTGGCAAGAGCTACCAAAGCAACAAGATGAGGAACCCTAGGGCCTTGGGGTGGAGATGGGGATGTCAAGAAGGTGCCATGTTTTGGGATAAATGCACTTGGGCCTCTGGAATGCATGAGGCCCCTGGTCCCTGAGAGGATGTCAAAAATTAAATATTAAGAATAAATAAATAGCTCCCAAATGACCCGAGTCAAGGAATGAAGGCTCCTGTTCAATCTAGTTAGGAGACCTCCCCCTCCCAGGGAAGGATCCAGAAATCTCCAGAGTGCAGGACTGGGGGTTGGGCTATGGAGATCAACACTGGGTGGGGTGCAGTGGGGTTAGGTGGCAACTGCTGAGGGCAGGAGAGAGGCAAGCAGGGAGCTGGCACCAAGGAGGAACAGGCTGGGCCTCACCAGGACCTGCCTGAGGCTAAGCTCCCTCAGCAGCCTCCAGAGCCCCAAAGTATTTTATTTGGCAAAAAGGAGAAAAGCACAAAGAGCCAGGCTTGTCAGAAGCCCCCTGGGGCCTCGCCCTGCAGCTCCCAGCCTCTGGACAGTTCAGGCAGAGAGCAGGGGAAGGGAATGCTGGCTCCTTTCCCAAATGTTTGAGAAAACTTTGCAGACCCAGCAGGGCTGCTAGCAAGCAGCAGAGGGACAGTACCTGTCGGCAGCTTCGCTCCGGGGAGGAGGTAGCCTGAAGACAGGGTCACTGGAGCAGCTCAGGCCTGGGCACGGCTGTGCAAGGACAGCACAGGTTCCAGGCTACCACACTCCCTCCCAGTAAGTCCCATTATCTGGGCTTGAGGCAAGGCAACCTTCCAGAACCTCTGGGGAGGGGAAATAATGCTGCAATGGGGGTGAGCTTGTGCTTGGCTCCACGGTGGCTTCCAGGAGACCGAGGAGAGGGGAGGCCAAGAGGAGGGAAGAGGCTGTGCAGCAGCAAAGAGGCAGCAGAGATCTGAGAGGCAGCTGGGGGCCGCCCCCCGGGGACCAGGACTCTCACAGTTCCAGGAACCAGGAAAGCAGAAGGACAACTTCCGACAGACTGAATGCAAAGAGAACTGGATCCTTCAGCCCTTACCACTGCTCCTGGGGCCTTTATAAAGAAAGAGCCATTTATTTCACTGTCTTATTTGTTTTGTTGATACAAGTCCACGTGACCCGGTCCTCGCTCCCTGCCCGGGCCTTGGGAGAGGGGCGGGTGGCCGCTCAGCCCTTCTCGCCGGCACCGCTCTCTTCTCGCAGCGCCTGCGGGTGCGGGGTGGCGGCAGCGGCGGCGGCGGCAGCGGCGGCCTCCTTCTCCCTAAGCCTCAGCGCCGCAGCCTTCTTCTCCTGCTCCGCGTGGCTCTTCATGTGCGCGCTGCGGCTCTTCACCTTGTAAAACACCCTGCGGAGCAGAGGGGCTCAGGTAAGGGGACGGTCCCTCCCCCGAACCCTGGGGAGAGGGCTGTGGCGCCCCCGCCTCCAGAACTCGGGCCGTGTCGTCCCAGCCCCTGATGCCACTCTTGGCGGAACCGCTCCTCAGTAGCTTCCCCCTCCCCTTCCCCGAAAAGCTGCTCGGTGACGTCACTGTCCTGGAAACTCTCTGAGCCAATCAAAAGACAAGCCGAAGGCTCCCAGCCGCTTCCCCTAATCCACTTCCGCCCCGCCCCCTCGGATCATCACCGGGTCCCCGCGTGTCCATCTTACCTGCCACATTTTTTACAAGGGAAAGTGTTCTCCTGATTTTGAGTCTTATTAAATGTCTCTGTTTTTTTCTTCCTCTCCGAAAAAGACAGTGCCCTTCGTGACTTCCCTGGTCCCTCCCGTGGCTTCTCTGAAGCCTGGCCACCGGCCGACTCAGGGGCATTGGACTCGTGGCTTCGGAGAATAAGAATGTCATTGGCCTGGAGAGAAATCAAGGAGTTGAGTGATTCGGGGGAAGCATAGATCCATAATTCTGGTATCTCAGGGAACAGAGGCCCTTAAAGGTCATATACTCCTGCCAAATTGTCACCTAGCACCTACTTGAATCCCTCCATTGACAGGGACCTTACTATCTCTCCAGGAGCCCACCCGGTCTTGGGTGGCCTCTAGCTCTATCATTTACAAAGTTGCTGGCACGGTAATTCCAGCAGCCTTTGCGGAAGCCCTCAGTTGGTAAAAACTTCTTGATGCTTCTGACTGGGAATCTTGGTAATGAAGCTTGTGTTCATAGTTTCTGTCATTTAGTGCACTCATGCCGTCATGCCATAAAAGAGACTCAGGCTCAGATGATGTGCCATGTGCCAAGGTGCTGGGGACCTAGAGGTTGACAGGAGCCCCTGCCTTCAGAGAGCGCCTGGGCTAATGGAAGGGACAGTGTGTAGCTTGCTGGCTGAGGACAACAGGTAGGTCATGGCAAACAATGAACACAGGGAGGGGAAGAACAAAGGGGAAGACAGGTGTCAGCACAGGACATGTGGTGCAGACCTGGAGAAGGTGCTGCTGCTCTGGGTCCCGGGTGGGTAGCCCCAGATGGGCATCAGAAGTGACAATATGTGCCTGGGGTAGACCCTCAAAGGACAGTATTCACAAAGTCAGTAGAACTCAAGAGCATGGACAGCACAGTTCCTGGTACAGGAAGAGGCAAGCTCAGAATGGAGCAAACAGCCGTGTTTAGTTGATGGGTGCCCTGTATGCAGAGGTGTACAAACAGATCCCCACCCCTCTCCCTTCTCCGGAGAGCTTTCTCAACAAGGGCAGCTCTGGCCATATGTCTTGCTCTTGGCTTGAGATATGGAGGGCAGAGCACTGCACTAGAAGTTCAAGGATCTGGAATGTGACCTCAGGCAAGTCACTTGGATCTCTGAATTTGACTTCCCTGTCTGCAGGGTGGGGCTCAAGGCTTTATGGGGGTTATTGTGAGATATTAGTAAGACAAAAGAAATAAAAGCACTATGCAGAGAACACCAGAGAAGGGCTGGCAGACATGTTTGTCAGGTGGGAGCTCTCTGGGGGGGATCTCTGACTGAGCTACCGCTCATGAATGCTTCCTCAGTGTCCCACAAACTATCAGGGTTTACCCAAAGCCTGTTTCCCCAAATCTCAGCATAACGTAAAAATAAACACCAGAACAGAGACCGGCCACCTACTAGCTGTATTCTCTTGGATCTCAACTTCCTCATCTGTAAAACAGGATTAATAATATTCCCTACCACGCGGGGTTATAAGAATTAAATAAAACACAGCATAAAGTGGTTCTCACACTGGCTGTTATTATGATGATGAGGATTACCATTGCATTCCTCTTGGCCCTCCTTCCCACACCCCCAGGCCCAGCTCCAGCCCCCCTGGCCTTGGGCTCAGGGAGTGGCTGTGGAGGTCACACTTACCGCCTCATTGGCCTGTAGTGTCTGCGTGGCTTTGACAGCTGCTGCCCGCCGGCTGCGCTCTCGCCCCTCTTCCTGCTCCCCCTTTTCCTGGATCTCTGGTACCTCTTCCTCCCCCTCCTTCCTGGGCTCTTTCACCTCCCTCTTGGGCTCCAGCCTGTCTTCACTTGGGGACTCTCTTCTGGGAGGAAGCACCCTTGGGAATTTCTGGGAAGTCTAAGGAGGACAAGAATGAGCTCAATTACACTGCCATAGTGCACTGAATTAGAGTCCCCACTTGTCCTGTTGGCCGGGCCTAGCCCTCCAGTGACTAGTCTGCTTGGGGACAGAAGGTTATCTTGATACCTGGGAGCCCTCAGGGTGAAACTGAGCACTTGAGATTGAGCAGGAGGCAGAGAGGGAGCATGCCAGTACCCACAGGCCATCTGGCCTCCTGAACAGACACCCAGAAGACACATCCTTAGACTCAATAGTCTGGTGAGCCAGGCAGGAGCCATGAGCTCCAATTCCAAACTATCTTTGTAACATTTTCTTTATCTCCACTCCCTTTCCATCTGCAAAATGGGGACCAAACCACTCCTGGTCTTAGAATAGCATGTTACCATGTGTGGACTTGTAACCCCAAGATGATGTCAGGTGGATACATGGTCACAAAATTAAATGACATTCCCTTTTCAGTTCTCTTTCAATCCTGGTTAAGTCAAGGACAAAGTCTCCAGTTGGTGTTAATGTGTCATTTTTACACTTCTCTATGGACTTGATAATCTCATTCAGAGAGTTCAGGCCTCGGTCTCAGAACCCTGGCAGGTAACACAGAATCTAGCTAGAATTCAGTAAGTATTTGGTTTTCATATATGTTTATTTTTACCAGTACCTTCCATTTATGGGAAACAGTACTGGTTTTCTATTTATGATTGTGATATAAAGCTCCCTTTTATTTGAGTAAAAAATTAGTTGAATCAAAGAAAACATTAACTAACAGCACAAGTAGTATGTGGACATGACAAAAATAGCAATGGTGACACATAGTAGGATGCAGATAGAGCAGAAATCATAAAGGGGGTGCAAGAATGACTCAACTTTGGGAAACACTGTAGGGTCTGCTATGTGTTGCTAGTGCAAATATCATGGAAAAGTTCAGTGTTCCATATTGACACCATGTGTTATTAATATGACCCCAGCAGTCTAGAGAGGAGAACCATAAGGTCCAGGGCTTGGGACATTAGCTCCTGGGGGATGTCAGGGACCCTGCTTTTTCCTCTGTCCATCCTTTACTCTCTCCCTAGAAAGCTTGACCTCAAACTCCCAGTTCAGCCCTGGTCCCAGACCCAGTCAGGCTCTAGGCAGCCAAGGCTGGGAAAGGAGTCACCTTAATATCCACTTCAACCTCTTCCTGGGCCGACCTCTCATCGCTTGTATCCACGTCCCCAAAGGTGAGAGTTCCGTTGCGGCCAATTTTCACCTGCTTCTTGTAGGTATAGTAGAACTCCACACATTGGGCCACAGTCTTGGTCTGGATCTGTTTGAAGTCAAAATTGAGGTCAGAGCCTGCTGGTTTGGCTCACCTGCCTGGAGAGAATCCAGTCTTTCTCATACCTACAAGTCCCCCTTAACCTTAGGCCAAAAACTAAACCCAGGAAATTCAAGCATTCCTCTAGTACCTGCTCTACAACAAACCCCTGACCAGTGCAATTAACCAATGCTTCAGCACTATTTCCAACAAATTAAGCTATAAATTATAGGACAACACCGGAACCATTGGAGAATCTGACTATGGCTTTTATATTACAGAGTATCAGGTCCATTTAAATTCCTTGGGGTTATTTATATACTATAGTTTTATTGGAAAATAATTTTCAGGAGACACATGCTGAAATCTGCTGAATATTATGTCAGGACATTCATAACCTATAGCTTACTATTTTTTTTTTAATTTTGTACAGGGAATCCCCTGTACAACAGGGCTGTTTACCATAAATAAGCTGTATTTGTTTAGAGATAGGGTCTTGCCCTTTGCCCAGGCTGGCCTTGAAATTGAGATCCTCCTGTTTTAGCCTCCCAAATCTCTGGGATTACAGGTGTGCACCACCATGCCTGGCTGGGTAATTTACTTTTAGTGATTAGCAAAAATAGATAAAGGAAGATAATTTTTATATTTTAATAGTTATAAATATATGCAGTAGGTTTATTTACACATAGAGAGGGAAAGCAAATGGGGCCAATGTTAACAACTGATAAATCTAAGTGGGACATTAGTGGGTGTTTATTATACTGTTCCTTCATTTTTTTCTGTAAAAAGCCTGGGCACCATCCACATCCAATGCCAGCCCAAATCTGGCAACACAGACCCCCTTCGTGAATTCAGGCAAACTTTTTCAGTCTTCTCTAGGGAACAGCAACTGACAAGTGAGGTAAAGAAATGTCCCACTGTCCTGTGTGGGGGTTGGACTTGAGGTAAACTAACCAGAAAGCCGTGGGAAAATCTGAAAAAAGTTAAAAACAAAAACAAAAAAACCCCAGAAGATCCAAGTCTTGCTCCTAACTCTGCTACCAAATAGCAATGGGACATTAGGCAAGTCACTCAGCTTTCTAATTTATTTTTTCATGTGTAAATAGTAAATGGGGTGAGACTAGACAATCTCCAGAAACGTCCCAAACCCTGAAATTCTAACCCTCTCATTTTATAAACTATTTGGCCACTGAGTTTGGATTTTAGACCACTTTTCCCCATAGGGGCTGTTTTCTCTAACATTCCCCAAGATCCCAGACCATTCAGCCACTGCTGTGCTGGGAGCTCCTGTCCAGGGAGCCCAGGGGCCAGCGAGGGCCTCTGTGCCTAAAGATGAAACAGACATGCTTCAGCTCCCAGGAATGGGCTACGTCACACATTTATCAATTAGACTGTTAATACTTCTCCAGTCAATTTTCTCTGATCATTTGTGTGACTGACTGTTGATCTGCTCTTTTCAGTAGGCATTAGGAGCTAATGAATTTCAAGGGCACAGGCTTCCTGGCAATGTAGCCCAATTAGGGGACAGAGTGTTACGAAAACACAGCAAATGAAGGTCCTTTTAACAAGGCCCTCATAGAACTCATCAGCCCTCTGTCCAATCCCCAGGGCCATTCCTGACATGATCCTCAGCCTAGGAGGAACAGTGCAGTTCTGGAAGCTCCTTTCCCTTGTCAATCCATACAATCCACTCTCCCCACAACCCAGATTTTGTGAGAGGGCTAGAAAAGACACAATTCCTTGGATTAGCAAAGCACTCTAGTCTTCCAGAAGAACACGAACAGGATTATCTAGGGAACCTAGGCATGGTCAACTGAGTTACTGGAAGGAAGCCTTAGGACAGACAGGAAGTAGAGGACCCTGGGTCAATGACATAAGCACTTGCTGGTTCTCAGTTCCCCTCCCGGTAGAGTGACTTCCTTTCCATATTCCCTTGGGGGAATGGCTCACTTCTGCTTGCAGCCTTCATTCCCATCTGGTCTCCCTCCTATTTTAAGTCTAATGCCAGGCCCCCTCTGGACCAAGACCATAGAGCATCGCCACACCACCCCAATGTAGGAAAGAGAACTGGAACCAGCAGAAAGGCCAGATCTTCTCTCCTTCTTGTGTTTATAAAATTATCTCCAATGCTACTTAATGGCATTGATCTGACTACTTTTTAAAGAGGGCACCAGCAACTCAGGGCTCCCAAGGGCAGATCAGGTAGGCTGCTCCCGGCCTTCACCAGCCCTAAGACAGAGCCCCAGCTTACCAGCTTCTGCACTAGAAAGAAATCCTTCTTATAGATGGCAATGCCCTTGTTGAACAGCTTCCTCTCGGCCATCTTCCACTGGTCAGAGCCTGAGGGGCAAAGAGGGAGCTGGGGGTAAGGTGGGCAGGAGGACCATGAGCACTGTGGGCTGATTCTGACCAACTGAAAAGTGAGGGGCCATCCACATACGGTCTCTGCAGGCATTCAGAACTGACTCCCCATCCTGCTGGCCACTCACTGCCAGTCGCTGGAAGCCCTACTGCCTTTGCTTGTGAAATGATAATATTAGAATCCACCTTCCCAGGTGTGGTGAGGACTAAGTGACACAATGCAGGTGAAACCCTTAGTGTTCTGTCTGGTGCAGGTAAAAGTGACGCTGACAGGAATCAATAACAGTGGCTGCCAGAGTCACCTGATTTGGCCAATGTACCACTTAAAGTACAATGTCCAGAATAAGACATGTGCTCCAAGGGCCATTGAAGTTCCAGGTACCTGAAGCCAAGTTAGATGACACTCCCTGTTCCTATCCCTTGTACCAGTAACTTGGGCTTTTTTGTTGGGAGGGGTTCCCACCTGCCCAACCTCTCCAACCTTCCCTCTGGGGCACAAGAAACCCCTGGAGAACTACCCTGGCTTCGATGTCCGTTTCTCCTGCTCTTCCCTGCCCCCACCCCTGGCAGTGACTCAGCACTGAGCAGGGCCCTGGGGAAGCTGGAAACCCTTGGAGGCCCTTGTACATTCCCAAACCAGTGAAGCCCACCTGTGTAGTGATAAGTTGCCAGTGGGTGGTTGTGGGGCCGAAGGGGCTTCTTCAATAGCAGCTTATTCAGCGTCTCCTGGAAGGGAAGTGAGTTTACAGTCAGGGCCCTGGTGGCAGTCTCAGTGGTGGACTAAGAATCCTAGGCCTAGAAAAATGTAAAAGGCCACCTGAGGTCTTTTATAAGAATAAGCGTGGGTGGGGCTTATTCTTGTCCCCCTTAACCGTGGAGGGGCAAGAGATGTGAGAGGGTGGTAAGGTCGTGGAGGTGGGGCTCCTTAGGACCTTTTAAGAGAACTGTGGCTCCCAAGGCAGGCAACAGGATCGAGAAGGCCCTCAGAGACAGTTCTGTCTGACAGTGGGAACGCACTAGCCTAGAATCAGGGGATTGGGATGGACTGCACACCCAAATCTTGAATTTGGAAATGGTGGTGCCTTGATCCAGGCCCCTACCACTGATTCCTCAACCAGAGCCTCCTGCTTGCCTCAAATCAGCATTCCAGAAGACCCGGCCTCTGGGCAGCAGACTCAGATCCGTGCCAACCTCCCTGAGGGACCTCCCTGGGCCAATGGTGCTATCTTACCAGGATATCTCCCTTGGACTCGTGAAGATAATGCAGGGCCAGTTCCTGGTTGGTGCCAGCACCAGGGAAAATGCTGGAGCAGGCAGCCGTCAGTAGGTCTTCCACTGGATTCATGGAAGGTGAGGAGGAGAGGAAATCATGCTCAGGGTCGGGCCTGACCAGGCCTGGCCTATGCCTATCTGCCCACCAACCTGCCTCAGCCTGTTTACTCCCAGGTCCCTCCTCACCTTGCCTCTGCTTCTCCCGGCTGCTCTCTAGGTGCTCCCAGGGCTGCCACACCAAGTCAGCCTTGTGGGGGTCTGAAGCTGCCAGGGCACGGTCCCTTATCAAGGGGATTTCCGCTTGGAACCGGGTGCCCACGTTGATCCGTCTGCAGGGTGAACAGGGCATGGAGTTAGGCCTCACCACATGGGAACAGGGAACCTGACTTTCTCCCTGGGGATGGGAAGAAGACAGCAGCTGACAGAGATGGAGTGCAGCCAGGCTTCAGCTGGGTGTAGGAAACCAAGTTTCTGGTAGACTGTGATGACAGCCTGGCACCTGCTACAACCAGGAGGGCAAGTGAGAGAGGCCCCGAAGGGGAGAAACTGCTCCATGTTGGCAGACAGGAAGAGTCTCCTGGACTCCTGTCCAGTGCTCCACAAACAAACTCAAGCTGAGCTAGACTCTTCCTTTCTTTGCTACTTCCACACAAAAGCAGGGGGAGAACAGCCCAGGGCCAATTGCAAAAGCCCAAGTGGTGCTTGGCCCTCTAGAGATCCCACCAAACTCTCCTCTTGCTCCCAGAGCCCCCCTTCATGCACTGGGCCCACCTGGC
Organism: Ictidomys tridecemlineatus; assembly: GCF_052094955.1. Lineage (NCBI taxonomy): Eukaryota > Metazoa > Chordata > Mammalia > Rodentia > Sciuridae > Ictidomys > Ictidomys tridecemlineatus. The sequence goes on from NC_135481.1 coordinate 96,439,962, forward strand.
CACACTCACACCATGGGCCGGGCTATACTTACGGCTCGATGCTCACTGGGGTGGCCTCCCCCATCACAGAAAGCACAGGTGGGGTGACTTCAGAGCTGTCTATGGGACAAAGAGTAGGTTGATAAGTGGCGCCCTCTTCCCTTCAGCAAAACACCAGAGCCCTGGGTGGCTGCCCTGCATACAAAGGAGTCACAGCACTGATTCAATGAATTCACTTCAAACTCAGGCACCTTGAGTCCTGAGTGCAGCCTGCTAAATGTGATGACTTGGCCCTTTTACTAAACTTTTGGGGACCTCAGTTTGCACACCTGCAGAAAAGGGGCTATTTCTATGTCCTAGAATTAAGGTGAAGATTGAATGAAACAATGCAGAGAGCCTGGCACTCAGTAAACAGGAGCTAGTATTGTTACCCCTACTACTAGCACACTATGCATGCCAAGTTCCTGTTTTCAGGAGCTCCCACACTACAGAGTAACTTCGACATCAAACTATGGTTTTCTAGTAAAGAAGCTGAAACTTTGGGCACGCTAGAGAGGTGGTAAAGAGGATCGTGGCTTTAAAATTATCTTCTCACTCCCTTTCTGGATTTTCTGCCTCAGTTTCTTCCAAGCTAATTTCCTTAAGGTTTTGGATCAAAACACACCCTTGCTCAGAGAGAGAGAGAGAGAGAGAGAGAGAGAGAGAGAGAGAGAGAGAGAGAGAGAGAGCAAAAAACAAAAAACAAAAAACCATGCAACATGAAATAAAACCTGTAATCGTCAGCTCGGCGGGGCTCAAGGCAGCTTCTCTTCCGTCTATATCTCCCATTAGCCCCTTGCCTGGACCCTCAATTCTAGCAGCCTGCTTACCTTGTGGCCCCTCACTCTCTGCACAGCCCCACCATAAGTCTAGCCACAGTCATTTGCTCTGCCTTGTGTGCCCCTCCCTGCCCCTCCCCCTCCAGAGTTCAAGCTCAGCTCTAGCCCCACCCCCTCCCGATTGCTTTCTTCACCTTACCAAGCCTCTGCAGACCTGGAGCTCAGTGTCAGCTTCACTCACTGGCTGCTGCTCTTACACTGTCAGAAACCTCTGCTTTTCTGTCTCCTGGGCTTTCATGTCAACTCCCTAATAATCCTGCACTCTAAGGTCATGGTGTCCCATACGTTCTTGGAACCATCGCAGGACCCAGTTCAAGGCCTTACACCCAAGTGCTCTATAAAACTTGTGGACAACCTGACCTCTTCTTGACTGCCAAGACTGTGGCACTCTCAACAGTGACTTTCTGCAAAACCCAGAGGGGCAGAGAAACTTCCCGGGGAAGTGGGGCAAGCTGCTTCTCACCCATAGACACCAGGGGGCACCAGAGAGCTACACCATGGGTGAAATCCATTTCAGGTTAAATGGGTGAAGGCATCAAGGTACTATTCCCACTTAATCCTCTCCGCCCACTCTAAGGGAGAGAATTATCTTTTTTTTTTTTTTTTTTTTTTTTTAAGAGGAAATGGATTCCTCTGTAGGATACACCTATCAGTGACACACCACGCAGGCCAGCCAAAGTTTTCCAAAATGTCTACTCTTGGCAGAAATAAATAGTTGAGAGCAAAGGAGACCAGATCTTCCAAATATTATTGCAAACAAACTCAATAACCAAACCTCACGTTAAGGGTTTTACCCATGCTAATGCATCTGACCCTCACCACAACCCTAGGAGATAGCCATTAGGATGAATCATAAGAAACTTCTATTGGTGGATCCCAAAACAGCTGAATATTGGCAATTTCATCATTAACAAAGTACTATTAATTCCCATTTTAATGCAGAAGTACCCAAGACCCAGGATGTTTAAATGACTTGCACAAAGAGCTGTAATAGTCAATGATAGAACTGGGAACTGAATCCAAACCATGGAAATGACCTACTCCCCAACCCCCTTCTCCCACAGCCTCCAGCTCAATCCCCAGCAGCCCCATAGGCTGAACTGCCTCCCTGCCCAGAGTCCTTCCCCCAACATTCCCCACTGCCATGGCCACCAAGGGGGTGATTTAGCACAGTCACTTACTAGACCGGAGCAGGGTGCGGTGGGCACTCTTTGGCGTGATGGGAGGAGGGGCTGGGATGCTGCTGGTTGATATGATGGCATTGAAGTAGAGGCCAGAGCCTTCCCGCACGGGGCTAAGGATGGGGGGTGGTGTGTAAGGGGGCAGCTCAAAGCTCCGCTCAGAGGGATGATCAGCCAGGCGGACAGGAGAGCGCAGGTGGCTCTGGTATGGGGTGATGTTGGAGTAGACAGAAGGAGCGATGAAAGTGCCCGCCTTGGTGGGGATGATCAGGGGCTCCGGCCTGGGTCGCTGCTTTGGTTTCCTTACCGAAGTCTCTCCCTCCAACTTGGTATTCAGGTCCTCAGCCTGGAGAAGAAAACAGGAAAACTGAAGCCTTGACATAGCCTGCCAGTCTCACTTTGAGAACTGTCTACCCACCACATCCACCAGGGCATGCCTGAAAAGGGGGGCAGATGCAATAGACTTCCTCACTGTCCCCCCTCTGGAGCAGAGGTCAAACTTCTGGAAAAAGGACCCAGAGTAAATATCTTAGGCTTTGTGGGCCACATGCAGTCTCTGTTAACATATTCTTCTTTCTTCCTTCCTCTCTCTTTTAAATAATCCGGTGGAAACCATTCTTAGCTCTGGGTTAGCCCCAGGCCATAATTCCTAACCCCTACTGTAAAGTATGTGATAGGGCAGAAGAGTACAGCAGTGGAGGGTCCAGACTGTGGAACTGGACTGATTGGATTGGGATCTATCACCTTTATTTGCCACTTGAAATTACACATTCTCTCTATATATATCTTCATGTTTAAACATGGGAACAGTAAGTGCCTGCCTAACACAGGTATGAAGGAACAGGGCTGCCTTTTCCCTACAGGTGGATGCCATTAGTGAAGAAGCAACCAAGAGGCTAAGAAACTGAACAAACCTGTTAACAAATTCAATTCAAAAAGCTAACAGAGGGGCTGGAATTGTGGCTCAGTGGCAGAGCGCTTGCCTCACTAGTATGAGGCACTGGGTTCTATTCTCAGCACCACATACAAATTAGTAAATGAAATAAAGGTATTGTGTCCATCTACAACTAAAAAAAAAAAAAAAAAAAAAAAAGCTAACAGAGCCAGACACAGTGACACATGCCTGTAATCCTAGCAACTCAGGAGGCTGAGGCAAAAGATGGCGATTTCGAAGCCAGCCCTCAGCAAATTAGCGAGGCCCTAAGCAACTCAGGGAGACCCTGTCTCTGAATCAAATATTAGAAAGGGCTGGGGATGTGGCTCAGTGATTGAGTGCCCCTGGGTTCAATCTGCAAGAAGGAGAAGGAGAAGAAGAAGGAGAGAGAAGGAGAGAAGGAGAGAAGGAGGAGAAGGAGAATTAGAAGGAGAAGGAGAAGGAGGAAAAGGAGAAGGAGAAGGAGAAGGAGGAGATAACAGAATAAAAACTGGAGTTTAGGGCCTGCCACGGAAGGAGAGCCTCGTAAACATCCAGGCTTCAGATTAGGACTGCACATAGCTATGTCTCAGAATAAAGGAGAATCAGAAACAGGCTAGTCTTGGAAAAGCCAAGCTTCAAATAATCCCATTTCAATCTCTTATCAAATAAAAATGATTCAGGATTGCTAATGCCCTTTGCTATCTGTCTTCCAAAGACTACCTGTCTTTGGAAGAGGAAAGCATTATTATTCAAAGTCTTTTAATTACTTCAACACATTGGGGGTGGGGGGGCTGGGGAGAGGGAGAGATTGATTCACATTTGGGGGGAATTGGTGGGACACAGACACACAGACACATACACATTATTTTTCTCAGATCAGTTCAGAACTTGGCCATGCAGTCAGTTTTTTATCTATGATACAAAATGGCCATTAAAAGTGAGTTACTCTAGGGCTGGTGTTGTAGCTCAGTGGGAGAGTGCTTGCCTAGCATACATGAGGCACTGGGTTCAAGCCTCATAAAAATAAAATAAATAAAGGTATTGGGTCTACCTACAACAACAAAAAGTTAAAAATTAAAAAAAAAAAGATGAGTTGCTCTGGAAGATGGGGTGATGTTATAGAAGGCTTTAAAATGTTGTCTAAGGTGAGGAGACAGTAAATAAACATACTGAATGAAGGAAGAGATTTAAATTTTTACAGGGAAAAAAAATGTATTGGAGTTAGTTATCAGTTCAGGATACCCAGTACTAGGACCATGGGGAAGAAGCCAGTATTACAAGTAGCTTTATATTAGGGGCTGGTGCAAAGCTCCTGGAACCAGCCTTCACACAGTCCCAACCTAGCTCTGGGAAAGAAGCCGTTAGAGGGAAAGCGGGGAGGGGAAGTCTTGTGAAATAAAGCCACACTTCTCAGACATTCAACGATTTTCTTTATACAATGTCTGAGTTTAGGGTTTGGATATAGTTTGTCTCTCAAGGGTTCATATGCTAGAGGCTTGGTCTCCAGTGTGGCAGTGTTGAAGAGGTGCAAGCTTTAAGAGATAGGGCCTAATGCAAGGTAACTGTGCCATAGGAGCATTACTTTTTGGAAAAGATACGCTGGTCTTGCAGAATGAGTTAGTTCTTTTAAGTGCAAGTTGTTCTAAAAGAGCAGGCCTTTCCCTGAATCGCTGTTGCTTGCCGTCTCACTATGGGACTGCTCTCTTCCTCTTGCACATGCCTCCACCATGATGCCATCTATCATGCTGTGATGCAGTCAAGCCCCTCACCAGAGGCTGAACAGATGGGGCTGCCCGACCTTGGGCTTTAAGCCTCTAAAACTGTGAGCTAAATAAACCTTTTATTTTTTTCTTTACAAGTGCCCAGTTTCAAGTATTTTGTTATATCAACAGAAAATGGACTAATATACTTGACATTCAATAAAAAATAACCTGATACACAAGAAAGCAAGATGGAATGTAAAAAGAAGAAATAAAAGGTAATAGAAACAGAACAACATTAATGGCGTTATCAGACATAAAATTAAAGGAGACTAGACTAAATTTCTGCAACAAAATAAAAGGTAAGCTCAAGAATTTCATCACAGAACTAGAAACTGTAAAAATGAACCAAATAGAAATTTAGTAATTAAAAAAGTATCCTTGTTGCAAGTTCAAAGCCAGCCTCAGCAATCTTTGCATCTCGCTAAGCAAATCGGTGAGCCTCTGTCTCTAATAAAATACAAAATAGGGCTAGGGATGTGGCTCAGTGGTTGAGTGGCTCTGAGTTCAATCTCAGGTACCCCCCCCAAAAAAAAAAGCATCCTTGACTTATTGAAATCCACCAAAAAAGTGGCAGACAGGTTTTAATCTCAAGCATTGTTCTCAATCAGGGAATTAAGCCTCAGTGTCATAAGGCATTCACTATAGATTGTAAGTGAACATCACTCCTATGCCTCTAGGATGGTACTCGTCATGTATTGTTCTTCAGAGTTGAGAAAATCAAATCCCTTTCTGTAGGACTTAGTTCTACAGTAGAAATTCAGGGAAGAGCTGGGGTTGTGGCTCAGTGGCAGAGCGCTTGCCTAGCATGTATGAGACACTGGGTTTGATCCTCAACACCACATAAAAATAAATAAACAAAATAAAGATATTGTGTCCATCTGTAACTAAAAAAAATATTTAAAAAAAGAAATTCAGGGAAGAAATCTGCTAATTATTTCACTAAAAGAGAAATAATTACGCATATACCAAATTAACAAAGCCGAAAAATAGAATAACAACCCTGATCAATCCAAGGGAGGTTGCGGGAGGAACACAGCATAGGAAAGGCAGGGATAAACAGAAAGCTAACAGTAGACGGCAGATGACAAACCGCATATATCAGTACATACAGGAAGTACAAGCTATCAGTGGAAGCTAAAAAAGTGTCAGACAGTAGAATGGTGGTTACCAAGGGCTGAGGCTTAGGGGAGATGTTGATCAAAGGAAACAACTTCAGGAGTTCTTCAGACAGCAGGAGTAAATTCAGTAGATCTACTATACGACATGGTGACTGTCACTAATAATACTGCATCATGTACTTGGAAATTGCTACAAGAGTAGATTTTAAATGTTCTCAGCATAAAAAAAATACAATAAGTATGTGAGCTAATGAATATGATAATTAGCCTGATTTAAGCCATTTGATATATACTTACATCAAAACATCATGTTATACAGTATATATACAACTTTATTGATAAATAAATAAATAGGAACTGTACTATACTATACCTATGTTCTAATTAAAGGACAAAAGTTATGAGACTAGAAAATAACAAACCCCATTGTATACTACTTGAAAAACAAGGTGGGGAGACAGTAAATAAACATACTGAATGAAGAAAGAGATCTAAATTTACCCTTAAGTCAAGGATAAAGAAAAGACTAAGGTAGGGGCTGGGGTTGTAGCACAGTGGTAGAGTGCTTGCCTAGCATGTGTGAGGCCCTGGGTTCAATCCTCAGCACCACATAAAGATAAATACATAAAAAAAGGTATGCATCTACAACTACAAAAATAATAATAATAATAATTAGAGATTAAGGTAAAGATATACCCTGTAGACACTAACCAAAAGAAAACTAGCTGTCCACATAGATTTTTAAAGGCAAAATATTACTAAAGATAAAAATAAAACTTTCATGATAATAACGATGTCTAGATGAGAATGTCTAGATGAGAATGCACCTAATAATACTGCATCAAAATACATCACACAAATAATAACAGAAGTAAAAGAAGAAACAAAACTTCAATTTTAATGGGAGATTTCAAAATACTTAGAATAAGCAAACATCTCTCTATCCCAAAACTTGGCATGGGCCTTGACCCACAAGTAGGCACCAGTCAAAATTTGCTGATCTGAAGCAAAAACAAAAAACAAAAACTCACACATCCTAGATTTTCCCAGTCAATTTCAATTTCAAGTATGAAGCTATCTAAATCCCTGTATGTACACCGTCCAGAAGTTTGACTTAGAAAACAAAAACAGTATCTCCATAGGTCCCTAGAAGCCCTCCAATTCCGCCATGTTCTCTGCTTCTGGTAGGGTCCTGTACCCCCAGGAGCACTCAAGCAATATCCAGAAGCCTCATACCTGAGCTGGAGCATCCATCCCAGGGTTGCGGGTGGACCGCCTGCGGGTGACAATGACTGATGGCTTGTGCTCAGTGGGGTTCTGTTCAGAACCCTTGCCATCCTCGGCTACACCTCCAGCCTGGGCTACCTCAGTTGGGTCCACAGATCGCACAGGCACAGATACTGGGATGATGAGGGGTACCATCCCGCTGTCTTCTCGCAATCGTTTGGCAGCTAAGGAAGCCTCGGAAAACTCGACCCCACACTTGGTAGTTGAGGTCAGTACACTTTTCCGCTTTTCCTCTGAGCCGTTGGCATCCTGAAGAAGAGGGGACAGGAATAGAAGTGAGGTTCAGAAGATCAGTCCTGATTTACACTCACAATGACTCTCACTGGTCTTTGACAACCTGGCTTTTTCATGATAATCTCTTCTCACTACATTTAAATATTCTGCATAACCTTGCTGTCAGGTAGGTCCTGTTGTCCTGGCCTGCAGCAGGGGGCCTCAGACAGCCATCTCAGGCTGCAAGTGGCCAGCAGAGGATGGCACCCAATTTAGCATCTAAATATTTTTTTAAAATTTTTTTAGGTGTATGGACCTTTATTTCATTTGTTTATTTATATGTGGTGCTGAGACTTGAACCCAGCGCCTCACACATGCTAAGCAAGCACTCTACCATGAGCTACAGCCTCAGCCCCTTAGCATCTAACTATTAAAAACACATCTCTGCAAAACGAAGTAAGGAACCCAAGTAAGGGATGATTTTTCTTTTCTTTTTTTCTTTTCTTTTCTTTTTTTTTTGTACCAGGGACTGAACTCAGGGCACTTGATCACTGAATCACTGAGCCACATCCCCAACCCTATTTTCTCTTACTGAGTCACTTAGTGTCTCACTTTTGCTGAGGCTGGCTTTGAATTTGTGATCCTCCTGCCTCAGCCTTCCAAGCCTATAGGATTATAGGAGTCTGCCACTGTGCCCAACGTTAGGGATGGTTTTGTTTTGTTTGGTTTCTATAATGGGAATTGAAGCCAGGGACTTTCTACCACTGAGCTACATCTCCAGTGCCTCCTGCACCTCCCCACCATATTTTTCGTTTTATTTTCTTTTTCTTTTTCTTTTTTTTTTTTTTTGAGGCAGGTTCTCACTAAATTGGCCAGGCTGGCTTTGAACTTGCCATCCTCCTGTGCAGCCTTTCAAACAGCTGAGATTATAGGCATGCACAAGGGGTGGTCTTTGCATCTACTTTTCCACAGGTAAGCTGGCAGGAGTAAAGTTTGGCTGTCCCTAAACACAGGGCAAATTCTGCAGCCTTCTACTTCTCAGGCCTTGAGGCATTTGGTGGTTGAGGCCTCTAGTGAAAGAAGGGGCCAACACTGGCTTTGGGGTCAGATACTAGACCTCTATTCCAGCTACATGACCTTGGGAAATCCCACTTTGGGCTCAGCATTTCAAGGTAAGAAATAGGGAAAGAAGACAACACCCTTCTCATTGGATTTGATGATAAATTATGTGTGATCAGGTTAAAAAAAAAAGAGAGAGAGAGAGAGAGAGAGAGAGAGAGAGAGAAAGAAATACTCCAAGCATAACGTGTGTGTGCTCAAATTCTATTCACTCTTCGTCTTTATTGTTATTGCTTTTTTTTAAAAAATCAACTTTATTGTAGTATAATTTATAAAAAGCAAATGAACCTATTTTAAATGAAATTTGACAGTTACAATCAGCATGGAAGCACCATCACATTCTTGTCTTTTAGCACACTGGACCTGGAAATGGTCTCACCTCCTTCTCCAATCCTCCATGTATATAAACCTCTGCTTCCCTTCAGGTATGAATTCTTATGTAGGGGTCATTTGCATGTCTTTTTTTTTTTTAAGTTAAAAATTCCTTAATCCTTTATTCCTGGTACCACTACTACAATTTATAGGGAAATATACCTGATATGAAAAAGGGCAAAGTTACAATCGATTAAAAGACCTCAGGAATGTACATCTAATTAACACTGCATTGCATTAATCAATAGCTACACTTTTTCCAAACTGTGGCTATGACAGTCCTGAACAAGAAGGGTTTCCTGTCTAAGCTACAGTAACTTTTCTGACTATGGATTATCATTCCTTCTGTGGCAGATCTTTTCAATTCTTTTAATGCATTTGGGACGACTGTCTCAAAGTAACCTGGAACTTTCCTGACAACTCCTCACTCTCTCTCTTGCTAAGAACTGTAGCCCTCTTCTCCTGTTTTTAAAACCTTCTGCTACTATATCCACCACTTCCACCACTAGCTCCATAACCACCACCACAGGAACTGCCAGAACTTCTTTTACCAAAACTTCTCCCCTTCATGGGACCATAATTTGATTTCTTTTGTCCACCGTAATTTCCAAAATCATTATAGTTCCCACCACCACCATAGTTACCACCACCAAAATTTCCTCCTTCATTGTAAACATCATATCTACCACCACATCCACCACCTTGGTTCCATACTCTGGTCCACCACCACCATAGCCTCCTCTACTACAATAACCAGGACTACCGTCCTAGTTGCCACCATCACCTCCAAATTCATTATATCCACCATCACCTCCTCCATAACTACCTCTGCTGCCACCACCTCCATCACCACAGCCTCCTTTTCCACCAAAGTTTCCACCACCAAAGTTACTTCCACCATCTCTAAAGTTACCTCCACCACCTCCAAAGTTTCCTCCACAACCTGTAAAGTTGCCAGATCCACCTCCACGACCCCTTTGTAATCCAGCAGTCTGCATCTCTTGTTTAGGAAGGGCCTTTCTCACTTCACAATTATGCCCATTAATACTGTGCTATTTCCAAACAATAATTTTGTCAACTGTATCATGCTCATCAAAAGTTACAAAAGTTGGGCTGGGGATTTAGCTCAGTTGATAGAGTACTTCCCTTGCATGCACAAGGCCCTGGGTTCAATCCCCAGCAACACACACACAAAAGTTCCAAAAGCAAATCCTCTCTTTTTCCCACTCTGCCTATCTTCCATAACTTCTATGGTTTCAACTTTGCCGTACTTTTCAAAGTAATCTCTCAAATTATATTCTTCTGTATCTTCTTTAATACCAACAAAAAATCTTTTCACTGTTAGATGGGCACCAGGCTTTATAGAATCCTCTCTAGAAACAGCACTCTCTGGTTCCACTACCTGCCGGTTGACCTTTTGTGGCCAAGCACAAGTGGCTGCATCCACCTCTTCAATACAAAGACACAAAACCCTAGCCCCTGGAATGTTTCGTTCGGGGGTCTCTCATTACCACACAATCTGTGAGTGTGCCCCCAAAAACATTTCTTAAAATGTTCTCTTGAACTACCATCAAAGCTCAGATCACCAATAAATAGCTTCCTCAATTACTCTGATTCCTTTTTTAAAAATTAATTTATTTATTTGTTCTAATTACTTTGATAGCAGAATGCACTTCGGATCATAGTTCACAAATAGAACACAATTTTTCACTTCTCTGGTTGTACACGAAGTAGAGTCACACCATTCGTGCAATCCTACATGTACCTAGGGTAAGGATGTCGGTCTCATTCCACCATCTTTGCCACCCCCATACCCCCTGGTTCCTTTGGATTGTCACCCTCCTCCTCCAGGCCGTGCAGCTGCAGCAGCAGCTGGAGGTGACTAGGCTGCGGATTTACCTCCAGAGACCAGACTTGCCTCTTCCAACTCAAGTTCAATACGGACCAAGAGGAAGAGGCGGGACCAGCTGTCACTGCTGGCCTTAATGAATGAAAAGGCTGCCCTTGTGGGCCTAGTGTTACTTGCTATCCCCTGCCCCTGCCAGGTCTGTCACCCAATGCCCATCTCACCTTTGAGTTCTGCAGTGAGGCCAGCTCCACCGCCTTCTGGGCCAGGGTGAGCAAATTGGCCTCTTGGGATGCCCGTCGCCTCCGTCTTGTGCTCTGGATCACCCCACCCCGTAGCACCTGTCCACAGTCCCCTGTGCCTCCTGCCCTCAGGCCCTCCTCGTTGCCCATGGCGGGAACCTCACGCTCCCGACCATTGGGTGCCAGTCTTTCCCCATCAGCCAGCAGCTGTGACTCCCTCAGTTCCAGTGGGAATCCCAGAGCTTCGGGATGGGGCTGCCCCAGGGAGCTGGGTGGCTGCTGCTGCAGGGGCCACTGATGTAGGAACAGATTGCCAGTGGGCTCCTGCCCAGGTTGGGTGCCAGCTCCATCCAGGGAGGTGGGAGGCAGAATCCCCTCCTTGGAGAGGCGGCGGGATCGGCGGGGGAAGGCGATCTGGGGCTGAGGTAGCATGGGCTGCGGGGCTGCCTCCTGCAGGAGGGCCTTGCGCAGTTCTGGGTTCATATCTGGGTTGTGGGGAAAGGGGTAGGGAGCCATGCTGTGGTGAGCCAGGTGGGACTGTCCCAGTGGCCCAGCCGGTGGCAGGCCAAAGTCCTGGGGCTGCTGCGAGGGTGGCTGCTGCATGGAGTAGAAGTTCTCGAAGAGCTGCATCTGCGGCAGGGCGGCCTGCTGCTGCTGCTGCTGCTGCTGCTGCTGCTGTTGTTGCTGCTGCTGCTTCTGTGGGGGGAAGGCAGTAGCAGGGTTGGGGGGTGGCGGGCCCTGCCTGAAGACCTGCCGGTTCACCTGGTGTCCAAATGCCAACTGGAAGGGTTGCAGGGGCAGCGTCTGGTTTGGGGGTTTCTTGGCATGGAAAGAGTTCAGGGGTGCCTGGGGCCGCCCCACTTCCAACTGCACCTTCTGGGGCATCATGGGACGCACTGTGTTTCCATAGCGGTCCACCTGTGGCCCCCCCACTTTCTCCCGCTTCAGTGCCTCGGGGTGGTTATAGTAGGTGGAGACCCCCACGCTGGGATGAGGGTTCCCTTTGTGTCCACTGTAGAGGGACAGGCGGTTCCATGAATGAGGTGGAGGCTGGCCTGGCTGCTGCTGCCAGCCACTGTCACTAACACCCCCACCCCCTCCGTGCTCTGGGCCACGCCCTGGGGCCATCACAGAATTGGGCCACTTGACTGAGCCCACCTGCTGGGACAACATGGCTGTTGGGTTCCGATCAGGCCCATATACTACAGAGTTCAGCAGGGCCAGGCTGTTAGGAGCGGGAAGCTCCACGGGCTGAGAAGTGGAGGCAGCGCCTGCTGGACTCTCGTGCTCACCGTACTGCTCCTCCTTCACTCTGATGGACTGTTGAGGAGCCTGCAGGGGTGGTGGCTGCTCCTTAGCAGCTACCTCCTGGTCCCCAAAGAGACAACGCTTCCGCTTGTTCTGAGCCTTAGGCTGGGCCTGGAGGTTCATGGTGTGGCCAACGGAGCCCAGCAGTGAGACCTCCTTCACCAGTTGCCCATTCCCTGGGGAAAGGTCCTGCTAGAAGGCTGGCCCTAGTCCAGAAGCCAGTGAGGGCAGAGCAGGGGTTGATGATACTGGATGATGTGGTCAGGCACGGAGAGAGGGAACAGCTGGCATCTCCTGTCTCTTCCAGAAAGTCTCTTGGGCTCATCTACTCTTCTCAGATCATGATGCTCCACAGGGTCCTGGAGCCTGCAAAAAGAGAGTGACAGCGTCAGTCACAGGATCCCTGGACATCAGCACAAGTGTGAGAAAGAGGCCCCGAAGGCCTTCTAGTCCTTATGTCACAGAGCAGCACTGGTAAGGCTGCAGGACCACAGCCTCTCCGAGGTACTCTTGTCCCACCACCTCCTGGTTAAGCTCCAGGGCTGCTGCATTTGATTGTATAACGTACGCATTTTACGAGGCACATGTTGAAGGACCAGAGAGGCTGGGATCCATCCTGATCCCCTGGGGCATGCTGGGAAAAAGGGCAACAGAGGCCAAATAGGGCTCCTTTGCCCTCTTAACCCAGGCCTCAGCCCACTGGGCAGGGGCACCAGTCCTCATTGCTCATCTGTCTATACAAAAGCCTCCTTCCAGATCCAAGAGGATCTTTATCCAGCCAATACCTCCTCCGTGACACTCCAAGCACATACCAGACACAGGAAGTGCGTGTGTTGGGGTCATTCCCAGCACAGCCACACCTCCTATGCATCCCCACCAGGCCTTCAGAATCCAGCACCCAGGCCAGGCTCACAATCCTTCAAAGTAAGAGGCTTGTAGGTGAGGCCCCACCCCTGGGAAGAGCTGCTGGGTGGGGCTCTGGCTGCAGGAGTCTTTCTCAATTAGCACAAAACCTGTTTTGCAGCCCTGGCTGGCTGGAGGCCCAATCCAGTCCAGAAGCTGGTCAACATGGTTGGGGCTGCTCCCCACCCCATCCCTCTATTGCTGAAGAGCCCCTAGCACTCTGAGCAAAGAATAGTCTCATATATGTGAGGTTCAGATTGCTAGAACTTCGATGCATAAGATTTCTCCATGATGTCATAACTAAAGTGCTTAGTTTTTCTCTTTTTGTTTGCTGACATTTTTCTTTCTTTCTTTTCCTTTTTCTTTTTTGGTGTTGGGGATCAAACCCAGGACTCAACGCATCTGCTTAGCATTGGGTTACGTGCCTCAGCCCTCTCTAACTTGATTTTTTAAAAAGGGCTTCTCTATTAATCCTGCTGCTACAGAACAGAATCCAGACCTGCATTTTACAATTTACATAACTGCTTGCATGTATTTTTAAAAACTCTCTCAGTGAGATATTTTTTTTTCTCCCTGGGCAACTTGGTGGGGGGTAGAAGCTACATGCTCACCTCTTCCCCAAGGAATATTCTGATGCTGGGTCACTCAGGCTGGGCGGGGAAAGGAGAGGCAGAAAGCTTAGATCGCTCTGGAGAATAAATCTGCAGGTCCAGGTGACCTCAGCCCCTGTATGCTCCAGGTCATCGGTAGCAGCCCAGGCAATTCCCAGGAAACCAGCAGAGAGCAGGGGCTGGGCGGATCCAAAGCCCTGACTACACCCAGTGCTGCCCCCTCTCTGAGGCGAGTCTCGGTGCTGGTGCTATCGCTCCTCTGCACGTTTCCGCAGCCCCGGCCCTGGCTCCCAGGGCCTGCCTGCCTGCCTGCCTGCCTGGCATGACTCACTGGAGGCCCACTCCCTGTCTTTCACTTTCGCCCAGCATCCAGAAGAGGAGTAACTTCCCTCTCGAAGTCCTCCGTGGGCTCCTCAGCCCTGAAGGCAGTAAGAGACCCTCTCAGGGTGCATCTCCTTTGTCTTCAGGGTAGTTGCAGAGAGGATTAAGACAGGGACTGGGGGCATCCAAGTCACCCTAGCCCCCAGCAGGAGGGGGAAGATTTGGACAAGAATAGAAAGCTTTTAAACAAACCCTTATCTTGCTTTTAAACCCTCTTTCCCGGACAGCCAACCCAATTCAGAGCAGAGATCCAAAAGCCAGTCCCCAGACTGAAAGTCACCCTGGCACGCTTGTGAAGCTACAGGGTGGGACTGTGGGGCTGTGCCTCTCCCAGGGAGCCTCAGGCCCAGTGAACTAGAAGTACGTGTGTGCAGAAGTGAGACAGAGGAAGGAAGAACGTTTGAGAGGGGAGGGGCAGAGGGGTACCCAGCAGGCCCAGGGGCACCCAGCAGGCCCATGTGCCCTGGTGCCTTGGTGGGAGGAGGGGGGAAGCGTTCACATGCACTCATGCCTCCCCCCTTCACAGCTCTGTCGCCCAGCGAGCCACAGCACAGGCTTGGGGGTTGGGACCTGGAGCAAGGGAAGGCCCACGTGGCAGGCAGGCCTGGGTGCGCGTGCCAGTGTGTGCCTGATAGAGGGGCCCAGGCAGGGGCAGATGTGGGGGAACAGGGTGGAGCCTGTGCAGGGAGCTCCAGAACTCAGCCCTGAGGGGCTGCGCTCAGCTGCTAGGACCCTACTCGCTAATTCTGCACATGAAGGGGGCCATGGTTGGGGATACTGAGACAGACACTGCCTTAGAACAAATCAAGGAGCCTGGTTTGGGAGAAGTTGAATTATCCCCAAAAGTTTCCTGCTGCAAAGGCCTCCCTGTCACCCCCACTAGAGAGCACAGTGCCAGGGACACAGACACACAGATCTGGGGCCCCCAAAGAAAGGCCAGCCTCTGGGGGGATGGGGAGAGGAGTAAAAAATGCCTGGGAACCTGGGAGGAAGAGAGGAGGGGACCACCCACCCAGCAGGCAGAGCACTGAGGAGCAGCAGCAATAACAACAAAGCAGCCGCTGGGCTTATGCCACTAAGGTCCTCAGTACTTTGCATTCTTTTAATTCCCACAACTGCCTTATAAGGCTGGTGTTGCTATTTTAACTTCCATTTCTGCAGGTGAGGAAGATGAGGCTCCTAGAAGCTAAGTAACTTGCCTGTGTTCACCCATAATTGTGTCTCAGAACCAGGACTTAAAGCCAGATCTGCCAGACTCCAAGATCAAGCTCTTACTCCTCCAGGAAGCCCCGGGTTCATTTCTCAGCACCCCACCACCTTCAGAGTGAGGATCTGCTGACACAGATACTCCTCTTTGGCAGTGGGAAGTCTCCTCCTCTTGCCTGACCCCTTGGCAGGTAACCCTCTCCCATTCTACCCAAGACAGCTGAGACCCTCAGTCTTGAGGAAGGGAAGGGACCTCACCACAAAGGGGACTGCAGGCACAGGAGATCCAGCGGCAGGGAGGCCTGACACTGACGCTTCCTCCAGCAGCACTGACCACTAGGCTGGGCTCTCTGGCTCCTGCAGTCTCCCAGCTGGCTCAGTTCTGGCTGCCACGGGGGTGGTTCCCAGCTGTGAGCCCATTAGCACCTCCCTGCCTACTTGGGACGGAAGTAAACCACCTCTTCCCATTTCTTCTGCTCCATTCCTACTCCTCAGTCCCTCAGATGGTAGTCAGCCTGGCCTTCCTTGCAGGGAGGAAGAGGAAGGAAGCCACCCTCTGCAAAAGCTGCCGACCTATGAGCCAAGTCCCAGAGGTACAGGGAAGAGGGTGTAAGAAGGAACCCCAGTAGGCAGCTCACCCCTGGGACCAGATGCAGGGCCTCTGACAACGGATGCAGGAACACTGTGAAAGGAAACCCACAGCCACCATGGGGCCCCAGACTCTGCAACCCACTCCATCAATCTGTCAGACTGTCACGCTCTCTTCCCGCGTCCCTTCCTCCAGGCTCTTCTCTACTGCAAGCAATTCTTGACCAGACCCACTATTCCCCCTGGGCTGAAGGCAAGGCAAGAGGCAGCACCAGCTGCCCAGAACCTGTGATGCTTTCAGGAATATCTATAGCGAGAAGCAAGCAGTGTGTGTGTCACAAAAAAGCTGCCCTGAACCCACCTGTGGGTGTGCTATAAGGGCTTGTGATGTTCTGTGTTCATGGTCACCATGCTCTGCAGGGATGACAGCCCTAACACAAAGCTTTCTCAAGTGTCATCAGCAGCCCAGCTCATGTCCAGCATTGGCTGGCCCACCCAAGAGAGTCTGGTGAGCCCTTGCCACAGGGCAGAGGACCAGGCCGTAGCCACTGAGGGGACCAGGCCACTCACCAGCCACCTGGAGCAATCAGTGTTTCATCTAAGAAATAAGACTGCTCGGGGCTGGGGTTGTGGCTCAGTGGTAGCACACTTGCCTGGCATCCATGAGGCACTGGGCTTGATTCTCAACACCACATATGAATAAATAAAATGAAGGTCCATCAACAACTAAAACTTATTTAAAAGAAAAGAAAAAGAAACAAGACTGCTATGAGTCAAGGACACACAGGCAGAGATGAGGTGCCTAGCGGCCACAGGGACTCAGCTCTAACCTGGGCTAGAGCCAAATGGATACTCCCCACCCAACCCCTCCACCCCCAGGACCTTGGAAGCTAATGCTCCAAGATCCTGCCCTTAAATCTGGGCCACCCCCAGTCCTGCAAGCTCAGCCCTAGGAAGCAGGGGAGTCAGGGCTCATCCATCTCCCACCTAAGAGCAAGAGAGACCCAAACAAGGCATCCAACAAGGCCCTGGACTCCAGGTGAGTCACTTTTCTAAGCATCAAAGACACTGTCTTGGGACAAAGTCTAAATTGCCTACCCTGCCCACAAGTCCCTACAGACTTTGGCTCCTGCCACCTCTCCAGACATGGTACATTTGAGTCATACGGTCATACGGTCAGGACCTCCAATGTGCTATTCCCGCTTTGCTTCCAGGTCTCTGGCCAGGCTGAACTCTGCCTACAAGACCTTCCCTCCTTTCTCATCTGGCCAAGTCCTGCTCATCCTTCAGGGCTCAGACGCTGCTTCCTCTGTGAAGCTTCCTGACCCCAAGGCTGAGTGAGACGGGAGCTGCCATGTGAGCTCATCACACCACCTAACCCCACCCCCACATCCTCAGCACATTAATCCTAGGTTCCTGTTTCCTCGTCCCCAGCAGACAGTGGACTCTGTGGCACAGTCTGCAGAACCTTGTGCCTTGACACTGTTTATAACTGCCTCATGGGATGCTCATTCAAGACTGCACCCAAGTGAGTCAGAGCATACCTGGGCAGGGGCACTACTCACAGCCAGGTGTCTGGCTCGGACCCCTGCCTGCTCCCAAGGCCAGTCTCGCTCCATGATGCACACTCCCCACGAGGCTGAATGATGTGAAAAGGTGCAGCCCCAAGACCCTACCCCAACCTCACAGCCCATGCCCTCTCAGTAAAGTGTACCCAAATCCTTTTCCAATGTCTGGCCCAGGATCTACCTGCTCCTGGACTGTAACTTTCAGTCCCACACTACATGTAGGCCACTTGGAAAAAGGCCACAAAACTTCCCACCCCTACCTAAACCATGGCCAGGAGCAAGAGTCTGTGGGTCTGTTTACCTGGTGCCCTGACATGACTGACCTGGGCCTCAAAACACCAAGGTCCAGCTAGGACAACCTGGCAGGGTTATAACAAGGGACCCAGGATGGCCTGGCTGGCCCCCTAGTCCAGGCTCATGTTCTAAAAGGCTCTCTCCCAGCTATCTGGGGTCCATGGCTACAGCCAGATTGGGTAAGTGGTCTTGGGCCAGCTAGAATTGCCCAAGTCCTAAATAAACTTTCCCTCTAGACACAGTAGCTGTCTGAGGACCATTTGCCCTCTACCCCACCACAACTGGGAATTCGCTCACAGTCCAGAAGGTCCCATTTCTCCAAACCACTGGACATATAAGCCCTGTTCTCAAGGGACTTCCAATAAGGAAGGAAGCTCAAAGGCAAAGGGCAGGGACCTGCCTGCCACAAATGTCACTGTCCCTAGGAGCAGGAGAGAACATTCAGGAGGCCTGTGACCTGCCTATTCCCAATAGTGATGCACCCAGTCTCTGGATTACCCTAACCCTGTACTGAACTTATGCTCAGAGATGCAGGGTGCAGGCCAACAGGGGAAGCAAGACTCCCCAGGGCCTCAGCCATCAAACTAGTCAGGCTCAGAAGTTTGGCCAGGGTTCAAGCTGGCTGTAGTCTGAGCTTTGACAGTAAAAATGCCAACCCTGAGTTACTTTTAAAAGAAATACGTGCGAGAGGGGAATCTTTTGCCTCATGAGACACTCAGGGCTCCATCCAGGCACCCACCTTTACCATCTCCATCCCCCACTGCCCCACAAACACCCACAGGGTATCCAGGGGAGGCCTGGATAACTAGGTCCCTTTTCCAAGGGGAAGGTGAAGCAGAAAGCAACGCAGTCGTGGGCAAAGCTGGCAGAGAATCAAGCCTCTAGATTAGGCTTTTACCTACACTGGAGGGACTGACTGGCTACCTCCCTCCGAGGCAAGGGACACCAAGGATCACAGGCAGCCCGGGAAACCTGTCCCAACAGGACTCAAGGCTCAGCTGAAAAAGGTGGGAAGCTGGCTGGGTAGGTGCGCTCTATAGAGACGCAGCACGTATCTTTGCTGCTGTGTCCTCACAAGACTAAACCTCTGCTAAGGCCTTCCTGGGCACTGCTAGGGCCCCTGGTCTGTGCCCACACCCTCTGTTCCCTAGGGGGTTTGTGCCACCAGAGGCTGCTCCAGTTCCCAACCCCCCCCCTTCTGGAAAGGCCCGGCTTCCTTGATGGTCCAGAGCACAGCTCTCTGGAGTCCATGCCTAAGTGCCCTAGTGCCAGCCTTGGCCCTGGGCCAATAGGAGGCCAGTCACAGGGGCCTCCCTTGACATGGCCCCACCCTGTCCCTTCTTCCATCACACACCCTGCCCTGCTGAGGCCCCTTCATCCATTCAGTAAGCATTTGCTGGGTGCTGGCTGCAGGCCACATTCTAGGGACACAAGAGACAAGGCCCATTTCTGCCCATGCTGAGCTCACAATCTAGTGGGCGGAGAGAAACACTGTGAGCCTCTACAAAGCTGTTCTCTCTACCTGGAAACCCCCAAATCTATTCTAACAATCAACCTTCTTTCCAAGGCCTGCCTCCTCCAGGCAGCTCTCCGGCACATACTGTTGACACTCTGAATCTTCATGCTGTTTCACCACTATCCCATAATGCTTCTTCTTCTTTTTTTTTTTTTTTTTTAATATTTATTTTTTAGTTCTCGGCGGACACAACATCTTTGTGCTGAGGATCGAACCCGGGCCGCACGCATGCCAGGCGAGCGCGCTACTGCTTGAGCCACATCCCCAGCCCACCCATAATGCTTCTTCATTTCCCTTCTGTTTCTATCCCGAGCGGAAGCAACGGGGCCTGGAGGCAGAGTGGGCTGATGGAGAGGGCAGTGGACCGCTTGTTAGAGAACCAGGTGTCTGGGTCCAGGAGGAATGTCATAGCCAGGAATGGGGCAGGGGAGATGAAGGAACCACAGAAATACCTTGTAACAAGGAACTGCCACACGAAACAGTAGCCACCAGCACTACCTGCATGCCCAAGGTTTTGAGCATTGCTGCCTTATATAACCACTTATTCCCAACTGAGAAATGAGGAAAGGCTGGCTCTGAGCAGTAAGTCACCCCGGCTCACAGAGCTCACAATGAGGAGCCAGGATTTGAATCCAAACCTGCTGACTCCAAATCAGGTCTCTCTATCACACTCTGCTGCTCACCCATGTCTATGTTGAGCAGTGATTCTCAAACTTCAGTGTAGGCAAGAAGACCCACCCTGACAGGGTTTTTCATGGGTCTGGTGCAGGAGAATGAGGAGCAGGAGGGGAAATTTGCACTACTTCATATGCAGCTCAGGTGGGGCCCCAGCACGGAACATCCCACAGAACAGCCCCCCAAAACAGGGGAAGGGATAGAGGACCAGGAGCTAGTATGGTGAAGTTTCCCAGGACCCACTACTCACCACTCCCCAAAAGAAACTACTGCCAGAATGCTGTGCCCTGCCCAGAAGATATGAGGGGTCCCACAGAGTCCTGGGTGGACTCTGCCGGCTAGTCCTAGGGATGACTGGGTTCTTATAGCACTTGGGGCCCAGCCAAGTACTCATGTTTATTGAACACCTACTAAGTGCCAGGCACTGTGCTAAGTATATTGCATGACAATTTAAAAATCTCATTCAAGCTTTATTTTGACTTATTTTACAACCTAAAATGGTATATTCAAAAATATCTACTTAACACAAAGAAGATAGTACTGAGGAACAGTGGATAAAAATACATGATATGAAAATCAAGTAGCAAAATGGGGGAGTTTAAACTTAGCCTCAGCAACTTAGCAAGGCCCTAAGCAAAATGGCAGACTAATATCCTATCTTATTAATAGCTACTTTAAATGTAAATGTATTAAATACTCCAATTAAAAGGCAGTGGTTGACACAATTTTAAAAAAGATGATCCAATTACATATAGTTTACAAGAGACACTTTTTATATTCAAAGACATAAACAGGTTGAAAGAAGAGAAACAAAGAAATAATACCATACAAACAGTAACCATATCAGATATACCAATATCAGACAAATTAGACCTTAAGACAAAAAGTATTACTGGATACAAAAAAGAACATTCTGTAATGATAAAATTTATCTATCCATCAAGAGGCAATCACAGTTATAAACATGCAAGCACCTAAAAACTGGAGCTCCAAAACACATGAACCAGGGCTGGGGATGTGGCTCAAGCGGCAGCACACTCGCCTGGCATGCATGCGGCCCGGGTTCGATCCTCAGCACCACGTACAAAGAAAGATGTTGTGTCTGCCAATAACTAAAAAATAAATATTAAAAAAATTCTCTCTCTCTCCCTCTCACTCTCTCTTTAAAAAACAAAAACACATGAACCAAAAACTATCAGAATTGCAGGGAGAAACAAGACAATTCAACAATAATCACCAGAGACTTCAAAACTCCTCTTTCAATAATGGACAGTACAACTAAGCAAAAGATCAACTGGGAAAAAGAATACTTTAATAATTTATTAACAAATTAGATTGAAAAGACATCTACAGAACATTTTACCCAATAGCAGAATACATTCTTCTCAAGCACATGGCACATAAAGTTACAAATCAATCCATAAAACAGGTTTAATAAAATTTTTTAAATACTTTTTTTAGTTGTTTTCCTTTATTTATTTATATGCAGTGATGAGAATTAAACCCAGTGCCTCACACAAGCTAGGCAAGTACTCTACCACTGAGCTACAACCCCAGCCCGGTTTTAATAAATTTTAAAAGACTGAAGGCCACTCCAACCAACTCAGGGCATGGTGGTGTATGCCTGTAATCCCGCAACTCAGAAGACTGAGGCAGGAGGACGGTGAGTTCAAGCTTATCCTCAGCAACTTAGCAAGGCTCTAAGCAACTTAGTAAGACCCTGTCTCTAATGAAATATTAAAAAGGGCTGGGGATGTGGCTCGGTGGTTATGCACCCCTGGGTTCCATCCCTGGTACCCTCCCCCCCCCCAAAAAAAAAGCCACTCCTTCCTGAGCCCATGTTCCACACACCTTTTGTGCAGCAGATCTCAGACATTTGCAAATGTCTAGGTAGCCCCTTGCCCATCCCTCACACCACTCACACTGATCCTGACCCCAAGATTGATCTCCGAATCAAAACAGCTGTGCAGTGATGAGGGCTTTGGAGTTGCAGCAGCTTGTCCTGCTGCTCTGCTTTTCCTTGGGAAAATGGCCTCGGGCAAATATTTGTGGCCAGTCTACAGAATATAAAAAAGACAGATTCTTCCCAAAAGAAAGGAACATTCACAGAGCACTTCCCTGAGCTGGACACTTCACATATCCTAATGTATAAACCTTACAAACCTCCCACAGAGGGTCTTGTTGTCCCTTTCTACACACAGAAACTGAGGTGCTGCTGTTAAAAGTCAGAAGCAAGATCCTTCCAAGTCCCTGCTCTTTTCAGCACCCTATACTTGTGGGCCCAGAAGGAATGCTACACTTGAGAACCCACCACGCCAGCACGGACTCTGCCCTTTTGTTCCCTCCCAGGGCGGCTGCTTTTCCTGGCCCACAGAATATAATGTTCTTCTCAGGAAATGATATCAGCCTCAGTCTGCTAGGTTCCCTTCCAGAACTTGGGGTACTGGTAAGAGCCCCTGGAAGCTGGCAGAGTGTAGACAGGGGGGAGCAGGGTGGCAGAGATGGGTTGGAAGCTGCAGGGTCAGCAGAACCTCTCTCTGGAATAAAGGCCTCCTACCACGTGGAGAAGGTGGCTTGGGCCTCTCTCCAGAGCCAGCTGGCAAAGCAAGGTCTAGCTGGGAAAGGCTGAACAGATTCCAAATATCAAGGGATACTGGAGTTCGCCCAGTCCAATTTCTCATTCCACACAGTAGCCCAGAGAAGGAAAGAAATTTGCCTTAGGACACCCAGCCAGGAGAATAGGAGGTCCCCAGAATCAAGGACTCCAATATAATGCTTCATGCTAAGGTTAATCCCAATACCTTTTTTTTTTCCTAATATTTTTTAGTTGTCAATGGACCTTTATTTTATTAATTTGTAGGCAGTGCTGAGAATCAAACCCAGTGCCTCACACATGCTAGGCAAGTGCCCTACTACTGAGCCACAACCCCAGGCCCTCATCAATACCTCTTAACATTTCTTGAGGGTGCTACGCATTACACACACTATACCTGTGCACAAGGTAAATATATTGCTCTCCCCATTTCTCCAGAAGAAACCTGGAAAGATCCCAGGGGTCAAATCACTTGCCTTAGGTCACAGTAGCACAGAGGCAAGGCCAGAACTGGAGTCCAGGCCTGCTTGTCTCCAGAGCTCTTTCTACAAACTCCCTCCCCAAGTTTCAGGCTTTGCCTCCGGCCTGGGTGCCACAGGCCATCTGGGAGATGTGACAGCAGCATCAGGTAGACTGCAGAAGCCTCTGGCCTGCTTGTGCCTTCCTCCTGAAGAGTGGCTTCAGCTGGCCTGAAAACTACTGTGATGTTCTGTGAGTGTGGCTGGTCAGCAGAGGTGGCTGCGAGAGGCCCAGCTACAGGTGATTCCCACCCCTGGGCCAACCTGAAGAAGACCCAACACCATCTCCCCCAGGAGGAGCCACACCCCTCCCACACACTCAAATCCTGTACCCACAATTGGCCAACAGCGCTTTAAAAATAAAGTCTCGACTCTCCCTTGCTTGTCAGATGTCCCAAATTCCCATGGGGCCCAGGCTCTAGTTCCTTCCTCTGGCCCCCTGAAGTCTGAATCCAATCAGCTCCGTGACAATGTGCCCCGCTCCACAGCACACTGAGCTCTAGCCATAACCACTCACCTCTGGGGGGACTTTTTCTGCCAAGAACATAAGTTCCTAAATAAAAAGCTGTTCCTGGCAAATGTCCTGAGTGGAGGAGACAACTAGTGCCCGTGCATGCCATGGTAGAAATCCTTATTTCATGGCTGATGGAAACCCTGAGAGGTAAGGTGACCATGGACCCATGGCCATCTGCTCAGGATATGTGGATGACTTCTTGGGGAGAGCTGTGGTCAGGGCTCCCAGGTGTACGCCCTCACATTTGGCACTGTCTCCCCAGACCTGGCATTGCTGGGGCCTTGACATTTGTTTGGCTCATCTCCTTCCCCAGCAGGGAGGTTCAGCAGTGGGTCTGTGTCTGGGGTCAAGGCTGAGGAACCTCCATCAGTCTAGGCTCTCCTGCAGTCCAGCTCTAGAAAAGGCCCACCTAGCAGTGGGGATGGGGGACACGCTGGGGTGGGTGTCTGCTGGTTTGGGGTGACAGTGAAGAATGCAGGTAATACTGCTAATGAGCAAGAAGCACAAACAGCTGCTGCCAGCAGTGAAGGGCTCCCAGCATGGCTGACGGAAAGGGCTGTGGAGTGGGCACAGACAGCTGCCTGTCTTACTCAGCCAACCATCAAGTCAGCATCGGCCCTTTCTCAGGCCTTGGTCAAGATGCAGGCCCTCTGCCAAATGCTTGCACATTCCTTGCATTTCTCCAATCTCTGAGCAGCTGCTGTAGGGCCTTTTCTCCTATGTTGATTTATTCTTTATTGTTCCTGAAATACACCCAGAGGCCTTTGGCACAGCACACCAGGCACCGGCACAGCATTCAGCCTAAGCACCAAGTACACACCAACCAGGCTCTCTGGGACCTGGGCCAAGCCAGCAGGAATGATAGGCTTGGGGTCAAACTCAGCAGCCAGAAAAGAAGACCCAAGATTCCACTTGCCCCCAGCCCAGGGTCCCCAGAGATAATCTCAGAACTACAGAGGCTGGGATGTGTTTAGAGAAGAGCAGATACATGGAAGGTCCCTGGAAGGCCTAAACAAAGCCTTTCCCTCCTCCCATGCAGGAATGACTGACCCAAATTCCTACCATCAGCAATGCATTCCAAAGGTAAGGTATTGTTCCCTGTGCACATTAAAAAAGTCAGGAGAAGTACGGTAAGAAGTGTGGTAAGAGGGTCAGACAGAATGCCTGATGGCTTTTCCCATCAGCAGCCCCTGTAAGCCTCGGGTTCCTTGTTAGTAAGTGAGCATAATAGCTTTGTCTTGTAAGTATTGTGAGATTAGATGAGATAATTCATAGATGAAGTGCCTGGCACAAACTGAGCACTCAATAAATGTGATTTCCTTCCCCCTTTGCTGAGTAGGGATAGCTCAGGTGTTAGTATCAGTCTATAAAACCTTGGGGGGAATGAAGGGCCTGTTTCTTCCAGGGCTGTGCAGGCAGGCACACAGGGCATCTGGCCTACAGACCCAGGAGACAGAGATGGCAGTCCAGAGCACGCACACACACAGCACAGGCCTCCTCTGGGCTCAGCTGTGCCAGCAGGGCCTGCAGGGACACAGTGGGGTAAGGGTATTTCTCACATGATACCTGGCAGAGCTCCCAGGCCCACAAGGAGGAGCCACCACCCTCTTAGGCTCAGTCTAAGAAAAGTAATAAAAGGGAAGGAAGGTGCCATTTTGCCTGAGGGAGTCTGAGGAAGGGTGGCCACAGGAAGTAGGAGCAGGGACACTAGAGACATTGGGCCTGCAGAAGGCAAGCAAGCCTGCCAAAGGCCACCACAGTGAATACTCCACAAGTGGAAGTGCCCGCCTGATTATTTTTGGCACCTCTTCTGCCCAGAGCCAGCAAAGAAAGGCAGCTGCCAACAACGTGGAAATGCTGTTTATGCTCAAGTGTGCAAGCTGGCAGCAAGGACAGAAGGAGCACTAGCAGCTACCATGCAGAGGCACCTCTGCCCACTTTCTTCCTCTCCTGACTGTCCCCGCAAGGCCCAATCTGTGCGTAGTATAGCTGACGTAGTATTATGGGTACTTCTGCTTTCACTCAGATCTGGCCTTCCAACCACAGAGCTCACACACGCACACACACACACACACACAAATAAATAACTATGGAGCCAGCTGAGGGATGGGCCACACCCAGGAGCCCAGACAGTATTCCTCTGGGCTCTTCTGCACTGAAGCAACCCTCTCAACTTCCAAACTGGGAGGGGCAGTGACCCCGGACAGGACACAGGCACAGCCACTCTTCCCCACCCCCTCCCTGGGGTGAAAGTGGAGCTTCTATGGCAACCTACAGCAATTCACAGCCTCCTGGCTTCCTCATTTGAAAGTGGAGTGGGACTAGATGTCCCAGAGGATTTTCCAGCACTGCAGTGACTCCCAGGAGCTGGGTAGTTCAGAACGATGACCTATGGCCAGCTGGGGCCTGAGATGGAACAAGGTCAGGTGAGGAGCCAGGTGCTGGTCCCAGGAGCTGCCAACAGGCAGGGAGGAGGAGGCTGAAGGGCCAACTGTCCTGAACTCTAGTTACCACTGAAGTTACCCTTCCCTTGCAGAAAACTGGCAAATTTGAGCCGCAGCAGACTGGACTGAGGCCTCTGTCTGCCCAGACTATTGGGAAAAGCTGGGGAGCAAAATCTCTCAACACATTCTTTCCTCTCTGGACCCCATTTCCCCAGAGAAATTGCATGACCTGAGGGAATCCCCTTCTGGCAGCAAGCCCAGGGTGCTTCCCTTTCTCCAGGCTTGCCTACCTCGTCCTGGCTGCTACCCTCCCCCTCCTCGAGACGCCTGCAGGAAGAAGCAGTGCCTGGAAAAAACGTTCTCACCACGAGGGAGCTCCTTGTGGCTGGAGAGAAAGACAGAGGGAAAAAGGAGCACCTTCCTAGTTGGCCGCAGCAGAGTCTGCGTTCCAGGAAGAGTGAAAGCAAGGCTACCAGAGAAGTCTGAGGCTGGGTCCACTCCTCCCCACCAGCCCCACAAACCGCAGCAGCAAATGCTTCCCGAAGGGAGACCCCCACCTCCACCCAGCAAAACCTCAGCTCTTCCCTGACATGTGGCAACTTTCTTATAATGCCTGGATGCTGCCCACACCGGTGCTCTATTTCAACAGTGAAAGGGCCAAGGTGATCCTTGGAAGGATGACTCCAAACCTCCATCCTGGTCACACTGAGAGGCCTAGGTGAAGCAAAGACAAGGGGACTTTTTCCTTCACTGAGAAAGCAACCTTCCTCCTGCCCTCACCCATGTGACCAGTTCAGCCTGGGGCCTGGGCGGGTAGGTTCCCCAGAGCACAAACTGATCTCTGGGAAGCTGAGCCCTTAACCCTTGTCTGCAGGGACAGAGTCCCTTGCTAAGGCACAAATGTGCCAGTGACTAGGCTCATCTAGCGGGTAGTGGGTCACAAACTTGTGCCCAGGGCCGTGGAAGTTAGAAAACAAGCTTCATTTGCATAAGCACAGGACACTGCTTTCCTACCATAAGCAGGACATCCTTCTTTTCCTGTTCCCTAGTAGGAGCAAAAAGCAACAGCAGCTGGACCAGGAGCTAGTGAAATGATAGCCACCATTGGCTGAGTTCCTACTATGTGCCAGTCGCTTTATACACATGATCTTGTTTAGTTTTCACGGAAATCCTGTGAAATACTACATCCTTCCCATTTTACGCGGAAGGAAACTGAGGCTTAGGAAGTTAAGCAATGCCCAAAGCACACTGCAAATAAAAAATGTGGAGTATGAACCTGAGCCTGAGCAGGTCTCATTCCCCTACACCTACCAGACTTCCTTCAGTGTCCCTGCCAGGGTAACTGGCCACACACCATCAAGAATGGTGTTCTAAGTGTGGGGGTAGAAGTGGGTGTTGACAAGTTTTGCTTGATGGCTCTGGAATCTGAACTGATGCCCCCACTAACTACTATTGCTTCCAAGTGTGTGACTGTGAGAGTAAATGTGCGTTGTGCTGGGGTGGAGGGAGGGTGATCTGGATTCCAAAGAGCAGTTTCCAGCACTAAAGTTATGCTGTAATGCTTCTGATTCATAAAATGAGCTCACAGTCTCATAGTACCCTGAATGTTGCTTTGAATGCAAATGTGGATCCCTTAGTAAGAGTTGGGATTTCAGTAGGCTCCACCTAGCCCCAGCCCAGCGAACAATTTCCTTCAGCCCCACACATTCAGAGTACTAATAGCAAAAGCAATATCTTCGACCAAATACAACCACTGGCTGCATTTCCTGCAGCCTGCAGTGAATCAGGGAAGGAGCTGCTGCAGCTGTTCCTGCACCAGGGCATGTGCACACAGGAGGGTGCCAACCTAGCCTGGCAGAAGGAAATATGCAGGTTAGCAGATACCAGGGCAGGAGGCTCCACAACTCTTTCACTCTTTTCCTTTCAGTAAGGATGATGAGAGGTTCTAGAAGGCCAGCTTCAGGGCACTGCCAGGAAACTGGGTTCATCAACACCACAATCATTCATAGGAGACTGATCCTTTTGAAACTAATGACACAGTATAAAGAGGTCCCAGCAGCAGAGACTCATTGTGCCTTCCACATGCCAAGTCCACATTTTTTTCTTTATTTTTCTTTCTTTATTTATTTATTTTGTAGTATTAGGAATTAAACCCCATTCAGGGCCTTGTGCAAGCACTCTACCACTGAGCTACATCCTCAGCCCTTTTTATTTTACTTTGAGACACAGTCTTGCTAAATTGCTGAGGCCTGTCTCAAACTTTGATCCTCCAGCCTCAGCTTCTCGAGTAGCTCAGATTACAGGTGTCCACCACTGTTCACTCATTCAACTTACTTCAACAAGTAAGGTACTACACACCTACTGGATGCCAGGCACTGGGGAACAACAAAGAACTTACACTGGAACAGAGACTACAATTCCCAAACACTCAGAGCCCTCACGGCAACTCTGCAAAAGGAGATATGAAAACTAGCCTGAGTCTATAATTTTGACTACCACACTGCAGTACGTGCACAAATAACTACGTAAGATGACAAAGGTAAGACCTTCTTCTGAACACTCATTGTCATAAGACCTAAGAAGTGGCATTTGAAACCGAACTAGAAGGAAAAGCAAGAGTATCCCAGCCATTTGTGGCCACTCTCTCTTCACCATGAGCGGGGTTTTCTTCTTGGAGACCCAACTACGAGAGGGGCTATCAAGGCTAAAAATTCTTGACCCAGGCCCATTTACCTTCTAAGACACACACCAAGCACAGACACCCAATCACCCTCCCACTCCCCTCTTGCTCCAGAAGTCTTGGCTCCACTGAGCAACCTTTCCTGGGTCTTTTTTTTTTTTTTTTTTTTTTAAGAGAGAGAGAGAGAGAGAGAGAGAGAGAGAGAGAGAGAATTTTTAATATTTATTTTTTTTTAGTTTTCAGCGGACACAACATCTTTGTTTGTATGTGGTGTTGAGGATCAAACCCGGGCCGCACGCATGCCAACGCGATACCGCTTGAGCCACATCCCCAGCCCCTTTCCTGGGTCTTAAAACCACAGGAGGCCCTCAATTGCAGCTATACTGCATGTTGTCTTTTTTTTTTTCCATTTATTAAAAGCAGGAGGCCAAGGGGTCAAACATGGGGCTATTTTTAAATCCATGTTTAAAGTTAAGCTCTCATCCCTGTGGGCACTCTGGAGTAGGCTGACAGAGCCAGGGAGAGTCCGGGTTCTGCCTGATGCGTGGAGAGGCCACACTGGAAGTAGACAGGGCTGCCCCAGAGCAAACTGTATAAACTGGGGGGTCATCCTCAAGGTTCTTCACCTCCTTGTCCCCTGGGCACTACATAGACCAGAGAAACAGCCAGAGGCCAATCCAATTAGAGTGGAGACTGGACTAGAGCCATGCAATGAGAGGTTTATGAATGTTTATACCGGTATTATTCACTGTTCAGAACAGGAGAAAAAGAGGACCCATATATTCTCAACCTGGGAAAGTTCATCCCCTCCCTTTGGTTCTGAAGCCATCTAACACCTGTGGGAAGGGTGCATTTCTCTGATTCTAAAGGGGCAAGCAGCACACCTTCCCGGGCAGCCTCCTGAGGAAGATCTGTGGTCTCTCCCCTCAATCCAGGATCCCAAGGTACAAGTGGCTTCTTAGAGCTGTAAATTCTTCCACCTTCACCAAGACCTCCCTCAGTTCTGAAGGTAGATAATACCTCCAGGCTAGGTAGGCTCCCTCTGCTGGAGGAAGCCAGACACCCTCTCCCCTCCCCAGCCACAGCTGCCAACAGGGATGGGGCACACACGTGCCACAGCAGCTTCCATGGCCAGCCAGGACCAGCCAGCACTCTCCCACTCTCCAGTGAGCTCCACATGCTGGCGTCCAACACAGGATGGTAGAGGCAGGAAGTAGCCACCGAAGTTGTGGCCAACAGAGTTTTAAATGGGGCAAGTAACTTCCCCTTTCATCCTTCCAGCAGCTAGAGGATGAGCAGGTACGCTCAGTGGCCTCCCCTTTGGGTGGCAAGCACCTCCTTCAGGTCTGCTTGGGGCTGAGGCTTGAAAGCTCTAGGGTGCACCAGGCTCCTCAGCCTCCAGTCAGCCTTTACCCAGAGTGGGTGGGGGCCCAGGAGGAGCAAGCTGGTGCTCATGCTCCTCTGTGAATGTTCTCTCTCTCTCTCTCTCTCTCTCTCTCTCTCTCTCTCTCTCTCTCTCTCTCTTTTTTTTTTTTTTGGTGGTGGTGGTGAGGTGATTAACTCCACGGAGCCAGCCGTATGCAGGGCCCAAAAGAACCTGGGCTCCGGCGTTCCCGACTACCACCCCGCATCACAGCACCTGGGCAGGCGCCGCGCGGGCTCCGAGGGCCGCTGCGGCGCGGGCGTGCGGGGGCGGGCAAGGCAGATGACAGGTCTGAGGTGCGCCAGCAGCGCCAGGGTGCGCGGGGTGAGGCGGCTCTGCGCTCGCCCGCCTGCCCGCCCGCGCTCAACGCTCCAGTCTAGGCCTCTAGTACACTTGCTCCAGTTCCCTTCCTCCCGTGCACCTCTGCCCCCCAGAGTCCCGGCGCCGACACAGTGCCCCAGCCCACTTTCCCGAGCATGCTGGAAAGGAAAAGGGCTTCAGCGCCAAGTTTCCGCAGCTCGCCAGCCCCTCGCCGCGCCTCCGGGGCCTGAGCTCCGTCACGCCAGCAGGTCCCTAAGGACACCACGTTTCGCACGGGCAGAGGAGGAGCAGTCGTGTTCCTGAGCCGCCGCCGCGGCCGCCGCGGGCTGGGAGGCTTGGAGGGTTTTCCTGCCGGGGCCGCGCCCGGGTGGGCGGGGGCCGCGCGCGAGCTGCGTAGCTGCACAAACACCGTGGGGTTGCGCTGCACACGCAGCTGCGGGCGCAGGGTGAGGGCCGCGCGGGAGTGGACTGCGGGCAGCCCACGCGCGTTCACACGCACCAGCTCCCACCGCCGCCCAGGCCTTAGAAGTTGGCGCGTGGCGGCCCCGGTGTCCCCGCACCCGGGCTCCGGGCCGCGCCTGCAGAGCTGCAGCCCGTGGAGCGAGTAGCCACCGTTTGCGCGCCGCCAGGGTCTCCTAGCTGCCCCCGCCGCGTGCAGGCCTCGGCCGCCTGCTGTGTAGCCCACTTACCCCGCTCCTGCCTGAGCTCGGGCCTCTGCTGTCCCCCTTCCGCCGCGGGCCGCAGCCTTCGGTCGCCTCCTGGACTCCGGCCGCTTGCACGCACTCTCCGATTTTAAAAACAAACAGGCGCCGTCGCCTCCCCGCGGTATTCGCAGGTCTTCCACCAGCCAGCGCCTCCCAAAGCTGGGAAGTTTGCTGGCAGGGCCCGGGCGGGACGCGTGGGCTGTCACCCCCCGCTTGCGGCGCAGGAACCTCGGCGCGCCCCGCGCCGGTACTGTCCACCTCGCGAGCGCTCTTCCCTCCCTCTGTGTCACCCCCAGTCCTGCGATGCAGTGTCAGGATTGCACGGCTCTGACTCATCGGTTGAGCTCACAGCTTGAAAAAAAGAGAGAGAGAGAGAGAGGGCGAGAGGCAACAGCGAAGGAGGACTCTGGCGTGCTACAAAGGATTGCACAACTCGAGGCTGGGAGCGCTGAGCGCCCAGCGGCCGGCCGGCGCGCGCCGCACCGCGGCGAGCAGGAACCAGCTCTACCACTTCATCAGCACAACTGTCTCCGGGCAGCCTCTCCGCCAGCAGGCCCAGCGCCGCCCACTTCCTGCGACCAAATAAGGCCGAGGAAGGCGTCTTTAAACCTCCGGCGGCTGCCCGGGCTGGGGATTTCCAGCAGACCTCACCTCCACTCCGGAGTCGGTCGCCACCCTCCCCCATCTCAGGCCGGCGCCCCCGATGGCTTAGCTGGAACTAACAGGCCACGCGGCTCGTTCCTTGCACACCAAGGTCAGGAAGAGACGGTGACGAAATGTTTGGAAACCCATCAAGCCTGCCAGGAAACTGTGTGTGATGTTGGGGAGGGCACAAGTCGCTTTCTTCCACAAAAGAAAACTCTGGCTTTGGATACGGTAAATGGTGCACAGTCCTCTCCAAGACACTTCATTAACAGCCTCCCTGAGTGTCACTTTCTGGCCCACCGGCATCCACCAGCCTCCCAATGGTATCAGGGTTATGGAGAAATAGGCCCCACGAAGGACCCACAAGGCCATTACTTAGGTGATGAAAAGCTCCTGGGTTGAATTCTAGGCCAGGTTGGGAAACTTTTCTCTCCAGGCGCACATTTCTCCCTGCCTTCTCTAAATATCCCCCTGATAAAATTTTCTGGTCCAAGTCCTGTTGCTTGTTTGCCTGACTGGAGGGAAGATGGGAAACAACTGCAACCGAGCAGGAGGTCTTGCAGGGCCAGAGGAAACTCAGGGGAAAGTGCTCTGTTTTTCCTTCCATGATTTTGGTGTTTTGTTATTCTTTTAAGGAGATGAGTCAAAAAGAGAATTTCCTTTGAAGGAAAAACCATCGAAGAATGAATATACTGTTTTGGTAGTTACTTTTCCCTGTGGCCCATCCTAAGAGTCTGATGCATCCCTTGTCTTCTTAGAAGAGCAGAATATGATTCTCTCATACGCCCTGAGCCTACAGGACTTTCACACTCCCCATCCCCCACACTCCCATACCTCCCACCCCTCCTAAGGAGTGGATGCCAACATGAGGACCTTCTACTTAGAAACCCTGCAAAACTACACTTAGCTCCTAAGTCTCCTAGGTCTCTCCCTCCTCTTCTACAGCTTTGCTGGCTGGCTTACCTGTTATGCACCAGGAAGTCACACCTCACTCAGAGGAAAAGGGCTTATTTGTCCCATATTATGACAGATATGTCAAAGTAATGACCACTTAAAATAATCTTATCTACAAAATACCAGTAATTATGCCAAGGGACTAGATCCGATGACCTCTTAAAATGCCATCAAATTTAAGATCCATCTTTCTACATTTGTAAAAAGTGAATGGAGGAGCCAGGGAAACCACCTTCTACAGAAAAAAGCCCAAGCTCCCAGATTTAGCATCCAAGATGACTGTATTGCTCCTGACAAGTCTCACAGCATTTCCCATACAGCCTACTGAACAAGGCTGTGTGTGAGAGAGCTGTATCCCTCTTATTCTGTGCATGAGGACTCAGGTTCAGAAAGGTTATGTGCATTGCACGAGGTCACAAGGCAAGCCAGTTATCTGTCACTTCTCTGCTCTTCTTCCAATCTCCCACAGAGTAAGATAGCAAACAATCAAGGGACTAAGGTGCTCAGGCATGTAGCCTGGCCTTACCCCTAGTAGAGGATAGACTCTCAGAAACTCAGTGTAAAAAGCCTTTTTGCTCTTTCTATTTGCCAGTTTCTTCCCTCCCACTGGCAACTCATCCAAGTGAAGGAAACAAAAGCCAAACCTCTTGGCCTCCAATGCCCGCTGCTGCCAGGTTCTTCTGCAGAACTGCAGCCATCCTGACCTCCCCTGAGGGCCCACCCCTGCAACTGGCTTGGGGCCAGCCCAGAGGAAGCCCCAGAGCGCAAGCGTAGACCAGCCCAGGGACATTCCCAACTAACAAGAAAACCCAGCTGGGAGCACATTCTTAGAAGAGCCTCCATGATGCGCCAGGGCCCAGCCTCCAGGAAAGAAGTGGGAGCCACTCCAAAGGACACTCCCCAGCTCTGTCCTGCAAGGACTTCCTCCCTGTCCCACACTGGGCTGCCTGATCCAGGAACAGCATGGGGAGTGGACGCAAGAGATACTGAAAAGTCAGTTACCCTGAAGGAACCCTGCTCATCTTGGCGCAGCACAACCTTTCGTTCAGACTAAACTTCCAAATTTGGGCCATCTCAGAGAGAGGAAAGGGGGCACATGGATGCTCAGGAAAGGAGGACTCAGAGACTATTCCCTGCTTGGCAGGAGGAGAAGTCTATAGCCACAGAAGGCAGAAGAGGGTGTGCAAAGAAAGCTGCGGCCTTTCCGGGAAAGACCTGCAGGTCAGTCTTGCTGCAGATATGACAATGCAGAATCACTGACATGTGAAGTGAAAGTTTTGGTTTTAAAAGCCCTAGCACCTCCTTCAAGCCTCTGGGACAACTAAGAAGGTGACCTTTTGAGGTTGGGGGTGGGGAGGTCTTCTTTAGACTTTACCCATAGAGTGATATTTTCCCTACCGTCCCCCTTCTTCACACAGCACCCCTTCTTCACACAGCACGGGAAAGAGAGGAGTACTGAGCTCCAGTTCCTGGGAGGTAATTGTTGAGAAAGAAACACTCCAGGAAGCAAAGGACCTTGGACAAGTTTTCAAACTCCAGGTTCCAGTGAGGGTAGAGTTTTATTTCAGAGGCTTCCTAGCATCGCATTGGCTCTCTGCTCTGGATTCTGTTTGGAGTGGCCCAGCACTGCGCTGCATAGTCCTCCCCTATGTCCAGACCATTAAAATCTTCCAAAGGTAAATTTTATGGTATATCAATTATATCTCAATAAAGCTGTTGAAAAATAAAAGCTTCCAAGGAAGCCAGGATCTCAACACCACCCTGACCTGCCCCAGGCCTGCATGCCTTTTTCCACTGTCCCTTCTCTGCTAGGATCTTTCCATCTAGGCCACCACATGTAGTGTGGTAAGTGCTTAAACTTTAGAGTGTGAGGAATCAGGGGAACAAATACTGTTGAGGGCATCACAAAATGCCAGGTTTCATATTGTGTTCCTACTGTCAATTCCCTTTGCAGAATAAAGGTCCTACCTCCAGGACGTCATTGCCTACGGTTATAACCGAAGAAAGAGAAAGTTGTAAAAATAATAAGGAACCAGGACTGAGGTTGGGTCTTGTCTAACTAAAATAAACCTATTGCATGATCTTAGGAAAGTTGCCGCTAAACCTTCTCTGAGCTTCACTTTTTTTTTTGGCTCCCAATAGATGTGCCATGTTGGTTGCATGAACAAGGAAAGAGTGCCCAAGTTCAAGGGGCCTGAAAGGATCAACTGGACAAAAGAGTGTTTTACAACTGCAGCATGCTATGTAAGCATAAGGGCTTATACCTGTTATTCTTAACTATTTTACCCTAAAGTTCCTTCTCCCAAAAAAGCTTCTCCCTTTCCAGGCAAGATTTTTTTTTCCTCCTGAAAAGACCCCACTGAGTGATACCTCTGTTAGGAACCTCTGTTGGGATCTGCCCAGGGAAACGTTTTCCAGCATTTATTCAGTGTCCCGTTTGAGGTATTCCTCCAAGGCCACCCTTCGTGTCCTTTCCACCACTCTTTCCCACAGTGCTGTCACCACTCTGACGGCTGTACCTTCCCCTCACCCCTTCTTTCTTTTTTTAAAAAATATTTTTTTTAGCTGTAGATACACACAATACCTTTCTTTTATTTATTTATTTTTAGGTGGTGCTAGGGATCGAACCCAGCGCCTGCTGCATGCTAATGCTCTACCACTGAGATACAACCCCAGCACCTCCTCACCCTTCTTACCTGGTCCTTTGAGGGAAGCAGAGAGCTCAAAACCACCCCAGGCACTAAGTTAAGCCACTGTATATTGAGATGTCACTGTACTCTCTAATACCCTTGAAACCCCAGAGGACCCCCTCTCAGCTCACACTTACTTCACCTGTTCTGGGGCAGGGCCATGCCTGCCACACCAGCCCACAGCTGTCTGCATCTCTCGACCCTCCCACCTGCCCCTCCCTGGCCTCCTTCCCCTACAGGCCTGGGCCAGGTTCTGAGTGCCTTTGTCAGCCCTGAGAGGGAACTTCTGTAGATGTTCCCAGTTGCTGCTGTCACTCTGGGAGAGACGTCTGGCTTGGTGTAGGGAGAAGGACAAAACAGGTGTGACTGCCAGGGAGGGCACCGAACAGAAACACTCTTCTTCACAGAGGGAGAGCTGCCAGCTTCCCTGAGCCTTGACTTCAGCACAGTCCCACATTCCCTGCAGAAGGAGCCCTGGACCCTCACTGACTGTCCTCTGGTGCCTGGCTTCCCTATTTTGTGGCAGTGGTCCAGGAGAAATGGGATCCCCAGAGATAAAATGAGTGCCATGGGGCATGCTTTCAAGTATTATTTTTAAAAGTTTTTTTTAAAAGTATTTATCTTTTAGTTGTAGTTG
Organism: Ictidomys tridecemlineatus; assembly: GCF_052094955.1. Taxonomy (NCBI): domain Eukaryota; kingdom Metazoa; phylum Chordata; class Mammalia; order Rodentia; family Sciuridae; genus Ictidomys; species Ictidomys tridecemlineatus. Next base: position 96,476,049 of record NC_135481.1, read on the forward strand.
GACACAATATGTTTATGTTATTTATTTATATGTGGTGCTGAGGATCAAACCCAGGGCCTCACACGTGCTAGGCAAGTGCTCTACCTCCTGCTGAGCCACAACCCCAGTCCTAAAGCATCATTTTTAAATTAAAAAAAAAATACTGATAAGTGGTAGACTAGAATCTAAAATTCATCTTCAAGGGAGCGTGCAGGTTAAAAGCATAGGTTAAGACCTGAATTTGGCTCATACTAACCTCGTGACTTGAAGCAAGGTACTTAATCACTTAGTTTTCACATCTGCAAAATGAAGATGGTAAGAACTTACAAGTGTCTGGTACACATTAAATCTTTGATAGGTGTTGACTATAATTTTTTTTCCCCATCTCCTAACTGATCTCCTTGCTTCTAGTCTTATTTACATCCAGACTGCCCTCAGAGTGCTCCTCTTCCCCTTAGCTCCTGCGTAAAGCTGGGTCTGTAGCCAGACTGTTAACACAACACCCAGCTCTGCCCCAGCCCCATCCTGACCACTGCCAAAGAACCTGAAGTTCCCCAAGACACTTGCTTTCTCGCTTTCTTACTCCTCACACTCATACTCCGCCTCCCTCTTCCTTGACCTGCAGTTAAACCCACACCCAGGTCTCGGAGCAGACTGGCGCGTCACAGCAGTTCTTCCAGGAATCCTTCCTTGACTCCAAGCGGAGGAAGACTGCTGGAGTATATCCTGTTGGAGCTCTCCCGGATCCCCTTTATCAGGCTGATGTCTCATCCCCCAGCAACTGTGAGCACACAGTTGTCCTCCAAAGAAGCCTCTGGTGGGACCAATTCTGTGCTGGGTAGTTCCTGCTGTGGGACTCCCTGTGAGCTCCAGCAACACATCCTTCCTTGCTTAACTGCTCTTCCTGTCTACACTGCCTTCTTCCTACTGAGGGCTCTTCCTAAATAAACCCTGGAATCCAAACACCTTCTTGGCCTCTGCTCCTAAGGATCAGAAGAGTCACTCTCTCCCCTAAACTCCCATGGCATCCTGGTTATCTTTACTCCATTGCCTACATATTATTCTGCTCTGCTTCCTGTACCATCTTGGGGGTGAGCGCCCTATGGTCCAGGATCAGAGGTCCTCAAGGGCACAGCCTAGATCTTCCTCCCCTTGCTATCTGTGGTGATGCTTGTGATAAATGCATGAATGAAACAGTATATATGAAAATTTTAAATAATAAAATATAACATATCATTATTACTTTTATTCCTATTCTATTTCATTGATTCAAAAAGGTATTTTCCCACTCTAATATCTCAGAAATCAGGATGCTTCTTCAAATTGACAGCATATGATTTTTTCTTTCTTTTTTTTTTTTTTTGGTGTGTGTGTGTGAGAGAGAGAGAGAGAGAGAGAGAGAGAGTGTTGTGTGTGTGTGAGACAGAGAGAGAGAGAGGAGAGAGAGAGAGATGGGGTCTCACTATGATGCTCAGCTTGACTTTGAAGTTCTGGGTTCAAGTGATCCTCCTGCCTCAGCCTCCCAAATAGCTAGGACTACAGGAGTGTGCCACCACACCCAGCTTGCATGTATGGCTTAATTAGCAAAATTTTCTCTTTCTTAGCAGTACATAAAATAATGGTGCATATTATAATCAATGGCTTCTTGGGTTCAATGGTGTATGGTGTTATTATTCTTATTACAACTGACACTTGGTCTCCTGGTTCTGTGGCCTACAGTGCCAAGTCCTCAGAGCTGTATCTGAGCTTAGTAGCCCTGAAATTTTCACAAAATGACCTCTAGAAATGCCCATGAAAGCAGGTCTATGTAGAATAACCTCTGGATTGAGAATCATGTGAGCAAAGTTCTAAACCTGGTTCTTCCTCTAATTTTCTGGATGACCCTACATAGGACCTATGTAACTTCTGTCAAGCTTCTGCTACACGCTTGACACAATGCAGGCCCACTGGATCCACTCAGCACCCTGGGAGGAAGCCATTATCCCCATTTTATAGATAAGGAAGCTGAGGTTCAAAAAGGTTAAATGGCTCTCCCAAGGTCATACAGATGGAAATCAACCCTTGGACCCTGATTCTCTCTCTCTACGATATGACAGAGAATATCTCTCTGGGCCTGTTTCCCCAATAAGGAAGTTAAATAAAATGAGGGGTCATAGACTGCAGCCTGACAAGCCATTTTCCCTCATGGGTGTATTTTTTCCACCCATATATTATGTTTTATTTTGATTGAATTTATTACCAACTTTTTTTTTTAATCAGAAGACTTAAACTTTTTAAACATTTTAAAACTCAGAATTTCTGGTTCATCATGAAAAAAAAAATAGAACACAGGCCACAGTGAGCCTTCCTTCTGCAAGAGGAATGGTGCTTGGCTGCAACTCATACATTCCAGTTTTCTGTTGGTCCCACCCCTTCCTAGGCCATGGGTCACTGTCATTTATCATCACACTTGTGCAAGCCCCCTAGACTAGATGAACTCCAGTGCTCTCTCCAGCTCTAGCAGCCTGCAGGTCTTCCCCAGACTCTCTCAGAGCAGCTCCCTCCAAGGAGATCACTTTATGACACACACACACACACACCCCAAGAACCATACAGACAAGCCTCCTGCCTCCCTTCAACCGCCTACCCTTCAGCTCCCATTCCAGGGATCCCTAGTATCTGTCACTCATACCCCTAGTAGTCAGAGGGCTGAGGGCTAGAGTTGCTGGGGTGGTGAACCAGAGAAGGGGGGTGGGGATGGGGGTGGCGCAGACTGGCAGCAGAGAGGGAGGAAAGGAGGAAGGATTCTGTTTCCCAGCAGGAAAGTGGTTCACAGAGATAAATGTAAAAAGGAGGCTCCCCAGTTGCAGGAGATGAGCAGGGTTTGACACATGAGGAAACACAAACAGCAAATCATCAAGAGGAAAAATGTACAGTCTCAGCAGCAATTTAGGATATGCAAATTAGAACACCATTAAGGTCCCATTATGGCCCCAGTCAACGTGAAAATAAGTAAATAAATAAGACAAGAATGCAGCCGTTGGCAAGGTTATGGGGGAACAGCTGCACATACGTTACTGTGCTACCATAAACTGTTTAAATCTTTCTAGAATGTGATTTGGCATTGTGTTGCCACAGTCTAAGGCTCTGACCACGTAATTACAGTGAAAATAATCTAAAATACCACCACAAGAGTAGTGCCTGTATATAGAACCAAAAAACAAAAAATGAAATCCCTGCAGATTCTTGTATGTATGATAGGGTAATGGAGCAAAATATGAATGAGCTCAATAAATGGACCAATCCAAAGAAACTACTTGATGAAATCATGTGAAGTGACAAAATCAGCACAAAGAAATATGTTGAGGGGGACTTACAAAGTTTTATGTTAACACTTTCACAGGGACCTTTAGAAGCAATCAGAAGAGAATTCTAAGCAGTATAAATTGTTAGAGTGCAATGTTTATTCTGTTAAGTTGATAAAGATAGTTTAAATAACAATAAGGACTAGGATAACCATGATTATCATGATCATGACAAGGGCCACTGAAAAGGACTTCACCGTCATAAAAATAGCTCAGGGCACAGTCCCAGGGGCAGGAAGACCCAGGCCCTTGGCCCCATGATGAGGACAGGGGAAGGAATGCAAATTGGAAGAGGATGGGTTATGACTAGACAGGAGAAAGGCCTCTAGAACTTTGAAAGACACCTCTCACAGAAGAAAACAAAGTTACCCAAATAAACCCACACCATTTAACCTCTAACATCCTGGTGCTAACTCTTACTGCTGCCTTTGCGCTCTCAATTTTACTAATATCATATTTCAGCAGCTTCTGAGGTGGTACCAGGGCTCTTTGTGGGCTAGCCTAGGAACCCAACCACCATTTATAGCATTGTTTCTATGGAAATGTGTTTTAAGCTTCAAAAAAGAAATTGAGCTGCTGACAACCCTAGGGCACACACGTGGTCTCTAAATTAGGGAACTGAGACAAACTGGGCCCTAAACTCAGGAAGACACCCTGTTACTTAGATTCTGTGGCAGTTAATATTTCCAGCCATCAGCAATGATGGGTACTGAGCTAGATGCACTGGAGGATGAGACTGGGGCCAGGATATCTAGGACTGAACGTGACATATTAGGGAAGCCTATGGATCACTGCCTCTCCTACGCCAAACACACACACAAGCACTACTTGTCCTAGAAAATGTGAAACAGGTCTGGGTACCCTTCACGAGCATCCTAGCCAGCCCTAAGCCCCTGCTCTTTCCAGTTCCTCTCTGACCCTGACAAACCTCCAGCCACAGGTTCTATTTCGGTCTGATCACAAAATGAAAAAAACTCCGAATCTTTACAGTCCTAGAATTTGGTTTTAGCAGATAATGTTTTAGAGGTAACCAGGGCCCCAGTTGGGCCTAGTTCCCTTCACATGCATTCTGTTGTAGTGGCCTCTGTTCTAGCAAGCTCCAACCTGCCCACTCAAATTATGCCCAGGGCTGTCCAATCCCCAACCACCTCAGGACTCCAAACAACACCAAGGAATCTCCATTTCCTGTCCTGGTCACACTCCCAGGCTGGACTCAGGGAAAGGCTGAGCAAGACTTCATAAGCCAAGAAATTTCCCTATTCTGAAGCAAAGGCTGTGCACAAGAGGCCAACACAAGGGGGAGTGGTGAGTGAGAAGACCATTCACTAGGCACCTGAAGTTTAGAGATACCACAGCTGATAGGTCAGAAGAAGACTGGCTGCATAGCCTCAGGGCCATTTGCAGCTGCATGTCCCAGAAGAGCTCATGGTAAGATTGGGAGTCAGAGGCCCTGCCTGTTAAGCCAGAGGTGGGTGGGATGAATGTGGGACTTCAAGAGGCTCGCACTGAAGAGCAACTCAATATTGAAATGTGTGCAAGAATGGAAACACCCAAGACACTACCTCACTGGGGCCCCACCTGGGTGAGGCTGGCTGCAGGAGGTCAGCTTGCAAAGCACACACACCCTCCTGCTGCCTGTTGGGAACTGCAGAAGAGAGAATCAGCTCCCTCCCGCTGTGGCTAGGGCCACAGTGAGTGGGTGGCTCAGAGCCTCAAGGGTTACATGCTCACCCAGCTGGTTCCCTGGAAACCCAGGTGTGAACAATCTTCTGGGGCTCTGAGGCCACCTGGGGTTGCCAGCCCCTGCGTAGGAGGCAGAGTCCATGCGGTGAACCCCGAGGTTATATGGTTGGCCAGCCTGTGCAGCCAGGCCAATCTGAATCCTCCAGCCCCTGCATGCAGCAAGGCTGGCTGATAAGACAGAGCAGCTCCAGCTTCCTGGTGCTAACAGATGGGAGGCTTGGGGTCCCTCCCTGGGCCTCCTTCCCACCCAGATCCAAAGACTGTGATGTTAAGGCTTTGTCTTTAAAAAAGAAAAAGTATGGATTACATATATATTATAATATATATTATAATATATTATATATGAAGTAATTTCAAACATGCAATAACTTATTCACCTAAAACCAATATTTACATTATGTTAATTTAATACTGCCCATGTACCCAGTATGTATGCACTCATCCAATGTATACATAGGCAATTTTGTGTTTTACTTATTTTCACCAAAATTCAAATTTTTCCCATGAATTCACATCATTAATGTAACATCAGCACAATATACCTCGGCCTTAAAGTATCATGAATTCCACAGCCACACTGAACATCGAGGCTGTTAACAGTTTGGAGCTGGTTTTGTTTTGTTTTGTTTGCTATTTTGCGTTTAACATGATGACATAAATACCTCTAGGCTTATAGCTCTATTCCTTTTTAGAATTATTTCCTTAAAATTAATTCCCAAGAGTAATACTAGTAAGTAAATTAATATTTTCTTACATTTTAAAATATATGTTGTTCTGTGTGAATTACCTGGATTGTCTATTTTCTAAAGTAGTTTTCCTGGCGCCACCTCTCAATCCCACCAATCAAGGTCTACTTTTTTATTTTCAGGGCTGGGGATCAAACCCAGGGTCTCACACACAGGTGTCCTCTTAAAATGTACTTTTCCCAACTCCCCAGTGTGATGGGCATCTGGAGTAACATCTTATGATTGAATGGATCCTAGAGGCAGCACAATTGATTTGCTGTGGAGAGAGATGAAGCAGGAGGACAGAAAAATGTGAATAGGAAGGTAGAGGGCTGAGAAGTGTAGGGAGGGGAAAGGGAAGAGAAAGCAGGCCTCAGGGAGACAAAGATGAAGGCAGATTCCATACACTGTCCCTCCCAAAATGAGCCAACACCTCCCTGAACATTGAACTCACCCCTCCCACCACACAGACTCCCCCTGAGCTCATCTTCCAGGGGCCAAGAACAAAGATATCAGAGGGGAGGGGGTATAGGGGTAGGAATGATAGGAGAATGGAATTGGACATTATTACCCTAAATGCATATATGATTACATGACCTGTATCACTCTACATCATGCACAACCAGAAGAATGAGAAGTTATACTCCATTTATGAGTGATGTGTCAAAATGCATTCTACTATCATGTGTAACTAATTAAACAAATTTTAATTTTTTTTTTTAAAGGACAAAGATATACATTGATGGGCTCCTAAAAGAAACTCCGTACTCTGTAACTGAGTTACTTCTCCTGTCACTAAGTTTCCCAGGTTAGCTTTGAACTTGCAATTCTCCTGCCTGAGCTTCCCAAGTAGCTGGGAATATAGGTGTGCCAAAGAAAAGTCTTTCTAGAAAGATAGTCCAGTTCATCAGCCATGGTGGGAAAGCTGTTCCCCACAGCATTCTCTAAGTGGCATACAGACCCCAAGATAACTATTCAATGACAAGAACTGCTTCTGCAAGAATTACAGGTCCTACTAATGAGGCACCACAGAGACACCTCCTGCCAGGCTCTGTTTACAGGCTTGCA